>NC_133221.1:15471854-15783564 GCF_040436345.1 Pagrus major | reverse complement strand
CTGTAAAAATCTCATCACATGCAGCCAGTCTGCTCAAATCATCGGATCCAGTTTAAAAACAGAGGACAATGTTGTTTCAACTTGAGACACACTGCTGAAACCTGTAATGTCAGGGTGTCTGCTGACAGAGGTGTGAAACTGTGATTTCATCATTCATAGCAGCCTCATTAAAACTCCAAAGATATGACCGAGCTTATAAAAGTTTATCCAGTCAATGGGTTTGTTTTTAGTTTAATGGAAAAGAAGCAGGCTACTCTATGATTTGTCTTTTCATTCTTTGCTTTTCAATCCTTGTTCTCTCTGTCTTTCTCTGTGCCCCAGTCTCTTACTCTCTCTCCATTTCTCCATCTATTCCCTCTTCTCATATTTCTGCTGTGCTGGCTTACAGTTTGACACACTGACATAAGGGACAGTGCTGAATATTTAATGAAGATTGTGATACACAACAGAAATAAGCCCTATAAATGCTCCCTTTTCGCAATAAACATTTGACAGCTTCAGTGATAGTTATTTCAGGGTTATTTCTGAGAAGGTCAACTTGTTTTCCTCTTGTGTGCTCAGTCAATCATTAGACATAATGGTCAGTAAGGGTCTTTACAGTCTTGATCTTGCAGTTAAGTACAGCTGAAAAGCTCTCTGGCTGATCACATATTGATCAGGCATTGACTGGCTGCGCTAACACGTGACTCGGTCTGCAAGTCTCCACTAAAGAGACACATAAATAATGGAAAATGTGTCCGCACAAACTGCAGTATGCAAATACAGTAAATACATCAACCATGACAAATTAATAAATTCTATTAGGACACAGCACATGGCCTAACAAGCACAGCACCTCCCCCACACATACAGACCACATGCACACTGTACACATAACCCCCCTCCCTCTTTTGCCCACACACATGGACACACAGTACAGTATGCCCTTTCTCATATAGACAGCAATCACTTAATAGCTCACCTCCAGATACTGGCATTAATGTCAAGGCTGCCCTCTTGTTTTTCCAGTTCCCATGTGTGAAACACTCCAAAGTCAGCAACAAGCACAAAACACACTCACATGATCTGTTGCTTTGTCTCAGTGGCTCATGAAACGGGAAGTGACTTGTAACAGAGGGATTATGGGTAGGAGCGTGCAAGCGTCTGGGACGAGTGTGTGTGTGTGTGTGTGTGCACGTGTGTGTGTGTGTGTTATGAGGCGGGGGGGTTAATGTCATAGCTAATCTTCTGATGTCCCCCAGGGCATGTCCTCCCCCCTATGAGACAGACGCTGTTATGACAATAGGACACTTGTGTTACTGTCGCCCCTGAGGGGCATCTGGAGGGATGGAGGGGGGCAAACATGCTGTCTGAAACAAGGGGCCTCAGATGTGTAGTTTCACTGAGATAAGTAAAATCAAGTAATTAAAAAAAAAATCACATTGTTCAAGAACAAACAGAAAAAAACATATTAATATAGTAAAGAGGAAGTTACCAATTCTGTGTTAAGGTTTGTTGCCACACTTCTAAATCCAAAGTTAGGTTTAAGACTGAACAGATTTAACATTAGAATGGTTGCATATAGGAAGGCCAGAAAGGGTGTTAATGGTACTGAGAAGAACCAGTCCTGCTAGGGTTGATCTCTAGTATCCATACTATCCATACCAGGTTTAGTAAAAGAGCTGAGTATCATATTATATGTCACGTGTAATATCCTAAAAAGTTAAGTCCTAAAAGCAAGAAACAAAACTACCATGACAGCAAATCCACAAAAAACAAGGAGAATTACAAAAGCCAAAAGAAGAAAAAATCAGAAGCTCAGGAACACAGGCAGGAACATGGGAATACAAGGGACACGGGAGACACAGGACTGACATGGGGAAACAGAACAGACAAACCGACAAAGAGCGAGGGAACAACACAAACTTAAATACAAACTAAACTAACAAGGGGATGAGGTGCAGGTGGAGAGACACTGGGAACAGGGCAGTGCTCACGAGGCTGATATGAGACAGGATATCAGGCTGGGGAGGAGCACAGGAGGGAAACAGAACACTAGAAACATGTGAACAGGAAGTGGAAAGTGACAACAAGACACAAGGAGGATATAACCACAAAATAAAGCAGGAAACAACTAAACCAAAAACTGAAACCATAACAATATACAATATATTGTACAGAACCAGAAGCAGCTAAAACAAAATCGGTCTTGGCCTTTAATTGACTTTAATTAATTGATGAAACTGCCTGTCTGTTTTCAACTCACTGTGCATCCACAATCAAACCACAAATTTTTCCCGCTCAAGTGTGTTTGTTCCACTGCATTTGGAGATAAGTTATTGTCTTGGAAATCATTTATGTGTCCCTTCATTCCTGCTCATTCTTTCAGGGTCATAGAAGACTGGAGCATATATGGGTTAAAACTGGTTGAGAGACACCCTGAACTAGTACCTGGTCAAATTAACAAAGATAAACCCTGTTTCCACCAAAGTACTCTCTGTATAGTAAACTATGCCCATACCCAACCCGAGGTAACTGTACCTAAACACAAGATCTGTTTTGCGTTTCCAAATATAGGCAGGGTTGATGACCAGGGCTTTGGGGATAACCCCTTTCTCTTTTCCAGCAGTTGGAAAACAACAGAAGAGACTTGAAGAGACACTGATTCCTGTTTCTAGTCATGTTAGGGATACGGCTCTAAGGATGACAATGATGGTTTATCGGTCCTTCTGTCTGTCTGTTGATCGGTCGTCCACTTTTGTCCACACTAAAATTTACCTAGAACTATTGGATTGTTTGCCATGACATTTTGCACATTCATGAGATAATGGAGTCTAATGATTGGATGATTCTTAGGACTTTTACTCTACCAACAGACCATTTTTCAATTACAGGATGATTTGTAGTTCACATTCATAACCCGCTAAGGATTAGTTGTAATGACTTTGTGTGAACCCCTGACCTCTTAAACCATAATCAGGTCAAAATCTCAATTTATCCAAAAAACAAGAAAACAGCTTCCAGCTTATAAAAATAACAGTACACGAAAATGTGAATGACTAAGGGTTTTACCTTGTAAGAATAGTCAAACATGCATTTCACGCATCACTGTTATACTGTTATGTTGTTTTCCTCTATTATTTTATGTCTTAATTGCCTGTATTTTTTCTATCTTGGATGTTTGTATTCATTATTGTTTCAATCTTATTTTGCTGCTCCAAGTAAATTTGTTACAGTCAATTGTGATTAAATGTCTGCTTATGTTTCGTCCACAGTGAAAACAATAAACTATTAATCATTAAAAAAAGAACTTACCACTCTAACACCATAGTGTCTTCCATGCATTGATGTGTGCTATAACTAAAGCAGAGTAATATGATATGATTAAGTAATGAATGCAAAATTGGTAGCATTTTGTTACTGGTTTTGTAATATTGAGTTTAAACATTGGATCCAGTGACCTGTTAGTAGATGTAACCAGAGTCTGTTGACTGTTTCCTTTCAAATATCCCTTTTTAAACACGTAACTGCCTTAGGCTGAAACAGACTCCTCTGCTTTAACCTACAGATTATCTTCCTGTACGGACAAGTTAAACCAGCTGGGGCTACTGGGAGTTCAAAAACTCATCCACACCCACTAACAGCACTGACAGTAAACACAGGGAAACAGAGGGGACATTGCTTAAAGATCTTCACAGGTAAGCACAGCTGCAACCTCCCTCTGACCATTACTTGTTCTTTCTTTTTCTTATCCTGCATGAATCTTTTTCTCTGACTCATTTTAGCATATATAAGAGTAAATGTTGGGCGAAAGGCACAGTGTAATTTTTTTATTGTTGTTTTTACCATATTTTAAATATTTAATCATTAATAAAAATGTAATCAAAATTACTGCACAAGAAGCTTAATGCTCAATCCCACTTATATCTTGAAGTAAACATGTATGTAACGCTGTGATCCTACCCTCTCACTGAAGTTACATAGTGCAGAAACAAGTGTTAGGGGGGCAGAGTGGCTGAGACAGGCACACCATTCACCCTATTACAAGACACTGTACCATCAACATGATTCTGAAGCTGTTATTTTAAGGCAAAAAAAAGTTACATAATGTTGCTTTAATGTGTGTCACTTCTTTCTGATCATGTTTCAGTTTACCCTGCAAAGACGATATCCTTGCAGGTTTAATCTCACTATTCAATGCCTACATTATAGTTCAACATTAGATTTTACAGCAAAATCTTCGAGAAATCAAAATATCCCATTTTTAAGTTTAGATTGTAAGGGAGTATGACTATATAATCAATGCAAGGTTTTTAGATAGACACAACTTAATTCATTATCCAAAGTAAAAAACAAATGCTTGCTATTGGTCAGATCCAAACATGACAAAGCTGAAATGCAACATACCTCTAAAATAGTCGCCTTGCAAATTGTCTTGTTTCTGGTTCAGACTTGTTCAAACACAGGAATGTCATTTACAAACAGTCGACCTGTTTAAAGAATGTGCCATTTAGCCTAAACCTTACTATCCATCTTTTTCTATCAGATCATTGGAACTATCCATAATGATCGGGTCAGTGACGATGGAAATGGAAGAAACAGAAGAAATGTCAAGTACCACAGACAGTATAAGATTCTTTCATCTTCTTCGTAATGAAGTCATTCGAGTGTCCCTTAAGGCTTGATTTGTGGACATTTCAATTAGTTCTTATTTTATTTTCTTGTTTTGCTCTTTTTGGTGCTGTCTTAGAATGGAGAACAGTGTCCGATCCAAAACAAGCTGGTTGGCTATTTTCACAAGACCTCCTCCACAGCAACAGAGACTCAAAGACGCTGTGCCTGAGCCTGGACATCAAAAAAGACAAGGAGGAGCAAGACCGAGCTTTAGTCACATTCTACCAAAGAGACAATGTTAAGTGGACTTCACCGCTCACGTGCACGCTTCAAGGTAGTCAATTAAATATTTTTACTTTTAACTTGTAACATAATCGTGTTGCTCAGTCTGGTGATTAAAATGTGTGTTTCTTCGCAGGTGATGTCGCATCAGGAAGTGGGGTCGATCGTCACGTGATTTCAACAGTCATTTTCAAGCTTATAAGTGGATTCCATATAAACTTAGGTTGGACACAATGACAACGTACATACAAACCAACAATGTTGATTCGGACTATAGAGAGGCAAAGTCCCTCCCTTTCTATTGGATTATCATGGGACCTTATTTCATTAAAAACATGCATGGTGGTTAGTGGCAAAAGGCGAATAATTTTTTGATTTAAAATACAATTTTTGAACTCAAGAGAGTCACATTTTGTCATAAAACTATTGAAATATAATCCTTTGAAAGACTGTCGTGTAAGTGTCGTATAAGTGAAAAGTGTCGTCCAAAACCTTGAAGAGCTGTTCCTGCATATTAGCATTAACTTTCATATATCTGCAGTTATTGTCTTACTTCTTCTGTGCCGAGGTGACCATGCTTTGGTTTTGGTGACGTATATTGTGCGAGACAAGTTCACTGAGTAGTTTCACATAAAAGTAAATGATACTTTACTATCTTTACAACAAACTGCTTATATTTAAACTTGACAAACAACATATTTGTAATTCATGACACAACTCAAACAAGATCAAAAGTTCTTGTGTCTCTCGCCATTAACCACCATAATGTCCTATGAGGGAAACCGGAAGGGGAGGGACTTTGCCTCTATTTACTGAAGGCAGAAATCTACAGATCAATCAACAGATGACAATTGAATAATTGTTTGAGTCCTTTAACAAACATAAATTTATGTGCAATTTCTAATAATTAACACAGCTTATCAGATATCTGGTAAGGTGAACTATGGGTCTAATACAACAAAAAAAGTTCTAGTATCAAAATATCAAAGCAGTAAAACTTTCTGACTATACAGTGCTCAGAGGTAATCTTCATTCTTGAATGAATTTTCTTTTCAGTCATTAACCTTGTGCTTGTCTCTTCTCAATTTATCACTGTTGCAGGACGTACAGCCATCACACAAATCTTCGAGGGTGAGCCCGACCACCTCATTCCCTCAGTTTCAGATGAGCTGCTTGACAATAACATGTTCACCATTGCAGGCCGGATGATTGGTCATTCCTTCTTGCATTGCGGCCCCAGTTTCCCGGGACTTAGCCCAGCCTTAATTCACATTCTCTTTGGAGGTTCGTTGGAGAGTACTCCTGTGACACTACGAGACTGCCCTGACCTCGACATCCGTGACGTTCTGAAAATGGTGAACATGAAAAGTATTGAGGCCTATATTTTCTACTAAAAGGCTCCATCTGTTACTAAGTGCACTGAGCCCGGCATCATAAAAGTGCAACCAATGCAATTTACTCTATGTGTGCTGCATCAATAAAACATGTGTTTCATTATGTTTTATTCCAGCTTGATGGAGATGCAGAATTAAAAGAATGTGACTCCATCAATCAACTCTGCCTGTCGTGGGACCTGCCAGCACCAAATGCTACCAATAGGAAATGGCTGTATGGAAAGCTTCTCTTGCATGCTGTAATGTCAACGTTTTATTTATTCTACTTTAGCTTCTCAGGTTAATATCTCCATGCTAATGCTGAACACACTGACTCCTGTCATTAGATAAGATACAGTATGATTTCACTATGTCCTTAACAACTATTACTGAGAGACGTCTTTCAAACAGTCTTGATAAGGGCTCACTAAAGGCCACTTTTTCGCTGCCAGGCATTCAACAATTTACTGTAAAGGCCATGTTGTCACCTAGAGTTGACATCTTACTGTCAGCAGGAAAAAAAGGACATCAAAGTCTGCTTTCTTGACAACTGCACTACAAGTAAAAGGGCACATTTTTTTCCACTTTATCTGTCAAGACAATTTTCACCCTCTGTTGCCACAACCATCAGAAGTCCTTCTACACTGACATCTGCAACAGAATCGAACAGTACATCTTTATCATTCAAATTTCTGTCGTTTGAAGCCAGATACCTGAGTGCCCTTTGGTTTTTAAAGTATCCAAGTGACATCACTCACATTTCGCAGATTTTTGGAAAAGCTATTTTTTGAAGAAACAGAGTAGGGTTTTTTTTTGGCACAACTTCACCTACTCCCAAGGTTGCGTGGAGAAGGGAAAAGGTCTAAAGAGGTCAAAAGCTCCAGCAACACCTATAGTATATAGAGAGAGCTATTTTTGGGAACTGTAAAATAATGTACATATGAAGACATTTAATAATTGCTGGTGGGGTCAGGTAATGCATTCAAAACATCTGGCTATGCCGAAGACCTATCACTGCTTTATACTTAAACTTATAAATTCTCCAGAGGAAATATATTCAACATAACTTGTATCTTCTGAAATAAATATGTTTTTACAGCTCTGATGGAGCTCAGGATTTATCAGGGGGACTGCTGCTTTACTCCAAACAATTTTACTGTATGTGTTTGGATTTGCAAAAGAACATAGAACATTTATTAACATAAGATCCAAAGTGGTGTCTTCAAACTGCTAATGAAGTGTCACTTCATTAACCTACATTTTTAAATACAGAAAGAGTAGCCGTGATTTATCTTGTGTAAATTGTGTTTTGTCTCCTGTATTGCAGGTTATCGAGAGAACAACGTGTCAAATCGATCAATTCCGAAAAGGCTTAAAAGAAACAGGGCTATGGACACTCCTCATTCACAGAAGAGATGTAATCCCAATCCTCTTTCCCCGGGAATCAGAAGCACAAGTCACACCACAGGTACAGCAGTCAGGGCACATCTAAAAGCTCATTCATGCTCTTGGTGGGTGGGTGGGTGGGTGGGATGGTTGGATGGATGGATGGATGGATGGATGGATGGATGGATGGATGGATGGATGGATGGATGGATAGATAGATAGATAGATAGATAGATAGATAGATAGATAGATAGATAGATAGATAGATAGATAGATAGATAGATAGATAGATAGATAGATAGATAGATCCTTATGTCCGTACTCTGCATTAATTTGGTCCGTATTTCTGCATGTTTTCTCAAAGCTTATGGATACGGACCAACACTTTTGGAAGGGAAGGGAGCTAATGAGCCTTAAAAGTAATCCTTTGCTGCAAATAACTGTCACTTATTTGTAGGGTTGTACCGATCCGATCATGTGACTCGGAAATCGGGGCCGATCACGCCACTGAAGACTCGATCGGGACTCGGACGTTACGACCCGATCAGAGATCGGTTTTATATATATTTATTTAGTCATTATTTGTATTAGATTGTTGATATATGGGCTACTGGTGATTCAAAATAAAAAAAATAAAATGAGTATTTACTACCACCGTTTACGACATGCGCATGCGCAGAAGACCAGCACGCCAGTTTGTTTTGAAGCGGAGTGGCGAGTTGTGGCGCACCATGTCTGCTGTGTGGAAGTATTTTAAAGTGAGTGACGAGAACGATGCAGTTGCAAACTGTCAGATATGTAAATTTGGGATATCGAGGGGTGGTAAAATATAATAAAAAATAAGGGACACCTTGGATAGTTTTCTTCGATCTTTTTAATTTTTTAAATGTATTATAAGAGTATCGGATCGGGACTCGGTATCGGCAGATACTCAAAAATCAAAGGACTCGGACTCGTATCGGGGGCAAAAAACCCTGATCGGAGCATCCCTACTTATTTGAGTATAGTGTTATTTATTAGACGAACTTTGAAAAAACATACAGTATGATTTGCCTATTTTCTTTTCCTTCACAAGAACTTTAAATCAAATTGTCAATTGTAAACAGCCACTGTCAAGGAGTTTAGATTCATTCAAATGTCAGTGTACATTGCACCAATATCAAATACTAAGAGGATTGTATATTATTTTGAATACAACTGGAGCTACATGTGATTTCAGATGATCCTGGATTGCATCATATGGCCATCATCTGTCACGGTCATCTTTGAGAGCTACAAAGTAGTAGAAGACATAGACAATTCCGATGTCACAGATGTTTGCCGAGTATCTGGCTACTTGAAAGCATTTATTGAAAATGGTATGTACGAGTATTGTCACTGAGATATCCTTTTTAAGAATTAAGCATTTTCGCTAGCAGATTCTTTCTTCTTACTTTTTTTACACAGCGTCGTCAGCTGAGCTAAAGAGCCTCGTAAAGTTCTGGATAGGATGGGAGCTGCCGGCCACAGAGATGAAGGTGGAAATAGTAGACTCCAGGCTCCCGACAGCTTTAACATGTTTTGAGAAGCTGAGGCTGCCGAGGCATTACACAGCATACAATGCATTTCATCAAGATTTGTGTGCATGCATATCAACCAGTTACAGCGGTTTTGGCTGTGTCTGAAGTGCAATAATGTTCACTTTAAATGTACTTTGATTGAATATGTTGAACTTTCCCGTGTGTGTACTTGTTGTAATATGTATAATAAATCACAATGTTGTCGAGGTTGTTTAGTTGTATTTACACTGAGAAAACCACACTAACTAGACTGACTACATTACATCCTTAAGTCTTGTACATTTTTTCTTTTATAACTGAATACTCATCTACAACAGAAAAAAGATGGATATTTACAGCTTCTTAAATGCCTGTTCGTATGTGAACCTACTAGTTTTTTGAGTACCATCAATGACCACATGATGGTAGCAGAGGTGAACTGTTGTGTCCACTCTGCTTTCTCTGATGACAAGCAGCTCTTCACTCCACTTCTACTAATGCTTTCTCATCCATTGAGCATATGAGTGACCTTTACTAGCAAGTCCCTAAAGGTCATTCAAGCTTGTGGTGATAAAGTACAAAGGCTGGAATTACTCTGAGATGGCGTCCTACTTACTGTGTAAGAGGGAAAACAGCTGATTTACCATTTGACTCCTCAAACTGATTATCTGTTAAAGGTTAACCTCTAGACAGATTAAAAAAAAAGATAGTGTGATGAATTTACTTGCTCATAGGATAAAACAACCCATAGTCAAACAAGAAAGACATCAAGAGACATTTAAGATCATTCCTGATGTTGTCAGCTGGAAAGTTCAGTGTTTACACTTACTTTCACCCATTCACATTGCTGATTAAAGAAATCTTGGAGGAGACCAAGGTTATGCTTTTGTAATCAAATCAAAAATGTATGTAATGTGATTCACGATATTATCCCCATAATCATCAAAATATTCCTAAAACAGTTAAACAAAAAATAAAATTGCACTAAAACATACTGAAATCACTTTAACCTTACATTTTATTTAAGAAACAAATATTTGTATTGCATCACAGATACAACAATCAATCAAAGAATCTTAAATAAGCAATTATAAATCTTAAGGTCCCCCTGCACAAATAAAGGATAAATAAAGGGTGGTACCCTCATCTGCAATTTTTAGTTTGGAATCCAAAGTATTTGCACACATTCAATTAAGCATGTTTTTGTCTGGGATACAAGCTATAACTTCAGCCATGCTGACAGACTTGACAAATTAGAATCAAAATAACTTTACTGTCCAAAGTTGAAAGTTGTCTCACCCAGGGAAATACAAACACAAACATGTCCACAGGATTATCTTAGGCAATTCAAAACAAATCAGGACACCAATAAAGGACTGTACATCAGTGAGCTAAACAGCTTTTTGAAGTCATCCATGTGAGGATATTCACGATTATTTTGATAGACGATTATCCCAATCAACCACACCACAATCAACTTATTGTGACTGTTTTCCATCTGCGATAAAATCTTTGATTCTCCCATCTCTAGCTTGCAGCAATCTGAAACAAAAGGAGAGGAACGGGCGTGGAAGTGCCTTTAAAATGTAGGAATTCAAGCCTTTCAAATGTGAGTGCTCTTGCACCAATATTACACATACTCTTGTACTTTTATTGTTCTGTTCGCACAAAGTATCATGTCTTTGACCTGCTTTAATGTTTAATGTGTGTTTATCTTCCTTTTACACTGTTCCTAGCTCTAATTCTTAGTGTCAATAAAACATTTCACTGTTCACGGCAGTATACAGCTTGACAATGCAAGTTCCCTCCCCATTCACCTCTCTCTCTCTCTCTCTCTCTCTCTCTCTCTCTCGGCCAGTCAGTCAGAAACTCCCCTGTTCCTCAACACGCAGGACATTTGCAGACTATAGCAGCAACAAAGAAAGCTCCTCCCTTTCAGCACATCTGGAAGAGTAGACGAGTGGAGAGGCACATACCAACGACTCTCTCTGGGTTTATTTGTATCACTGGACTAACCAAGTCTTACACTTTGGTTAGTCAGGAAGACTGCAACTGCAACTCCTCCACCTGACTTCAGACTGCTGTTTTCCTGAAACTACCTCAGTGCTGCATTAACACCACTCCGATCAGGGAGTCAAACGTACGTCCATCTTCACTGATTGACAGCACCTACAAACTGCAGGTATGTAATGTTAGTTTACCACAGACAGTTTATGCTTCCTGCTTTCTCTTTATCTCGCTGTATCTAATTTCCTACTCTTTCAGCCGATGCATGACGGGAAAAACACTCTGTCACAATGTAAATGTATTCTCTGTTAAGCTCTGGTGTGAGTCAGGCCAGAGGAGACTCCTTTGTTTGAACAGCTATCATGCATTAGAGTTTGCAAAGTGGTATCGGTGTGTAGTTAAACGGTAACACAATGAGAAACACTAATGTACAAGAAAACCTAACAGGGTATGCAAAGGTCTTTATGCTCTCTGGCGTGGGCACCAACAAAGTGCAGAAGTTAATATAGAGTACAAAAAAACAACTCCTTCTGATATTAATGTCATCATAGATCACACAGATGTCACATGCAGTCACTTCTACTTCATGATCACACTTCCTGATTTTACGCTCCTTACTTCACTCTGTTTTATTTGAGCATTCCTGTATAACTGCATGAGTCCCTACATGTCTAAACTCGCAGAGCCACCATTATCAACATATCCTGTTGTTTCTCACCTTCTGCTTTACACACATGGTCCTGAAGCTGGCAGCTGTGAGTTGAGTCTTCACATCATGACATTCAGCTCACGTCCAAACTTCTCTGTTGTTTCTGTTCTTTTTCTGTTGTAGAATTGCTGTAAAACAACAAGAAAGAGTTAGCCTTACCACTTAAAGTCACATTTTTCCCTGCTGGGCTGCTGGAAAGCTGTTATTTCCCTCTTTCTTTCTTTTTTTTCTTTCTACCAATGCCTGGTACAAAAATATTCCTGACATTTCAACTTTTACTGGCACTCTTGCCTCTTTTCCAAGACTGCAGAATATACAAACTGTGAGCGTTTACATGAAAATAATCATGAAAATACCAATTGGTGTCTGTGTGGCTGTTATTATGAATTCTTTCCAGCATCACTCTTCTAATCAAGGCCTGTCAATTTCCTCTATGTTTCACATCCTTCAATTCTCCTGCTTCTGCACTGTTTCTCCTCTGTGATTGGGCTGGTCAGTTTGTGACTTATCAACATTGTTTCACTTCAATTTTTGATACTTATGACCCTGAAAGCATACCAAAAACAACCATCTAAATCTAATTTTAGGTTTTTACGTGAGGGTTTCACATGAATTAACTTGCCGTGGCAGAGTAACTTGTGTATGTATATAATCTGCAAAGTTGAATATGTGAGCTCCTACTGTTTTGCATAAATGATTTTTATGTAACAACAACATATAAATGTACCTCATTTACATCACCAGGTATAATATTTGCCATCCATTCCTGTTCGGTCTTAGATAGCATTTAGATTAAACTGCAGAACTTTTCCTTCGCAGTTTATTCTCCCAAAAAGTCTATTAAGATTTCAATGTGTGGCCTTTGAATAGCCCAAGAAATAGTCCGAATCAGTCTCTGCTTATAATGACGGAAAGTCACAGTGCAGCAGCCTGCCAGACACAAACCACCCCACCCATTACCTCACTCTGGGCTATGATTTAATATCATTCAATGAGCTCATATTCACATTAAGTACCATTCTGGTGTCAGCAGTAAGGAAGTTATGTTTAATTTTAGGGTGTTGTTGAGAGAGAGATTACAATCATATGCTGCATATTGCATTAAAAATAGAAAGGCTGATAGGAAATGGCCCTACACTTCCATACTCTGCTCTCAGCTCCACTTACTATCACTAAAAAGAGGAGCAGCTGCTTCCTCAACATATATCCAGCCTAACAGAAAAAATGTACAACTCAGATGAAGAGGTACAGTCCGCAGAAGTGATGCGGAGAGTGAGACAGATGGGCAGGGAGTCAGGGGCAGGGAGGTGGGAGGGTTTACACACTCAGGAATGTGGATGTGGAAACGGGAGAATGGACAGGGAGGGTCATGCTAGGAAACACACTGGGTAGAAATAGGCAGGATGCCAGGGTCTTTCACATCCAACCCACTTTAATACACCTCAGAAAGTCACAGTTTTTGACACTGCTTCCACTCCGACTGTTTCTTGGTTTTTCAAGAGAGAGCAACTTTCATGTCAGTGTACGAAAAACTCTTCTTGTATTTTCCCACTGCTGGCTTACTGCTGCTTTACAGAAGCCACAGAAAGTTGGCAGGAGTGAAACTGCAGTCTCTGGGTCTGGCTTGACAAAGCCAAAATTACAGGCATCTAAATGTGGATATTTAAACGAGTTTCTTAAAAGGAATTTATTAGTTCTTTCACCCATTTGTTTGTCTATTTAGTTCCACATGTAAGTTTCAGGACTTTAAACCAGGTCAAGAAAATAGCATTTACATTGTGTGCCCTTCTAGCCACAGTCTGTCTCTTTCTACTCACTGTAACCTTGCTCTGAAACATAGATAACCACTTTTTCTGTGTCTTTGTTGACGTGCTATATCTTTATAGTGTGTAAAATGTTAAAAATCCCTGTGTTCATGCTGCATGCATATTTTTAGGATGCCATTAGGAGGAGGAAACAAGTGTGGCCGCTGTCAGAAGATAGTTTACTTCGCAGAAGAAGTACTCTGTGATGGCCGGAGCTTCCACAGGTCCTGCTTCGTGTGCAGTGAGTCAACTCTTTGCTACTTCCTGTCATTGTCAATTCGGAAACCGCTGAACTTCTTGTCCCTTTGCATTATTTATTTGTCACAAGTAACACTGACCTTATGTAAACTGTTGGTTCTTCTATTCTCAAAGAAAAAAATGTAAATGCATGGGTGTAGTAATAACCTAAAATAAAGATGGTGTTGTAGCATTTTACATGACATAATACTTATGAGTAGGGGTAGACCGGTTATCGGCCCTGGCTGATTACCGGGCCGATAGTCAGCATTTTCCGATTATCTGTATCAGTGATCAGTCAGATTACCGATAAAATAAACTAATTTAAAAATGTGATATTTTGGCTCTGATACAGCATCCTCTCACACAATGTCCCACCGATGGGACAACGATATCTGATTGTTATGATATGTTGATGAAGGTTCTCAGTCATCCAGGTCATAGTAATTCTAAGTGCTGGATGATAAGCAACTGGATGTGTTTCAGTTTCTTGAAGATGTTTCACTTCTCATCCAAGAGGCTTCTTCAGTTCTAACTAACTGGAGGGGAGTTACAAGCTTTCAATATCTGTTCGGGAGTGTCCTTACAGAGTCGTTAAGGACACGTGTGAGCTCTCTGTGAGTTTCAGAGTCGTTAGGGCCGCTTGTGGGTCGTTGACCCAACCGGCCTTCATGTGGGTTGCTCGGGCTAGGTGAGCCCAGGTGTGAATGGTTGTTCGGCTGTCTGGGGAGGGAGCTCAGTACTGTATTGTAGCTGGAACAACCGTGGGTGATAATTAATGTCGTAGGCCACCTCCTCTGTTCAAAGACGATCTTCCAGTTTGACATAGGTGGATTCCATCTATTGCGCAATTAGAGCAGCTATTCCTGTATTGTGTCAAATCATACTTTTGAGGTAGATGAATTATAGGCCTGACTGATTACCGACGCTGATATTCACCATTTTTTCTATTATTGGTATCTGTGATTTTTCGGTTAGAACTCTCACACAATGTCCTGTCCACAACACTATCTGATTGGTAACACGTCACAATTACTAGCCTATAAACAATAAAATAATATGAATCTGCAAGTAGTAACTGAAGTAACTAGTAACTAAATTTATCAAAAGTATTTGGGTAAATTGTACTTTGTTTCATTCCATCACTGGCTATTTTTTAACAAGCCATAGTTCGGCCCCCACCTTCCATATTTAGGCAGTTAGCCACTGAGACAAAAAACTACACCAGCAAGAGAATCTATCTACACTTTTTTTCAAGATCTTAAAATTAGAAAACATGCATTATTACTGTTAAAAAATAATACCAAAAAAAGAAGTGCATTAAAATAAAGAAAATAAAAAAACTCTTTCTCTGCCCTAATTTGAAAAATATGAAGGTTCATGGAGTTCTGAAGGGAGTTATTTGCGTTTGTGTTGTAATCGAACATTCCTGTGAAGGAATTTAGATGAGAACATTTTTCTTCGACAGAACCATTCCATTTAAGGAAACAGATATGAGCTTATCTAAACACATGTGCTCAAGCACATGCAGATATGCAAAACAATAATATATGTATGTGTGTTTGTGCAGTGGTGTGCAATAAGAGCTTGGACAGTACAACTGTTGCTGTTCATATGGATGAAGTTTACTGCAAGGCGTGCTATGGCAAGAAGTATGGACCAAAAGGCTACGGTTATGGCCAGGGAGCAGGGACCCTCAGCACCGACAAGGGAGAGTCTCTGGGCATTACACATGAAGAGTGAGTAACACACAAACACACACTTTCTGATCGCTCTATAAGGCCCTGTGTCAGCATTATCTCTTTCTGTCTTCATCAGACCTGCTCCTCATCGTCCCACCAGCAACCCAAACCCGTCCAAGCTGGCTCAGAAGTTTGGAGGGGCAGATAAGTGCCCTCGCTGTGGCAAGTCCGTCTACGCAGCTGAGAAAGTGATTGGAGCCGGGAGTGTAAGAAAAAACGTACACATACTGTACATATGCATGCTCTCAAAAGCACATCTGTTTGAAAATGGATCTCTATTTATTTACAGTCGTGGCATAAGAGTGGATGTTTCACCTGTGCCACATGTAAGAAGAGCCTTGAGTCAACCACACTAGCTGACAAGGATGGAGAGATCTACTGCAAAGGTAAAACCCCACTGTCTTCACTTCACTTCATATGAATCATAATATATCGCTAAACAATCAAATAGCAACCTGTATTTGGTACTGCACAAGCATTCTTCAACACAGATTTGACCTGTTTATACCAAACTGTTGTCATGAGTATTGTCTGGTTGTCACAGCTACCACAAGACGTAGCTCTGTGAACGTGGTTTCACACACGTCTCCTATACAAGGTGTGGGCAACATTTTTTTCTAGAGGGTCATTCTGACTTACAAAATGTAAGCGTAGTGCCACAAATTGGACAACTGAATCAAAACAAACATAAAAACAAACACATAATTACTAAACTAATTCTCAGTACCAGATGCAGCACTGAATGAAAAAAGATCAGGCTACTATTTACTATTCATGAACAAACATGTCGTCTTATACTTTGTGTACAAGACCACATCAACTTATTGTCTCTTTTACAGATGTAACTGTAACTAACCTATGAGAATAAATTATAACTGTAAGATATTTATGAATGACAACATGAAAAGCAATGCCTAGCAAGTAATTTAGCCTAATGCGTAAAGTTGACACCTCTCTTTGCAAGACCATCACAGTCGAGAGTAATGTGTGATGTTGAAATTGCGCAGCACAGAGGACAGGTGTTTATCAGTCAGTCGTCATCTGTAACGTGACTTGATGAAGTTCAGTCATGTCTCCATCTTGACAACTGCTCAAGGACATTAAATTAAATGCGACCGCTATTGTAGCTTTTCACTTGAGGTGAGTAAGAGTCAACTTCAGGCCTATTGTCCAATTGAAATGAAGACAGCACCCTCTATTGGAATCAAGCTAAATAGCAATAAAGACTCACTGTAGTCGCTCGCCTTGAGATTCTTTAACGGGGCCACTTCTTATTGCTTTTTTGGAGACTGTTTTATTTTTTGAGGACGCCCCCCGGCCATATTTTGCGTATGTGTGTCCTATATCTTACAAATAATCTATACGAAATATAAATATGTTTTCTAAAAGCTTGAACTATTATGCAAGTGAAAGTTCAACATTGTAGATAATCACAACTCTGACCAAAACTCAAGACTAAGATGAAGTTGTTCCCTTTTTTAAGTCTTATATCATAAACAACAATTCCATGTCAAAGTGGACCTAGGGCAATGCAGTGCAAATTAGTGATCCACCCAGATACATGTAACAGTCTGTAAACTTTCAACACATGCAAATGTCAGATAGTTTTGCCCTACTGTCATAATTATATTTCCTGCAATGCCACTCAGCAGTGCAGATTAAGGTTGGTAGACAGCACACGTATCAGTAGGAAACAGACTTCAACACAACACCAGATAAATTTAGGCCAGTTAAACTAATAACATTATATATTTTGTCATTTTTTAAATGTAAATATTTCATCATAAATATTTTAAATTAAATTCAAACTTAATTACAAAATTTAAAATGTTAGAACACTTTATTCATTTATTTATTGTAAATGACTTCTTGCAACCCACCTGCAGTACTTTCACAACCCATCAGGGGACCTTCTGTTTATTTTATTACTTTGGTCTCTTAATGGAAATATAGTCACATAGTATACTTGCAACCATGTTCAGGTCCACTCTGAGAATTGATTAATGGTTGAGAGGCCAAAATATTATGTATTTTAAGGTACAAGTAATTATATAATAGTTTTACAATAGAGTAGTTCTTGTGTCAGACCTGTTTTCAGTGCTGGTCCAGAGTGGTGGAGCCAGGCTGGATGAACTGTGTTGATCCATTCTGGGTGCCTTTGTCTGAAAGAGATGTGATAGCGGTGACACTTAATACAGATCACACAATGTATACAGCATGGCTATTAAAGGGCAGCACTGCACAGCCTAAATTAGGGGGGAAATGACTGAAGGCAAAACTCACATTTTTAGTCTCAAGTGAGAGTAAATCAACAGCTGTTATGTTGGCGGCCTGGGTGACCGAGTTGTAATAAACACAAGAATACACCAGAGGGCCCCCTAACACATAAGAATAACATCCTGTTCCCAAAAATAAAATAGCCAGGAATAACAAAAAAGCTTGTTTCTATTGCTAAACTCCTTTAAAGTTTTTATATGTATTCAATATAGAACAAATTGGCCATTTTGGTTTAGTACTCCACAGACCAGAGTCAGACAGTGTAGAAGTGTACTTCTCTGCCTCACAGAGCATGACCAGTGGTGAGAATACACCAGTTTTGCTAAATGTTTAACATTTTTTGCAGGCTGTTGCTTAATTTACAATGATTATCGCTGCAGCATTGCAACATAGCTGTGGTTCTAGTATTTCATTCTTTAATTAAAAGAATTTAACTAATTTTACATTGAAGGAGGAAAGCAAATAGCCCAACACAAGTTTCTGTAAAAGCTCTTCTATACTTCTTTGCAAACTAATCTTGCACATACTAAATTTTATTCAAAGCCTAGTGTCTGACATTTTAGCCTTTATGCATTAATAAAGGACATTTCATATCACTGGGCAGTCATTAAAACCTGTTTTTAAGGCAGACATTTTGACTTGTCAAAGCTGGAAAAGCACAGGTGTTAATAATTAATAAGTACTGTCAATGTTCACTCACTGAACATTTCTTCAAAAATACATCATACCTACACCCCTCTATTGAACAGTCCCATCACTGAAGTTATTCATAACCACCTGTGCTTTTCCTGCTATAAGTCAAAATGTCTTGTGTGAAAATGTTTTTCTTTATTTCAAGAATCCTCAATGACTCACACTGTCCATGTGGAAAAATAAATATGCTTCACCCTGCTCTTAGAAATCTCTTGTTTCCCAAGTCTCTTTAAAGGAAATGGAGATGCTTAGCTGGCTAGCTAACGTTAGCCTCCACTACTTGTGTCCTCAGCACTGTGATTCAGTCAAACAGTGCCCAACTATTTTTATTTTACCAATCATCCAGCAGTGAGTTATATCTCCAAAGACATTGTCGTGATCCTAAAACAACATATAATTACATATAAAGGAGACACTTTTAAGGTAACGAAAATGATTTTGAAAAACGAAACCCACTGCTAGCTAGATAAAAGTAAAGGCATAAAGGTAAAGGCTTTTTAGCTAACCTAGCTTTGACGCGAAACCCCTACTGTTGTTAGCTATTTGGGGATATACTGCTGATATTATACCACGTTTGCTAACATTACCTTTCTTTCCAACAGCCTGTTACGGTAAAAACTTTGGCCCCAAAGGTTTCGGGTACGGACTTGGAGCTGGAGCGCTGGCTCACACTCAGTAGGGACCGCTGAGCTCGTCGACATGCTGCACTACCGTGTTCATCCTGCAGGGGGCAGACCGCTGCCTGGTCACATGCACCCCAGGGACACATGCTTGATTAAAAGCTGCATTATAGACTGTACGGTGGAAAAGATAACATTATCATAGTCTCACATTGGCTATAGGTGATTATTAACGCTGTTATGGTAAACATTAATGCTTAAACAATACTGCATTGTTGGTTTGCACACTGCTGTAACTGAATTTTATCATCCTCTTCTTATTGTGAGGCTTTTAAATGAATGTTCAGCAATAGTCTTTATGTATTAGAGTAAGCGCTGCTTGTTCAAATGTGCTGCTTTCCACATGGGAAAATCATAATAAAATGTAAATATACTGATTTTAGTGTCGGTTTTTATTAATTGGTGCAAAAATGACATTAGAACATGTGAGTGAAACTGTGTGTGTGTGTGTGTGTGTGTAAGTAAGGAAAAGGGAAGTAAAGCAGTTTGTAAGGTACTGTTCAGCTTTAAGTTTCATGACACAAACATTGCATCCATTCCTCTCATAACATTACAGTGACACATCACAATGCTGCGACTGAGACAAAAAGCCTGGTATCTTGTAAAGGTAGGGGAATTACAGCTTCACTCCACCCACAAAGGTCACCAGGCTGTCATGTGAGAGCCATGTTGTGTCAAGAATGTGAAGAATGACACTTCAGTTTTTATTAAATGTCATAAATAATTAGGTTTCCCTTAATAGGGGGTTAATACAGTACAGTGACGTGGGCTTTAAAAGGTGATAGAAATCTAAAAACTGTTTCTTAATTGTAGTTTAATCATTGCATTCAGTTGCCTTTCATCAAACATGTGACTCAAGTCATTTGGTCCAAGTCTCAAGCAAGTCTTCAGTCATTTTTTCTTGGGCAAGGTCAAGTCACAGGTTGCGTCAAGTCAAGTTGAGTCCCAGTGCAAGTCTTTTTTTTTTTGCCCCCAAAATACTTCAGTCTCACCTGCAGTAGCCGATCTTTTATTTTCTGTCAAGTCAAGTTGCAAGTCATCAAACCAACGTCTCGAGTCGGCTCCCCCTTTTCAAATACAGTAGACAGATGAAATGGTTTACAAAAATAATGAGTGATTGGCTGATTAATCATTCATTTATTTATCTACTTAAAAACATTTCTTCTTGCTCTGTTTCTCCCTCACACATTGCAACACTTCTTTATCCACTCTCTGCCTCCCACTCACATTCCAGCTCTAAAAGAGAGACGGGAGAAAAAACATTTTTTAGGAACTTGAAAGGGAAGTTAACAAACTTTTCCAGTTTATTTATACTGTCAGGTGTGTGGCAGGTGTTTCTGAAAAGGTGCAGTGAGGCTTCAGTGGGAGATGGGTACACCCACCTACCTGTATTTCTGACACAGAGTGCTGTGTAATCCAACAGTCTGACACACACACACACACACACACACACACACACACACTCCTCCTGCCGGCAGCAGGAGGAGGCGGGGTGCTGGCTGAAGAGGAGAAAGTCCACAGAGGAGCCGGGCATGTTCAAACATATCCAGGCAGAGCAGCCTGCCATCCTCCACGGCGTGCTGTCAGTGCGCACAGACTGGAACACACTGTCACCACTCATGTCATAGCCCACACCGGTCATGTTTTCCTGAGGAACACTTGACGCAGGTATAGTAATGTGTGACATGTGTATTTAATGGATTGACCTTGAGACGCAGCACTGTATGAAGACTTCGGCTGAGCGTGGCCATGTCTCTGCCGGTCAAAGTGATGAGGGACGGGCTGCTGGAGAAGCGCAGCAGCGGTCTCCTCCAGCTGTGGAAGAAGAAGCGCTGCGTGCTCACAGAGGACGGACTGCGCCTGCACAACTGCAAAGGCGGCGGCGGCGGCGGAGGTGGTGGGGATGCTCCAAGCTCGGCGTGGAGCTCCAAAGCCAAGGAGCTCCGCTTTGAGCGCATGGTCACGGTGGACTGCGTGGAGTACAAGCGAGGGCTGGTGTACTTCACCGTGGTGATGGCGACGGGGAAGGAGATTGACTTTCGGTGTCCGCAGGACGGCACGGCCTGGAACGCGGAGATCGCGCTGGCGCTGGTGCGCTTTAAGAACCTGCAGGCCGTGCAAACTGGACGGAAGAGGCACCTGTCCACATCACACCTGGGCAGCACCGGGGAGGACGAGGAGCTCTGACCTGGACAAGGTGAGCCTTCATGGGGTGGAGGTGAAATAGGCTGGGGCTGTCTTCAGAATGTAGCCTATACACTCAAAAAAATAAGTTTGTTTTAAAGGGGCACTATGTAGTTTTGGAGAATAAATTCAAACAATAATACACACTCAGAAATATTTAGTTTTTTCCATAACTGAATAAACAAGCTGTACTCAGAGGAAAATAAGTCCCCCGTTATACTGTTCGAAGCTAGAAAGGTGGCAGGGTCCGCCACGTATAAACAAAGTAAAACAGTATGAAATTGTGTTGTCCTTTAAGAACAGTTTGTTTATTCACAAAGAGAGCTCGTTTGTTTAGACCAATCTAAACAAACGAAGAATCGTCAATGAAGATCTTTCTCTTCTGATAAAAATTTCTTTCCCAAAACTACACAGTGCACCTTTAATTTAATGGAAACGTGTAATCTTATAATAAAGGTTCAATGGAAAGTGTCACATTCAATGCAAAGTTTTTCATTCATGTTGAGTTAATGTAAATCAATTGGATAACTTAACATAATGTGTCTGTCTAGTGTTTATTGTATTATTTTTTTAAGTATTAAACTATAAAATCTGACAAAGAATTGAGGCAACCAATAACCTCAAATTTACCAAGTAAAGGAGACTAATAATTTTAAGTTGTTAAAACTATTTAGCTCATACAACTTAAACGTAATAGTCTACTTTAATTTTGGGTTAACCAGTTTCTTGACTTTTTAAAAAAAAAAGTAAATTCAATTACTAAAGTTTACAGGGTATTTAATTATGCATAATACATTTCCTGTGATAAATCACATATCTAGTTATTTAATTTATACACACTGGCTCAACATGATAAAAAAACGTTTCAAATGTGACCCTTTACATTGAGCTTATGTATTAAAAATAGATGGTAAATTTACATGTAATTGAAAATTGTAGTCAAATTACTTAATGAGTGTTCTTTTTATTAGCTTATTCAGCTTATTTATATATTAATTTATATTGGGTTTGGTCAGTGAGGCACAGCACCTTCCCACCCACCCTTTTTTCTTGTTTTCCTTTCCTTTTTTCTTTTTTTTAACTTTATTTATACAATACAACTTACAACAGGTAAGGTTTCAACAACTGCTGGAGGTAGTTCAGAGATCACATATAAACAAAACATAAGAATAAAAAAAAAACACCAAAACAAGCAAACATGAATACAAATAAAATGATTACAGATCAAATTCATTACCTAAGGCTACTAGTTTTCACAGCGTTCGAATTTTTGCAGTATTTTAGTGAGTCCAGTTAGTATTTTAAATATGATTTGAAGACAGTTAGGAATGTCTCAGATTTACTCGCAGTAACAACTTTGTGTCACAGAGGTCGACAGTGAAACCCAAATCAAAGCATCACTCAAACACCTCAAGGGCGAAGGTCGTGTCTGTTAGAGTTCCTCAACCATTTGCCATCAGAGACCCAAAAAAAGCTCCAACCAGTTCAGCCGCTGACTTCACTGACGACCTCCCCCTCTGTGGTTGAAAGGGTGCTAATGGTAACAAGCTGATGCAGTGATTGGATGGAATGAAAACATCCAGACTCTTGAGGAATGAGGTGGCACTCAAGCCTCAAGCTAAGCTAGTGCTAAAGGTTATTTACAAGTACCACCTCAGTGTTTACATGTTCCACTGTGGAGTGAAAGTCATGTCAGTTTTTTCCCCACTGCGGTCATCGGCCTTAAACGCACCACAGACCTTTTAGAACACAAACCCACTCTCACTTGAGGACATAATTACGATGCAATGTGAGCCTCCAAAATAACATCTGCCTGCCTCTCCCTCACTAGGCAGCCAAGTATTTTTAAACACACATGGACACACACACACACACACACACACACACACACACACACACACAAACACGCACACAAACCTACAACCTTCTGTTTTTATCCAACATAAAGACAGTTGGGCATTTGGTGGTAACAGAGCCATACTTTTCCATATTGAGGACACAGTCAGCAGCGTCACATGACGACAGTGTTATTTACTGAAACCGGTCACTGAAATCTCAAATGTTCATGAACTGAGTGTGTAAGTCTGAACTATGAGCTCACGGTCCAGGAATCCACAGCGATGCTTCCTTAAGAGAGCTGCAGTAGTCAAGTGCCCAAATTAACTTAGTAGCCGTGGTAACAGTGTAATGTAACTCACCACAAATGCACTTTAAGCTGCCCCAGTAACAATTGAATATTAAAAAATCTGCTCCTCTTTTTTTTCAAGCCTTTCTTCTTCTGGGGAGTGAACCAATCAGAGCGGAGAAGGGTAGAGGACGCCACATCCATTGGCTTGATTCCGTGGTGATGATGGGTTGTGCAGAAAGGCCATCAGCAAACATGGATTAAAGGACTGAGAGCAGGAGTCACACTCATGTCTTGATCTCCTATAGGAATATTTTAAGCGTGGATGAAAGTGTTTTTTTCAGTCATGACCTCAGTGCTTGAGGTCACTGTTGAGACTGCCGCATGAGGAAAAGATGGTGTCATTTGGAGAAAAACTGGAGAGCTGGGACACTGTTTAACCCTTGTGCCTTGATGTTTCAAAAATATCTTCTATTTTGGACATCATTTTCTGACGTCGCTGAAACAGCGGTCACTTTGTTTCTTCAGTCGTGCTTAGTTTTGATGGAAACACAATACCATGTGACTGGTTTTGAAAACGTTTGTTAAAGACTGAACAGATCTGCATGTTTTTCTAAAGCTGATCATGAAGAATAACTATTTTGCTCTTATTCATTGCATATTGTATTCTATATATTTGCTGAAACCATGTACAGTATTACACTCTTTAAAAGATAAAATAAATTTTTGACATTGCTGAAATATTTCACTTTCTATTTTTGAACAATGCTTCAGCTCTCCACACTGGAACATAAAATAACTAAGCAGTTTGCAGGCTGCAATTTAATTTAGGTTCTGACTATTAATGGCTAAGCTCATCTGTTTCCAGTTGTGCTGTAACCTTGCTGTTACAGCCTCTGGGAAACACACCCCAAACACTGTGGCATCACTCTCCTGCTCTTGCGTGCAAGTCAGGACACCTTTTGTTTGAAGGACTAATGAGAAGCAGAGTGAGCCTGAGGCATGTGCACACAAACATCCACCCACACACATTCACCTACAGAAGCTTACGTGCACACCCAGCATAAAATCCAGCAAGGCCTCAGCATCAGCAGACTCTCGTTAGCGAGGGCTATCATATATTGTTCATTCAAGCATCTTTTGTGTGCGACTGTGTGTGAGTGTGTGTGTGGGGCTCAGTGCAGGTCAGGAATAAAGGGTTGATTGTGTGGCGACTTCTCTCGTTACTGTGGAAAACCCCAAAGCGAGCCACACCGCATGAGTCAGCGAGGGTCCAGGAGGAGTGCGAAGAGAGGAGACACCAAGTGATGGATCGCTGGTCTGAACAGTGTGTGTATGTGTGTGTGTGTGTGTGTGGGCAGGTGTAAATACACAGAATAATGTATGTGGAGCAGTGCTCAGTGTTACGTGCAATACGTCCTTAAAGTCCAGCCCCGTCAGAGTGTGTGTGCTCACACTCCTTGGAGGAATGCTCTGTCTAAACATCATAACCTCTGTCCAGGGTATCTGGTTTTCCCTGCAGATAAACAGACACATACAGCGACCTGCAATTCCATAAACCAAGTCCGAGAACAGAGGAAGATCTAAAAGAGGAATGACAGTCAGAACAATGTTTACCTTATGTTATTACTGCTGTTATGATTCGTTTATCAGTGCTTGGAGAAAGAAAAAGCATGCTGACGGAAAGGCAGGTGAATTTTTCGAGGTCCAACAAAACATTTCCGAAGCTTCGCAGCAAAACAGCGTTGCAGCATTCTCCTAAACAACTGAAGTAGATGGGGACTTGTTTTAAAACATTAAAAAAACAACCAAAAACAAAGAGTTAAATTGCTCCATATAGCTTATCCAGCGTAATCCAAATTTCCAGAAGCCCTAAGATCCCAAATTGTTTTGAAAAGATGTTATTTACAGCCTTTTTAAAGCTAAAGTCTTCAAAATCTTCACTGTAGCTGCTAAGCTAATAGCGTTGGCCTGCCCTCTTTTTAAGTGGGTGCATGAGCTCAAGTGCACGCTGAGGATGTAAATAAAGTCTTTTCAAATTATTTTGGGATTTCAGGGCTTCCAGAGTCTTGGATTATACCGGATAAGCTATATGGAACAACTTTTTTTTTGTTTTTGTTGTTGTTGTTGTTGTTGTATGTTAAAAGAAGTCCCCATCTACTTCAGTTTTTGGTTTTAGGTTTCTCTGTGGTTCAAAGTTTTTGTCAAGTCTTCATGCAGTGCAGGCTACTAATTTTGTACACCATATACCTATGTTTTTGTGAGTATCTGTGTGCATTATACTTTTGTTTTTCTTCTCCGTAATCTACAGCAACATTTTTTTACCAATGAAATGAAATACCATCAGAGTATTTAAGGTGAAATAAATTGACGTCTGCTGAGTAAATAAATAATTTTCTTCTTCAACGCATGCATAAATGAAAGATTGCAAGGTAAAATCATATTGATTTTTTGGGTTACAGACATGCCCCGACTTCACACTCATTTTGTTTGTGGAGTGGGTCTGTAATGGAGGCTTAACTACAAGGCAAAAAGAAATGGCTACCCTGCAAGCACGTCTAGCATTTTGATCTGCCCTTCGAGGTTTAGGTGTGGGTAAACATGGCAGCCATGCCAGCCACTCTGTGAGGCTGTAGTTAGGGACAGCAGTGGTTTAAGCTAAATGCTAATGCCAGCATGCTAACATGCTCAAAATGTTAATTGTTGGTGTAATGTTTGCCATGTTAACCATTTTAATTTAGCTTGTTAGAGTGCTAACATTTGCTTATTAGCACTCAACATAAACAGCTGAGGCCGATGGGGATGTCATTAGTTTCAGCTGCATTTTTTTTTTTTTACGTGAACTGCTTTTCATTGTTCATGTTGGTATGTGACAACTGTTTTAAAACAGACTTGAATAACTGTGAACCTACAGTTTCCTAAAGAATCCAATCAATTAAAACACAAGAGAATATATATTATATATTCCCTCAACCTTTTGGACTGATATATTTGTTATTTATATGATACACTCAGTGTTAAACAGTTTTGATGTATGTTGTTAGTAACTTCCCCATTCCATGAATTGTGCTCATTTGTTGTGATTGTCACGAGTCAACATGAATATACAGATCTGGGAAACTTCTCTCAATTTGCAATGTGTTTCTTGGAGACAAGATCCAACTTCCCACTTAACAAAATGTTTCCTGGAACATTTCTCTCCAGTCTAAACTGAGTGAGTGATGCCCTCTGGTGTTCAACAACTTACATAACAGGAGGACACAACTTGAGACAAAGAGTTTTATTTTCAAACTGTTTTCAACCCCTTTCAATAGGAAAAGCATTTTACAGGATATGCTCAAACCCACTGGTGGGTTTCTGTTTACATTTTTTCAAAAATATATTTTTATACAATCAAGCAAAACAAAATAACCAACTATGAGGCACGTTTGATGAGGCGTGAGTTTTTCCATTTTGGTAAGAGGAAACTTTTTACGACACATTTTAAGGGGGAAAGTAGTCATTAAAATGTTGAACAGGTCTATAAAGGTGCAAACTCCCCCACTTTTCCAGCTGAGCTACTTACTGTAAGAACAATAAATAAAGTTTTACAAAACACACCAGAAATAATAAAAATAAATACATTCAAAGTAAGATCAAATCAAATTTCTGAATATGCCACAAGTTAAAACAAAAGCTCACTTTAAATGTCAGAAACTTTCGGTTTGTTTGTTTATATATGTAGAGTAACTCGATTTGATGCACTTGTTTTATAAGCTGAATAAAAGAAAACCCTGAAACAAATCAGCTGTAAAAACACACCAACCTGAAATATAATGTGCACATGTTCGGAGTAAAACATTTTAAACATTATTTATTGTTCATGATGCAGAAACACGATAGAAGCTGTTGCATAGCACATGGTATTAAACAATGATTGAAATGAAAAATGTGTGCAGCTCCAAATGTAAAGGAGGGTCCAAAATAAAAACCTGATTAAAATGATTAAACTAAAACAAAAATAAGTGTATAATACAGATGTGGGATCTATGTTTGTAAAAACCCTGAGTGAAGGCTCTGAAGGCTCTTGTCCTGCAATCATGAGTCCTCTTTATTGAAATTATTTCTTTTTGGTGTAAAACTTGTTTCAATAGAATCAATGATTGTAATCTTTGTTTTGCTCATCAACACACTTGCCTCGTAGAAAAATATAATCACCACTCAACCCTGTCTCATCTGCCAAATGTGTAACAGAGGCATAATCCCTGCTCTTCCTCTTACTCAAAAATTTAGTTTCTTGGCTTTCTTTTGTCCATTTAAAGCAGCGTAGTTTACTTTTCTGGACCCGCCATCTTCACCATCCTCGCCCTCGTTGTTGTTTGACCAGCTGGGTTTCAGAGGAGTCAGCTCAGGTGCTATTATGTCACCGTCCTGTGTGTGTAAAAACAACAGAAAAACACAAGAAGTCATCATTTGTGCAGCACACTAAATCTAAGTAACCCCTAATTGTAACTCTGCATGTGATCCTTGGGCTCTACAACATAATTCTTAGTTTGCAGCCCTGTAGTGTTAAATGGACTGGAAGGAAATCTAACCATGAAATGTTAAACCTCGTGTGAAAACTGATTAACCCTCTCCAGCCACAAGAGGGCGGCAACACCTCACTGCAGCTTCTTTTTTTTAATATGGAAAACTCAAAGATTCAACAATTACATTCTCCTGCCTGTATACAGTGCAAAAAAATCACAAGAAAACTCAAAGGCACTTTCTTGTTAAACAATTAAATTCACTTTCTTGTCACTGCATGGCAATGTTATACCTAAAAAGAAACTCTGACACGTTTATTCATCAAGTCTTGGCTAGGGAGTCAGAAAGATCTCATGGAACAAATGACCCTTTTATAGTGGTATTCCCTCTCTAGGCCACAATTTGTCCCAATGGAAGATTCCAACTGGATGAATATCGATATAAAAAGGGCCATTTGTTCAATTTTTTCCTTAGATTTTTACTTCTCTACTTATTTCTTTCTGTTCCTCCAAACTCTGCCCCTTTTTACTTTAAAGTTTTCCTGAGCATATCAACAGCAGGGCAACAGCTCCAACAATCCCAGCAGCAGTTTGTAGAAGACTAATTCTGAGATACGTAAGATTTTTCCATCTCACGCTGACCTTTCTTCAACTCACACAGCTCAGTAAGATTTTTCCTTTTACTCCCTGTTGGTGCAGAGATGACACTGCACCAACACGGAGGCAGAACATAATCTTTCCGGCCTCAGCTGGACAGCATTAGGCTAATGTTACTTAAAGTGGCAACAGACAACTTTCCCCCCTAGTGTTTCCAAGTGTTATTATTGTTAGCGCCGCTGTGCCAAAGACAACTGGATTGTTTCTGTTTTCCTCAGAGTCGCAAATAACAACACAGGACAAAACCCTATCCAACATTTAGTCTATAATAGAAATGGATCGGCAGTTAACCGTCCTTTTACCAGGAGATTTTGTGCTCAGTGGCAGAAAAAAATGTATAGTGATAGCAAGGTTTATAGGGAACCAATGTAAACGCTGCTGGTTTCCTTATTCTATATCCATTACATTGTGCAATCAACATTAAACTTGTGTATTGCCAGTTTAATTTAGGAAATATGTTGGAGGGAGGCACAGATCAGCAGCTAGTGATTCCAAAAAAAGCACATAGTATTTTGAAAGCGGACAGCTCGGGTCACATGAGGGATTTTATGAACTTGCCGTTTTCACCTGAAGCTAACGTCTGCAGTCACGAGAATACAGCGAGCGCAGCATATCAGCCATGAATTGAGATCAACTCTGAGAGAAGTGAGTGCAGAAATCATGTTTGTGATGTTTGCCACATTCAGAAAGTGACCCGTGTTCACGCTACTATGTGAAATAACATTTTTGTTGATCACAGCACACGTGTAATGCACACCAAACAGATTTAAGTTTTGTTTTTGTAATGTTTATGTACTGAGGTGAGTCACACAGATACTGGTATTAAAAAGATGCAGCTTTTTATGTTGTCGACTGTTGTAGTAGATTTTTGAAGTACATTCTAAATAAAAAGGAAATTTAGATGAATCTTACTGCTTACATTACATTTTGAAAAAGTAACTGTGTGCTCCAATATAGAAAAACTGAGGATGCAATATACTGAGATGCATCAAGATGTATCAAGAATTGTTGAGCATTCGAATCACTGAGATGTGAATGGTAATCGAATCTTGAGGCTAGTTAGGATTCACAACTCTAGCATTTAGTCGTTCAATTCTTTACCCTGTGGAAGATAAACATTACCTGAGGCTTTGAGAAGTTCATGTCCATGCACCACTGCACAAAGTGCTTCTTGGCTGCCTCCAGACTCCTGTGATCAGTCTTCTTGCAGAAGACCCTGATCAGCTGCTCAGCAAACTGCTCTGGAAGAAGTTTAGACACCTGACAAGAATGATAGCAGTAGATTTTTTTTAGAGACAGAGGAAGTGACAAACAGTTTCTGTATGAATTAAAATTTAAATACATGTTAGGAAAAAATCAGCAATTTAAATGTGGGCTAAGCTCATGCAGAGAAAGATCCAAGATTTGAAATCTGTGGTCTTTAGTTCTGACCTGGTTCTTCCGAATCTGGATTGCTTTGTTTGGGTCGTCCTTACAGTAGAAACGCACATTGTTGATGGGGTTCTTTTCCTTCATCCCATAGTCCAAAGAAATGACCTAAAGAAAGAAATTAGTTTTTAGAACAAGTGCAGAAAAAATTCCAAAAGGACATTAGGTTACAATGGAGCTTTATCATTATAAAATTACAAAAATGGATTTTACTAGATTAAAAGAAATTAGATTAAAAACTTACATTAACTACAAAGTCCTCTGGCTGCAGACTGACATCCTGGGAGCTACTCTGGGGGATGCACAGAGCCAAGTCTTTCTCCCACGAGCGAAGCTTCTCCTTATAGTGGATATAAAAGCAAAAGTTGAAAAGACAACGGGTGATACACATTTCATTTTAGCAGGGACATTAGATGAGATTTGACCATTTGATTTTCATCACACTGGTACCATATCTTCATATAATACAAATGATGAACTACATTCCATGTTATCAACCACAAGACAAGATAAGCTGGCTCCAGCTGTGCAAAAGTCAGGATATGATGCTTCTTACTTTTCAAATTCACATTCATAGTGAATTCAATATAATTAAGTTTTTGATCAGACGAAACAAGTTATTATCACCTCAGGCTCTATGAAACTGCAGAGGGGACAATCACGAACAAACAAACACACTGCAAAATACACCGCACAAAACAACAATGACCTCCTAAAGAAAATAATTTCAACTAATTATTGACTAATAACAAATACAGATGTTGTGACAGGCAGACGTGCATTATAGCCATGTCAAGACACAAACACACACACACCTGGGTGACTATCACGTGTTTGTCTGCCTGGGTTTGGCCCAAACACTTATAGAGGCGTCGACAGATGATGTTGCGTAGAATCTGTCTTGCCTCAGCCAGCTCCGGGGAGGAGGAGTTCAGTATTTGTTCGAACACATGATCTAAAGGACAAACACAAAATGAGTAGAGGACAGGTCAGATAAAGCAAACCAAAGACAAACAAAGTCACTAAATCATTTACTGAATTTCTTTATTTGAAACTTATATAACTATATTAAAAAAAAAAAATTCAGAAAAGGAATTAATTTCTTTCACTAACCTAATCAGGTTTAAAGCAGAGCTTGTTATGAAAAGGGGCCATTTACATACAGCTCCTTTAGACCAAGTTTTTTTTTGTTTTGTTTTTCATTTTTCAGTCACAGTTTGATTAGGTTTAGGCATCACATTGACTATTCCACCACAGGCGCAAATACATTTGTGGGTGCTAATAGCATCGGACCAAAAAAGACTCCTTGATACCAACAGGCATTACAAATGTTATCTAGTCATCACACCTCTGCTCACATGTAGTGTAGAGGCAGAACATTTTTCATTTCCAGAAAGAACTATTTGAAAAACAGACTTTGATTTTTTTATTGACCTGTGCTATCATTGTGATGGTGAGGAAGCCACCACGGCCTGGCACAACTAACCACAGCTTCAAGCCAGCAAACAACAGAGGCAGAATAATCAATATGTGAAGAGGAAAAAACAGAAAATCAGTCGGGCTCCCTGATTTTTATTGAAAAATGGCGCCTCAACATTTTCACCTTGATTGGTGAAAGGTAATATTTCGTAGAGAATATTTTGAAAAATTGGTTGTAAATTTGACTGTTTTGTATCAATGGTCAATTATTTTTCCCTTGTTAATTCCTCTATTTGCAAGGACTGTTTGAAAGGGAAGATGTAGTGTTTTGGATACAAAGCATCTAAGGTCATCTAAAAATCCTTTAACTTATCAATTGATTGTGCACACCCCGACTACTTCAATATGTACAAAAACAATCTGATGAAACAGTTCTGCCTCATTACTTTCCTTTTCTAAGCATTTATATTCAGTTTTTGTTAAAAACAAGTACAATATGTAATTTCCACCGCTAGGGGGCTCCCTATCAACAGAGTGTTTGTGGAAGGAGCAGCTGGTCAGAGCCGGCTTGAGTATCATGGGTAAGCCAGACCTGAGGAATAAACTGTCACATCGCTCTATCCTTCATCTATCCTTCGTTCTATCCATCCTATGTGTTTGCTCCCACTTATCAGCCTGACCGCAGCAGTGATCTGCTGAGGAAACCTCCATTGTCTGTGTTTATGTCACGTAACTGTAATGTTGACTGCTGTCTGGAGCTGGATGGGAAATGTATTTTATTTCAAAGAGCCGTCACAGAAAGAAGAGAGGAAAAGAAGTGGGAGAATGGCAGTGTTCTGTGAGTGCTGAACAATGAGAGTTGACCTGAATTTAAACACACAGACACACACACTTTCGATGTGTGCCGTTGCTGGCAAAGTGAGCTCACGGCTAATGCAGTAAAGTAATCTGGCTGTTTACGCCGGATAAACACCGTATGACTAAGGTGAGTAAACACAAATGATCCTGCAGTCAAACTTGCTCTGCTGGTGGTTAATCCACCATTAACCAGCCACCATTCCTGCTTAAAATCTATCTGGCATGACTCAGGCACACATGCTCACACACAAAGTAGTTTTAGAAGCCAATCTCCTCCCTGTGTCTTAAAGTTCAAACTCAAGCTAACAGCACACAGTGGTATCTACAGACCTGTCAGCTTGGTGTAGGCCTCCATGTCATTTATGGCTGTAGAGAGAGTGAAGATCTTTCCTTTTGAGCCTTCGATCTTGATGTGCTTGTCTGCTTTTAAAAAGGCCTCTGTGATCCTGGATGATCACACCCAACATCATTATTATTGCCTTTTGCTACAGAACAAACAAGACACTAAATCATGAATCGAAGACAGCGATTAGCTACTCACATAGTCTCTATGATGTTGCCCACTTTGTGCTGGTAGGCTCTTCTGTGGAGGCAGTTCCTCGTGTGGAACATGTCATACAGATTGCCCACCTCCTGTTAAAAGAATGGCCTGTATCTTAATCAAAACGAATCATCTAAATGTTCTGAAAGTTTATCAAAAAGTAGGCTTAACAAAGTCAGCACCTTGTCTCTAGTGCAGATGTGCTTCTGCCCGTCCACCTCGCACACCCTCGCAAACTTCAGGAAGCGGCGATAGTCAAAGTTGTTCTGGATGCCCAGGTGGTAGCAGTCCCTAAAAAAGACAGAGTGCATAAATGGGTGAAGGGATAGGTGATTAAACGAAATACGAAAATATAAATATTTATTATATAATTTGGAAAACTATTATGAAACGAACAGCAACAAGCCCACCTGGCAAAGTAGTCCCACTTGTCCACATCAATGCCATTTCTTTTGTTGGCCACAATTTCATAAAGGAAGGACTTGTCTTCTGGACGGCCTTTATACAGCCACTGTGGAGAGGAAAGAAAATGGTAGCATTAGAATAGGCTTTGTTGGCCCAGGATGTTTATGCATACACGGAATTTGAATCAAGTGGCTCAACGTTTTTACACAGTGCCTAGAACAAATGTACATAAAGATACATGTAGATATACAACTACATGTACAACTAACAACAATTAACAAGGACAACAAGCTAATAGATAAGCTAACATAAACACAAAACTTATTTACAAGTGAGCTATCAGGGAAGACAAGGGCAGAAATCTGCTTCTACTTTAACAAAGGCTGGTGTACAGATGTCACCGTTTTAAGGAAATCAGGCACTCCTCACATAGAAACTATTTTAATAGACCATTCTATGCACAGCAAGAGTTTTCCTCATTTATTCTGGTCGGTGTTTACATCTCACTTCAGGCTTTGTGGGGCCTGTTCCAACTTCTCCCATGTGGTTGGCGCTAGAACACTGTATGCCAGAACAACCAGTTACAAGATCAGTTTGTTCCCACAGGCCATCACCCTGATGAACAGTGACATCAGTCCTACAGTTTCATATTGTTTGTACTGTTTACAACTTCATCAGAACATGTGACTTAAATGTAGACTTAGTATTTATGATGTTGTTCATTTGTGATTCTTTTCCACATACATTGCAGTCCCGACCATTCTTTATTCTTTGGTCACCATCTGTTGTCCTTGTTCTTACCTATATCTAGGTCTATTCTGTTTAGTACATTGAGAGCAATGATAAACCAGAGTCAAATTCCTTGTATGTGTACACATGCTGTCGGTGGAACCTTGCTTGTAAACACACATGCTGTATGTAAAGGTAAACTGTTAAACTGCATTTGCAACGAAATCTGTCCGAAGATCCTGTAAAACTGTTGGACGTGTTGAAAATATGGTCATCAAACGCCATTTAAAATAAAAGTTTGAATCTATTAAACAAATGTTGTCCAATTTTAAGAGCTGGCTAATTTTAGACACCTTGTGCTGTTATCAGGTGCTCTAAGAATGAATTCATTGGGACTGATAAAGAGAAAAGCTGCAAGCCTCTGCCCCATCAAATCAATATCTTTATCAAATCTAGATTCAATACACAAGTTTTAATCTGATTCTCACAACTGACCAAAGACTAAGCGGTCTGCCTACATGAGGCAGACCCGCCAGTGGGCTGCCACCCCACATATCTCTGACTAGCTTGGTACGTTAACGTTTCCTGGCCAACATACTTTTACAGGATTAACATGCTGATGAAGGTTCTCAGTCATCCAGGTCATGGTAAATCTAGGTGCTGTATCGTAGACAACTGGACTTGTTTCAGTTTCTTGAAGATGTTTCACCTCTCATCCAAGAGGCTTCTTCAGTTCTAACTAACTGGAGAGGAGTTGGCCTAGCTTTTAAACTCTGTGTGGGTGTGTTCCTACAGAGTTGTTAAGGACCCGTGTGAGCTCTGAGTTTCAGAGTCGTTAGGGACACTTGTGGGTCGTTGGTCAAACCGGCCTTCATGTGGGTTTCTAAGGCTAGGTCAGCCCAGGTGTGAATGGTTGTTAAGCTGTCTGGGGAGAGAACTCAGTACAGTAGAGCATTGTAGGATTAAAGGGATTAAGCGTTTCTGATTTTTACTGAATTATTAATTTCTTCAAATTCCAGTTTGATATAGAAATCATTAGTCATGTTAACTATTTTTAAGGGGGAAAAAAAACCCCTCAAAGTTGTGTTATGATTCATTTCAGGGTGGTTCTTTGACCAAGACAATCACCATCTGTCGATCGTGACCAAGCCCCCAGGTTTGTCTACATGCAGGTCAAATTATAACTGTAAACTGTATAGTGCAAAAGTGTGTAAGAGCCCAGCTAAAGTAGGAGTAAATATTTCATGGATAGTGTAAAAAGGTACTTTATATAGAAATCAAACATTGGCTGATCTCACACAGAACTAGAACCAGGTTCCTTCTGGTCTTCAGCTGCATTAGTGCCCAGCGGTCCACCAATCTGTTCCTTGATGAAGTCCAGGTCGTCAGGCAGCACCAGGCCGTGCTGCTCCATCACCGGCTTCAGGTCATTGTCATTCACCAGGTAGTCAAACATGGCTAGAGAGGCCTTCTCATGCTGGAACAGAACCAGATGCATTATATTAATATGGGAAGGTGAATGGCCACAATTTGAAAATGAAAGCACAATAACTCATTACTCAAACAGAAACAGCATATCTCAGCTAAAATAAACGTGAATACTTATCTCTCTTATCTCTGATGTTTGTCAGACAGCAGGTCTGTGGTCATAACTTACATAATGGCCGAGTGCTTAACAGTTCTTATCAGTGATTCATTCTGGGCAGTCAATCCTTATCTTAGCACTCAACTGTCACGCTTACAAGTCAAGTGACGATAACTGCTTTATACAGCAGCCTTGAATTACAGTAATTACAGCTACCTATATAAAAAGTCCCTGTAAAAGAAGATGCTGTTTATCGGAGTAACTTCACGCCATCAGAATTTTAGAATTGTGAATTAATTAACCGATTTTAATGAGGAATGAAAGGCGATCAAATGGTCTCCTTGTAGTTAGTGCCAAAAAGGGAGTTTATTAGGGTTTTTGCAGACTACAGCGCCTATTTAAGAATTGTGTGATGAGAGGATTTGCATCTAATAGGTAGATCTTTCCAGAATACTAACTGCTTAAAATCTCTTGGACTCTGCAACAGCTACACTGAACTTCATTATATAGTAGATGAAAGCGCTCAGGCTTTAACCATCTGAACAGTGGGTGACTAAGTGAGAGCTCAAGGCCTTTTCCAGTACTTTTCAAAAATAGCCAGCTCAAAGACAGTCTGTTTTTCCACACAGTAGTTATTATGCGTCAGTCTGACTTTTCCATTTGTTCCCATTGTTTTTCCACACAACATATGGTCTTCTTTTTAAAATACATCTTGCTGAAGTAGTCTCTAACTTATTCCAAGAGCTCTGGAACGGGGTAGTCACACTTTTTTCAAACCAAATATTCTGAACTGAGATGACCTTTTCAGCAATTCATTTCGGTTCAAGAGCACATCTGGGTTGCTATGTTATGAACAAACTGCAGTTGTGAATTACAGTGTGTTGACTTGCACATCAATGATTGCCAAATAGTTTTTTGATTAATCATAACAGCAGTTGGGAACCTCAGGACAATAGAACATGTCAACAACACAATTACTTTGTTAGTCAGAGGAAATTAAGCAGCCAGAGGCCCGGAGGAGACTGCACCTATCTTTTAATACCCTGTTCACATGTACATGAGTATTTCTTAAAGCTTTTTCTCTTTATGGGTAAATGGCATTGCAGGACACTGAAAACGGAGCTTTTTGAAAACTCTCGTTTATCAGTGTTTGAAGCATCATTGGCAAATTTGAACTCAGTCATGTTATGATATTGGAGTACGAGTTGAGTTTGTACAGTGAAGTAATGGATGTTATATATTATATTTAATGTTCTATTTAGAAAGACACAAACAGACATTTATAATGCAATGATGGAAAAGAGAGACAAAAAGGGGTGCTTACAATAATTTGCTGAGAAACCATCCAAGAAGATTCTGTGAAGGGCAGTCAAGTTTTCCTGCCTCATTCATCGGATTTACTGTAGCTAATCAACTGGAGTATACAATCTCCTTCCTGTTTACAATGGCATGTGCATGAACAGTGAATGGACATGGGATATGCCATGTGTTCTATGGATGGAGATTTTTTCTGAAACAGTGCTAAAACGCTCGTCTGGATATGTTTTTCTAAAACTCTGTTTATAAAAATACCTGTGTACGTGTGGATTATATAATCCGATAAATAACTCGATAAACTAAGAAATTTGGAAAATTATTTTTATTTTGGCTGAAGAGAAATATAAATCACAATGTTTCCTACCTTCCAGTTAATTCCGGGACGTGCTTTGGGGATGAACAACCCGTCAAACATATGGGAGAATGGGCCATGTCCTGGAAATTGGGAAAACGGAGGTTATAAATGTTATAAATGAACTTTGCTTTTATTGCTATGTGGGAAAAAAAAGAGATGATAAACAGTAATTGTTTCACTTTCATTATCACTCATGCTCACACCCTGTATCGAGGAGATTAAAACCTAAAACTTGTCAGGACCTGTGTATCACTCACCCAGGTCATGACAGAGCCCAGCGATCTGCACACACAGGATGTCTCTGCGAGAGATGAGGAGTTCTGGCTGCCTCTCATTCAGAGCTTGGACAAGTCGTCCTGCCAAGTAACCCACCCTGTGCCAGAAGACAACAAAACAACTGATACACGATAATGATAATAACACAAAACATGACAGAGAAATGATTATTTTCAGATAAATACCTAATGTAACATTTTGGAATTTAGAATTTGTATCTGGAATTTGCTGGAATATTAATCAGATAATCAATCTTTTGGAATGAGAGTATAACAATCAAAGCAAGCTTTAATTAACTGGAATTAGAGATGCACAAATATATTGGCATTTCATTGGTATTGGCTGATAGAGGTTTTAAAGGGGCTCTGTTGAACTTCTGTGTTGTACTGGAAGCTGGTTGTTAGTTCATGTTAGCCGACTCCATTTCAAAACTGTATTTAGCTACTGCTTTCTCTTAGTGGAGTGGAGAGAGGCACAGAGACGAGGTATTTGAGAACATGCATAAAGTCACATCCTTTGAAAGAAATCCACAGACCAGCAGCATTAAACAACTTAAACAAACCGTCCACAGGCTTGTATAGGCAACCGAGAAAGACGGGGAAGGTAGAAAGAAATGTGTGCATGTATCAGCATCGTCCAAAATTAGTTGAAAAATATTGGTATATTGGATATCAGCAAAAATCCAATATCATGCATTCCTAAATTAAATAAAAGATGCAAGAAGGAGTTTCATGCTCCACTCATTCTACATCTGCTGTTTGACCATTCTGCAAAGTTGAAAATGGTCATTTGCCAAGCCTTTCACCTACTTTCAATGATATAATTATCAGCTGCACAAATCCTTGTAGAAAATATTTGCTATAATTCTCACCAACACATTTTCACGCAGACTAAAATGTAAAAAGAGGCATTTTTTCCTTGAGGGCAGGGGACAAGGGCTGTGTGTTTTCCCCCTATGGGACTGTGGCTGCTCTTATTGGCGTGGCCTGCTGGGTGTCATACTTAAAATTCAACATTATCAAAATACAGCATCTTGATTAAATTGTGACTTTGAGAAACATTTTGTATTAGTTAACCACCTTTAATTATACGTCTAGTTGTCACTTTGGGGACTCAGTATCTGGCCTCACCAATTAATGTTGGTCTGTGTCAGTTTTATAGTGTCCTCACCATGGTTTTACTGCTCCATATATGTATAGACTGTACCTAACTGAGGACATACCCAATGCAGTGCTCAAAGCGGTTGTGGGATGCTCCAGGAAAAACGAAGTAGGCCCCCCCAAGCTGCTTGAGGTTTCTAAGTCTCTGGAACTGAGGTGTGTCGATGATTTTGATGAGAAGGGGGTGTAACTCCAAGTGCCCGTGGATGGGATCATTAAACACCTGGCAGAAGACAGGACAACAGACAGTTATAAAACACATAATCAGAACAGTAGAGTGCCACAATACCTAGTCTGTGTTTATCTTTGGGTGGCTTGAAGCCATTTTTCAACTAAGAAACCAGTATAGAAACATATATAGTATATTTATATAATATTAAACTTTACTAATAATAGTTACTAATAGGTATTTACAGCAATGAACAAAGTGCAGACTAAAACAAGACAGGCTTAAAACAAGGCAGATTGAAACAACTAGGTAAAACAATTGGGAATAATGAGCAGGAGTAGATTTAACTGAAGCAAGAGAAAGCATCAGGCTTGATCACCTCTGGTCTAACATCGACTCTTGGATAGCTACAAGGACACTGATTCAGGATATCTGACCATGTGAAGGTTTGTACAGACAGTTGCTTTAATCTATCTAGCAACTAGTCTTTCTTCCTTTCCTAGTGTCAAAGCCTTCCGCTTTTACAATTATATTTCAGTTTGTAACCCTTATTTTTCTGTTGTTTTTTATCTGAGGGTTGAGAACAAATAAAGAAAACAGAACATGTAAACAACAGTAATTTTTGTTTCATGCAATGACCCTTGAATCTCTTCTCACGTCCTTGCAGTTCCTCATTTTCATTCTATTATGTCTTCAATATCTCAATAGCCTTGAGCGTGTAGCATTGTGGTACAGCTGTTACCTTATTTGGCTCTGCTTGTATCTGCCACAGCTTCCTGAGGCTGTGTAGGATGCGCAGACGATCACCAAGATGCCTGGGCGAGATAAAAATTGAAAAATGGTGTGAAACATTGAAGTAACCAAGTTGAGAGGCTCATGTGGTCTCTTCCTTTGTTGACACTATTAATAGTTGTTTCAGTTACATTTCCTCCTCCTCCTCATCACAGTGACTTATCCAATCACAACCCCCAAAACTCGATTTTCAATCACTTACTCTATGCCAATCTTCTCCAGCTCAGCATCATTGAGATACCGCAGCCCGACACCTGTGATTTTTTGAGCTGCAAAACAGAGCAAAAGTAACCATTAAGATGCTAGCTTATGGCTTTTATAGGTAAACTGGGACAGCAGAAAAAAAACAACACTGCACTTCTGCTCCGAAAAGTATAAGACAAAGCAACTGAGACCTTGCTGTGGAAGTATATGACACAACAAGGTCACATGACCTAAGGGATTGTGGTCAGCATCAAAGAGGAAGCTAACACAAAAAGCAAGACGTAAGAGAAATGGCAGATGCTTCAGCTTGACTTTAATTTATGGGAATAACATTTGAAAGACTAATATGTTGTAGATATACATGATATACAATTATGTATGATGCAACCGTGCACCAAAATAAACATATGTTGTTCTGAAATTATGTTTACATTCTTTAAATAAGGACATTTTCTTCGTGACCCGAATTATCAAAGCATTTCAGGTGAAGTAGATGATGTTGAAAGGTGCTTCCAGTTAAGTATAGCACTAGTTAATTATAATATCACCATCATTTTTAGGCAGTTTGTCTCAAGTTTTTTTTTTAAATCTTCATGTATGCTGGGACTTGGCAACAAAATTCGACCAAATACCTCAATATTGATATTGTGACAATAGTGTAGGGATGACTAATGGTACAAAATATCAACACAATGAGATTTTTAGACAAACAGTCATCAGTAATGTGGATATAATGACAAAGTGGGTAAAGGTATTAGCACAAGTAGTCTGGTAAGTTCAGAGAACTACTCCACTTTCCTGTAAAGCAGCCTTTAAAAACAGGATGAGACAAATGCCAAATCAAGATAATAACGTACTATCGATAAATTGCACAACCCTGGCAGTCCTACAGTTTGTGTGTGGAAGCAGGCCTTGTAGGTTAATTTGGTCAAATCAGCCTATCTTAATCTTTTTGTCTGACAATAGTGGACAATAAGGCTTAATTCAAATGTTGCTCAGTGTGTTAAAAACTAGGAGACACTGCATGAAAGAGTGGGGACAGAATGAAGATATCAAAATGCATACATATTATCAAGTAGACACTGGAGCAGCAAGGATAAGTCCATTAGCTGATCATGAGAACTTTCGGCAGTGGCAACTTGTAATGACCATTTATCTATTGGTCCCTCCTCTGTGGCTCTTCCTGAGGTTTCTTCCATCTCAACTCTGTTAAAAGGTTGTTTTTTTCTCAATATGGCAAGTTTTTCCTCACTCGAATCAAGGGTCAAAGGTCAGAGGAAGTCGCTCTCTGTACAGATTGTAAAGCCCACTGAGGCGATGTGATTGTGGGCTCTATAAATAAAATTGATTTATTACCTATAATTTTTTTTAAGACCAATGGCATAGTCTGCAGATTAATCAGTAATGGAAATAATTGTCACAGCTCTAGCAGACATATATTTAAAGGTGCAGTATGTAAGAATTTAAGTTGGAATATTTAAAAGGTTGACTAACACACTAACTAAATCAACAAAATGCGAAGGAATAACAGTTTTGACTTTAAAGTCGTCCACGTATTGTGTTTTATATCTACTGCACTTAGCATGCTAACCAGCTAGCCCCGGTTCGTCCTGGTCCAAAGCTCCTGTGTCAGCAAAGTAGACACCAACCCTCCGACTGCCAGTCCTTACCACTAGCTGCACGGCTAACTGAGCTAACTAGCTAACGACAGCTACAGCAGGCAGCAGTTAGTCTGGTGAATGACTGTTTCCTAAACTACCAAATTTATGTCAGTGAGAAAGAGTTCGTGTCGACTACAACAAAATGGTGAGCCACAGTGAAAACATCACATTCTTCACATAAAGAAATAATACACCTTCAGGACGGCAGCAGTGTCATATATATGTTGGGTTATTTGTTTTTAACTGATGACATGAACGGGATTTACAAGAGAGAATTGCAAAAACTGTCCCGATGTGGATGAATTCAGCACCCAGTGACACAACACACACATGGGGACAGCGGGCTAACAAGCTGCATTGATAAGCAGCTCTCAGCTGTCTGTTTGGTCCAACACAGGTATTAAACAGACAGTTTTTAAGCTGTCGAAGCAGAGAACAAACCTCTAAATGTTTCCTCCCATTCTCCGAGACTTTCTCTTCGCAGGTACCGACACGTTTCCTCCACTCCCCATCGCATGTAGTCCGAGTCCTGCAGTTGGACCACTGACACTCTCTTCTCCGGCGTTTTGAAGCCGTCGGCGGGGCACGAAACTGCCTCGAACGGTCGTTTTCGGTTCGCCATGTTGATCTGACCAAAATAAAATGCGGTTATTTGGGTTATTCAGAAGAGTAGAGCCCCGCAGGATTACAGCCGGTAATGTCTCCCTCGTCGACTGCAACAGCTGATCGCGTAGCTCTGCAGAAAGCACTAAGGCGGTGAAAAATACCCGGGTTTCAATTTTACACCGGGTGCGTCAAGATAAACCGACACATGAAGCACGCTTCCGGTCAGAGTTTTCCAAAATAAAAGTCCGTGCAACTTCGCTTAACTGCTGTATACACGATAAAGGCAGTTTTGATTACGTTGAGCTCTCATATTGTTGTTTAACTGTATTCATTTAATGTTAAATAAATACAGTTAACGCTACAGTTACAAGAAGGTGTAAATGCTGTTTCAGTGCCTCAAGAATAAAGTTCTGATGGGGAAATAAATAATAATTCTATATTTTATTATTTGTGGCTTTGAATGAGTCAAATTGAACCATCATGAATGTGGATATACTGGAAGCAGCCTACATAAAGAAAACAAGCGTATGTGTAAACTCCCCCAGATACACAGAAAAAAAATAAAGTAAAGTACACAACCAATAGTGACCCTGAATGATGAGAAAAAACAGATTGCAAAACTATATTGCAATTTCATATTTCAAAGTAAAAACCAATAAATCTCATACAAAAGTTTTGGATAAGCAACAAACTGTGCAATCTCTGTTTGTATCACATAATTTCCCATAGTAGTTGTGCAATTAAACCGTTATACTTTCTTCTTAGTATAATACTTCACACCTTGTGTGTATTACAATTATGGCTGCAGTTATCCTGTGCAATGCTAATATCTGCATGGGGAAGATGAATACAGTGTATATACTCATTATTATCATTATTACCATTTCTACTTTATTTCCCTGTTGTTATATTTGTGTCTTGCTTTGTGTTGTTTCATTTTTATATATCAATCAAACATTTTGTGCTTCTGTTGGTTTTCAGATAATAGTTTTGGTTGGGGTGCCTATTTTGGCTGCATGTCGGATTGGACGACTGTCACAAAATATTTTTTTTGTGTGGATATTGATCAGTGTTTAACTTACTTACTTACTTCATCCCTGCACAATTTCACAATTATCATCCCTACTGTAAACAACTAGAAACTAACAAACAAAAAGCCATTTTGTGATGTGCACTGTCAACGTAAATTGTGGATCATCAGTAAACATCAACCTCAGCACATATTGTATTGTTTTATTTTACAAGTGAAACACCTCTCTTCCGGTTTATTACCTTCATGTAACATGACGCAGGTCGCCCCCTTGTGATTGGCGCGCGGAGGGTGGAGCCAATCATAGTGATGACGTCACGACCCAGGATTCCGTTCAGTGAGGACTCTTAAAACTACTTATCTGCGTCTGCAGTTGAAGTATGGTCGTAATGTAAACACACGTGGTCCGGAGCACTGGACGGGACTGAACCCTACTCTTGGTAAGTCCGACCTGTAGCATCAACTTTAAGACATATTTCACTGGCCATTTGTGTATAGGCAGGATATTTAAGATAAATGTAAAGTGTAAACCAGGCACAGTATCTAAGGTGCCTATATTTGTATGAAACTCATATTGTTTGCTCTAACATAATGAGTTACGTGTTAAAATTGATCAACTCGAACATTTTTTTGTCAGAATTTTTGACACTTGAATATTCACTTTGAACTGCTGAATGCAAGAGACAAAAATTAAATTAGGTTTTTCTTCTGCATAATTTAAAAACCGCCCGCAAGATAAAGGGGATTCATGAATTCATATTGGTTGTCCTAAAAAAAGAGCAATATTTAAATGCTATGGAGTGCTGTAGTAATGAGTCCTAGAACCTGGAAATCAGTTAGCAATTTTGCACATCCGGTTCCCGCCTCTCAAAGTCAACAGGTTTTCAGCTAAATGCCTGAAATAGAGTCTTTGGTCACCACAGGTTTAACATATTGACACGTTTTGTTCCTCAGCATAAAATAAATCATTAAATGTCGCACACTTGAATTTTAAAGCGCTTTCGTGTCTAAAAAATGGTGTTTCATTTGTGGCTAAATGAGGCTACAGAAGTTGTCGAAAACGTCATCATGCCGAGCACAGAGACGCATACTCACTTTTCCTTCCTTTTAAGATGCATTTTGTAATGAAATGCTTCAGTTAAAATATTGAAACATATTTACTTTGAGCAAATATTGATAACCTTGTTTACACTTAAAGTTATTCACGAGCCATATTATGATATTTATTTCAGTTAATGTACAGTTCCTTACGGAGTCACTGCATTTACACTCATAGTGATTGATATGAGCTTAATTAATTAAAAATGTGTTCTGAAAATACATAAATGCTATAAATACATTGCATCATAAAAACTCAAATTCAACTGTTGTTATAGCATCTCCATTCTCCATGAGTATATGATTTTATCTAATGTAAGACAAGTTGAACCGCAAGAGGACACACAAGCAAGAGGAAACACAACAAAGAGGAAAAAGAGCTTTATTTCAACAAGAGCAGGCACAATCTGTTATTAACCCATCTCAATAGGGATACAGTTGAAAGGTTATAATAACCTCTGGTAGGTTTCCCTTTATTCTTCACAATTCTGTCTTAACCACATTCATACAGGTGGTTACATCAAAGAAAGCAAATTGAGTTGTATAGCATGACAGATTATTAAATATGTATTTCATATTGATAGATAAAATACAAAGTGCAAAAAAAGAGTAAAACAACCACAACCGCCACCAAGAATTAACTTCAATCAAATATCACTCCAAGTCAAAACATTATGTTATCAGTTTTCCATATTGATTAACATGATTAACATCAAAACCAAACACCACTAAATATCTGAAACTCATAATCAAGAAATAAATGTCTACTTTAAATGACCTACTCCATTGCAAATGTGCTTTACGCAGTGCTCTACATCTTTACCTGATCATGAAGAATACACAGATTATACACAAAGAAGCATAAATGTGACAGATGGCTGAATAAAACCCTGCTGTAAAACATTCAGTATTCAGTTTTACACAAAGACTTTTTAAGTAACCATGATTGATTTTTCACAACGCAATTACATAATGTAATGTATTTGGTACTAACATGGTATTAAACAGGGATTCAGTCTTAAATGAGGCACTTACAGCTGCAGATGGAGAAAGGAGTCTAAAATGTGACTGATTTTAAAATGATCAAACTAAAACAAAGATATGTGAATAATATTGAACAGGCCTAAGTACATGCCCTCAATGTGCATCAATGCATCCTCATTGATACTCATGTACATGCGTTATTGTTTTTTTTTTGTTTTTTTTAGTGAAACATGGTGTCACATACTCACCATATACAGCAGTCTAATAATTTCTAATCATAACGAACAAATGAGTACCAGGGAGTTTTTGGTTTCTTTCTTCAGTTTTGGATCTTCATCTTCCAAACTTCAGATTAATTGGTTGATTCCCCAGGGCTGTTATCCGCTTGTCCATCATCTCCTTCCTGCAGGTAGGTAAAGAAAGCACAGACAAGTGTATCAGTATTAACAAGAGCCAGCTTTAAAAGGAAAAATGCCAAATGATACCTCGATCCAGTTTATGACTTGTGAGGATCTGCTACTTGTCTTTGTCTCATGTGATGGATAATTTGGAGTTGGTGGATTGTTTGCCAGAAAAAAACAAGATACTTCAAGATGCCACATTGGGCTTTAAGATGTTTTTCATCTGTATAAGATAGCTCTATTAGTCAATCAATGTAGAAAAGAATCTGTAGATTCATTGATGGAAATAGTTTTCAGATCTAATTGTTACCTCTTGATTGTTCTCAGCGCTCGGACTTGTTTCATGAGTCTTCTTGCAGTAAAACCTGATCATCGTCTCAGAAAATTTTGTTGGGAGAAGTTGGGACACCTTAAAAACGACAGCAGCATAAAGTTGTGAATAATAACATTCCAGAAGCTGCCCCATGAATAACAACACACAGGGGACAAAGCGTTCACGCAAGGAATGACTAAGATGAAATATTCTGTCATCATTGCTTTAGTTCTGACCTTCTCTTTGGGGAGCTTGTCTGCCTTGTCTGGGTTTTTCTTGCTGTAGAAGTTCATACGATCCACAGGGTTCTCGTCTTTCATCCCATAGTCCAGAGTAATGACCTAAATGACAAAGGTGAGCTAGAAGTTTGTTTTTATATTCACAAGTTAATTTTGTCACAACAGAGGGCATCTGACAAATCAAATGAATTATCAAGATCAAGATTTTAAAGAATGTGAAGTTAAAGTAATTAGACTCAAACATACCAAAACTGCAAAGTCCTCTGATTCCAGCCCTTGGAATTCCTTGTTCCAAGCATTGATCAGGATGAAGGAGAAAGGGGAAGAAATAGGAGATATATATTTGTTTCTTGGTTTTGGCTCTCTGTCCACACTAAAACAGTGTTTTTCTCACCCCAAAATTAAGTTTGAAGTGTGTAAGTCCATTTTCCCCTCTTATGTTTGAAGAAAATGGAGCTTTTGAAATATGATGATGTAACCCTGTGTCAATCTGTGTAGTATCTATGAGCTATGATTAAGTGACTATCTCTACTTCTTCCATTGTCTGTCAGAAAAATATGTAAAGGACTACAACTGTATTATGAATTTGGCTACATTAAAAACAGGTCGTCACAGGGACTAGGAGGGGACTGAAAGGGGGTTCAGTAGGCTAAAAATGGCCTGGAAACTTTTGGAAATTGTGAAATTGTTTTCACACAAAAACAATGTGATTTAAAAATGCCCCAGCTTAGTGTCAACATAGCCTATGATTTGCTCAGAGTGCTATCACATCATCTAAATTCAATTTCTAGGAATGACTCTGGAATTTGCTGTGGTCGACATGAAATCCAGGCACAATACCTATACAAGGTGTGTAAAATGATAGAGACGACAGAAACAAGCAATGTGCACTTAACAAGACCAAAAAGAGTTTTACATCCAGCTCTGTTGTAATAGTGAACTAGTTAATATTTCCAATAGATGTGTAAGGCAACATGGCCACACAGAGACATTGGATACTCACCTTGGTGGGTTTCTTTTCTTCCTCCAGAAACATGTAGAGATCTCGAGAGATGATCCTCATCAGAATCTGCTTAGCCTCTTTTAGTTCGGTGGAGGAAGAGAAGAGTATTTGCTCAAACACACGATCTACAGGACAAACAGTAACAGAGTTGAAGAAAGGTGAGTTAGAACAAACCAAAGACAAGGTTCCAAAGTAAATAATAAATAATTTGACTATGTGATAAAATGACTTCATAATTCATTCTTAAATATATAATAATAATATAATTCATATTATTTAAACATCCTTGATAAAAGCTGGCTCAATCCAGCATTTTGATGTTCATCACTGATTACAACTATCTAATTTACAGGATCTGGTGTCATTTAATGTGCATGATCACATGATCACATGATCAAAACTACCTACAATAATAACCTCTTAGATATATACACGTAGATACCTCATTGGCTGCTCTTGTTCACAAGAGTGATGTGGCAAAGCAGCTGCCGTATCAGAAGCCACGCCTCCGAATGCAAGTATTTCTAGGTTGGAAGTCTAGCCACGATTAAAAAAGATTGCTGAATTTCAACTGGTTTTGGACTATGATATAATATTTACAATCAACAAATCCCCCGTAATTACCTTTATTATTTCTTTTCATGTAAAATCGCCTCACTTTTGGAGATACAATTTGGGAATAAATGATTTACATTTTGTGCCACACATTAAGTACAAAAATATATAGTCAGTGTATTAGCAGGTTTGTGCAGACTTGTGATAATTATATATTCTCTTCACTAAATCTAACAATTTTGTACAAGAGAAATAAATGACAAATTCAGCTCTAGTCTCATATATATAAAAAGATTGATAATGATTGATACAATTTTCAGCACCTTACTGGTATATTACTTAAAAAAAAAGTTAATCTTTTGTTCTTGATCGAACATATCAAGACAGTCACTTAACCACTTACATTAGCTTACAAGAAGGATCATCTGTAATATATCAAATTCAATATGTTTGTAACATTAATATATTGTAAAACAACTTGTCACATGGTAAACATTATTCTCTGTTGATTGGTTTTAAAATTTGGAGCACAACAGTCTGACATTTATATGCCTCTGCGCCGGCGATAGCCGAGGCCGGAGGCATTATGTTTTCAGGTTGTCCATCCCATTCTTGTGAATGTGCTATTACAACAACGCCTTGAGGGTATTTCTTTAAATATGTCATAAACATCTACTTTGAGTTAAGGATGAACTGATTAGATTTTGGTGGTCACAGATCACAGTGGTATCTACAGACCTGTCAGCTTGGTGTAGGCCTCCATATCATCTATGGCTGTGGAGAGAGTGAAGATCTTTCCTTCTGAGCTTTCAATCTTGATGTGCTCGTCTGCTTTTACAAAAGCGTCTGTGATCCTGGATAATCATACCCAACATCATTATCTCTTTTAAGAACATGTTGCAGTGTACCATACAAGAGAGTAAATCATAAAGGAAATGACATAAGCTACATCAGACAGATGACGCTAAATGTTGTTGGAGTACTAACAGGGGAAGGGTATGTACTCACATAGCCTCTATGATCTTGGTCACTTTGTGTTGGTAGGCGCTCTTGTGGAGTTGGTACCTTGTGTGGAACATGTCATAGATATTGCCCTCCTCCTGTTAAGATAACCGATAGTTTAGTCTCATCTCATCAGATAAATGGATTGCTGTTTAAAATCTGATAAAAAGCAGTAGTAACAATGTCTGAACCTTGTCTCTAACACAGATCTGCTTCTTGCCGTCCACCTCACACACCCTGGCAAAGTGGAAGAAGCGGTGATAGTCAAAGTTGTTCTTCATGCCCAGGTGGTGGCAGTCCCTGAAAAAAAATCAAAGTTAAGAAATATGTGAAGAAATGTGGCTTAATATGTTAAACTAATCAATTCACCCTGAGGAATCCTGCATATAGTTAAAATAATCCAGAGAATATTGTCATTGTAACACATAGTAGTTCATCCTTCTATATCAAAAAGCGAATTGTTCTACAGTAGCTGTTCAACAAGTCCCACCTGGCAAAGTAGTCAAACTTGTCCACATCAATGCCATTTCTTTTGTTGGACACGATTTCATAGAGGAAGGACTTGTCCTCTGACCGACCTTTATATGGCCACTGAGAAGATGACACACACGAGTGGATTTAGATATTGGCTGCTGTGGTAAAGATGATACTGATTGATTTAACACAATTCACTTGAGCATGACTGACTTCGTTGTCTTGAACAACTTCAGTGTCCAGAGGCCCGTAAATCATTTCTTTGATGAAGTCCAGGTCCTTGGTAGGGTCCAGGCCCGACTTCTTCATCTCTTCCTCCACCTTATTGTCTTTCACCAGGTAGTCAAACATTTCTATAGAGGCCTTCTCATGCTGCAACAGAAACAGACTCATTCATATGTTAACATGAGAATTCAATGTAAAAAAAACAATCACTCACTGTACAAGTAGTTTGCTGAAACATGACAGGATCTGTCATTTTTGCCAGATGACAGATCTGTGGCTATGACTCACAGCAGTGGTTCCCAAACATTTCTGCGGTGCCCCCCTTTTGTAGATCACAGTATTTTCAAGCAAGCACGACTGGATTAGTACCCCCAGGGGCCCCTGAGCACTGAAGCTTATTTGTTCATCACTCAGCCATCTTCTGTATTATTGTTTCTGTTGTATTCATTGAAAGTTTTACAACATGTCTTCACAGTTTTTATTGTGAACAATGCTATGAATTAATATTTTTCTCACTGGACTGAGATCTAATGGATACTAAATAAACTATGTGTATTATACAACACTACCAAATATAAACTTTCTCTTCTTCCGTTTTATTATCAATGACGTAGCTAACCTATTTCAGTTGCCTTTTTGTACATAGCCCCGTTTGAAACGCCCACCTTCACATGATGGGCAGGTTTAGGAAGTATTAGGGGGTGGAGCGTCAGTAGGATGCGTGCAATGCAAGCATCCTACTGACGCTGGAGGATACCCCCGCGGGTCTCCAGCTGCACTTCGAGGAATAAGAAACTACACCGGACTTATCATCAGTATGTGGGTGAGTCGATAATGACTGAATTTTGTTTTAGAGTGAACTATTCCTTTAACACTGATTGGGATATCGACATAAAACATGGCAAATTTCTCCTTTAATGCAGTTTCTGTCTCTGTTTTTCTCCGTACTTAATTTTCTGATAGGTTCTTTTGACATACATCATGGAAAACTTACCTTCCACTTTTCATCATGACCTGGATCTGGATTCTCCTTCTTTTTTCGACGATTTTTCTCTTTCATTTTCTCGATGAACTTTTCATACAGATGGGAAAAGGGCCCATGTCCTAGATATAGAGAAATAGTTATAAGATAACCTAATAATGATCGTGTGTGAACTGTAAAGTGAGCGGCTGTGACTCAGGAGGTAAAGCAAGTAGGATGGTTGGTGATTTGATCCCCTGATCTCGCGGGTGCATGTTACTTATGGTACTGAACCCCAAATTGCCCCCGGTGGCTTTTCCATCGGTGTGTAAACAGCTGAGCATAAAAATATCTTGAGGCTTTTGGATATGAAGTGCTGTATTGCTTCTTGTTGGCCATGCAAGGCGCAGAATAGTGTATCGATATGAGTGAATGCATCTACCATTAACCATGAACTTATCAGGCCTGTTTTTACATGAAATAGGGCAAATTAGAGACAGGGATATACTCTCCCCCAATTTAATAATTGCATTTTTATAAATGAACTATTTTGGGACCTGCTTCCATTTGTTGTTATTATATTTTGCTGGTAATGTCAGTTCAACATTTCAGCCATGTTTATCTGTTTGATGAATATGATAAACTCATGATGACGTACTGTACATTTTTGCAGAATCACTTTCATCAACATACCAGTAGGTTCCATACAGGTCTTTAAAAAAACTGACTCAATCAGTCTGAATCACAGTGACTATGATTGATAAGTGTCCTAAATTTTGATTTACCTCTCACTATAGAAGAAACCACTGGGTGTCAGTTTATTAGAAGGTAATGAGTGAATGAGCGGTCATTTCTTGTGTGTACAGTGAGTGCTGCACTATGAATGCCTTACAGGAGAGACTGGAAAAAATGACATTATTGTATATTAAAACAATTATTGCATCACTCCTCTCTCTCTGAAGAATGTTTTTTCAACCCCACCCTTCAGTATGATGGTTTGGAAGAGCTTCAAACACTGTTGCCCATAGTTCTTTTGAGCTCAACCAAAACTTTCCGCTTCATCATTCTTTCTTTTTATGTTAAGCTGATCTCAATGAAATTCAACACTGCAAATGTTTCACATTAATGGCCTCCCCATACCTTTCCTCTTCTTTCCTGTAAGGCATTTAATCTGAAATATCTGCAGGAACCTTTGAGTTTTAATTGGCATCAGATCAAAATTAAAATTAGAACAGGCGTATTGTTAAAAGAAAAATACCTAAATTGTACATTTTCATGTGAAACACTGCACAAACTGCCTTTATTTTCTTCATTCATTCTTCATTTAGGGGCCAGCCTTTTATCGTAAATACTTGCTGTAACACTGTACATTAGAGCAACACCAGCTTTTATTGACAATTTGTCAAATAATGTCCATCTGTCATTTTTACTCTTAATCACAACCAGCAATTAACACTTAAAACCTTTTACATGTAATAGTGAAAAAGGTATGTATGACTCACCCAGGTCATGGCAGAGACCAGCAATCTGCACACAAAGGATGTCTTCATCAGTGATCCCGAGCTCCGGCTGCCGTGTTCTCAGAGCTCGTACAAGCTCTCCTGCCAAGTGTGCCACCCTTTACAGCACAACAATGAAAAAATCCAACTCATTACTCAATTATCGTATCTTATTGCAAAACAGAAAATATGGACTTGTATATTTGTACTAAGGTATGCAATGTTAACTTTAATTTCATTGCTTTGTTCATGTCATTGTTGATACCAGCCATTAGGATTGAGTATCTTCCTAATCCCCCCTCTCTTCTCCCTCACCTGCTCGTTTCCCTGTGTTTGTCTGTGTCTTTGTTGTGGCAGCGGTGTCTGTGGCAACAGAGAGGCGCACCTGCAGATCATCAGTTCATCAACCTCAGCTATATCAACCCGGTCTCTTCTGCACTCCGGTGCCACATTGTTCCGTCTTGTATGGTGACTAAACCAGTGCTCTATCTCTCAAATTTGTGAGTATCTTAGGACACAGAACAGTGTCAGTGTATCAGAAAAAATGCAGACATACCCAATGGAGTGTTCGAAGCGGTTGTGGGATGCTCCAGGGTAAACAAAGTAGGCCCCCCCAAGCTGCTTGATGAATCGAAGTCTCTGGAACTGTGGCGTGTCAATGATTTTGACGAGAAGTGGGTGCAACTCCAAATGCCCGTGGATGGGATCATTAAACACCTGGCCGGACAGAGTCCCAAAATATTACCCAAAAGAGTACCAGTACAACCAGCTGTAATCTCTTGAGGGCTCTGTGAGCTAGCAAAAGGATAAGAATTCAAACATTTTCTTGAATGAGGCCTATTGAATTCAAACATGAAGCCACAGCTACAGAGGAATAAAATATATACAATCATAATACAAGTACAGTAATAATTACTATAGCTATCTAGGCCTGAAAATGAAGTGTGATGTGTAGTTACAGTACACAATATTTTACCTTGCCTTGGAAGATTGTCTCTTCCTTCTCTGACGAGCTTTCAGAAGTTGTAGCCATGGCTAACTGACGCTTTCTATGTTTGTCCAACAAGCAGCAGATATATCAGGATAGCCACACGAACAATATTAAAACACGTTTAGACTGCTGAGGGGTTGGAACAGTACCTGGCTTTTATATCTCACCACACCTATCAGATTGGTCACTGCCCTCATCAGGGAAGTGAAAATGCATTAGACTGCAAAAGAGAAATTAACAAAACAGATAAGACACTTTACTTAAAAAACAAAAGATTTCAGAACACAAAACACAACAGTTTAAGAAGTGTCATTCCAGAATACAGGCATTTCACAAATTTGATAAAAAGTATTTAATAAGAACAACTCCCTTTTAATCTTGACTAACAACCCTGTCTCCCTAAAACTACATTTATATATTTTAATATGCATTGCCCAATAAGTTCAGGAGGGAATGTGAAGGAGGAAGAAATGCCTGAATTAAGTTCACTGACAATTTTGTTCCAATACAGAAAATTTGACATTCTTATACTCTTTTTACTCTTATACTTATTCTTATAACCACTGCCCTTCATAGTACTTAAAAATTGTGTTACTGGTATCACAATAAACAATATGACACATTTATAGAACATCTGTCTTCCCTTCTCCCTCACCTGCTCGTTTCCCTGTGTTTGTCTGTGTCTTTGGGTGTGGCAGCGGTTTCTGTGGCAACAGAGAGGTGCACCTGCAGATCATCAGCTCATCAACCTCAGCTATATCAACCCGGTCTCTTCTCCACTGTTCCATCTTGTATAGTGACTAAACCAGTGTTCTGTCTCTCAAATTTGTGTAATTTCAGAGTTTTTCTTGTGTAGCGATTTTTCTAGTGCTTGAGCTCAAGTGTTTTTCCCCTACTGTTTTTCCCCTACTAGTCTAATGCTCGTGTTTTTTCCCTCGTGTGCAGAACCTCCAGCGCCTCTCCGCTCAGCTCCACTGGCTCACCTGTGATACCTTTACGTCACCACCAGACAACCCAGCCTGCCTGCCTGCCCTCCTTGTCTTCTAATCCATCAAGAACTCTGTTGCAAAATAAATACCTTTAAACTGATTTCCAGCCTCTGCATTTTGGGTCCAGACAAAACCCCACCTTAACAGTTCTGGTTAAATGCTTGGTTAGGGTTAGGAAAAAATAATAGTTTGTCTTAAAATACCTATTTTGGTCGTCACAATCCCGGATGGAGATGGTCTGACTTCCCATGAAAAATAGACGGGTTTTGGTCAGTGGCTAATAGACATTTAATGTGAACATGATATGCCACATTTAGTACGAATGACAACCTTGGACATATGTGTGCTACTAACATTTCATCCTGGTGACTGGTGTTGTCACACTTCACCTCACAAATCATGATTGATTGTACTTTATATCGTATGTATAGCCTTCATTTAATGAGGAAGTCTCTTTTACAAGTGAGCCCTAACCAAGCCAGGGTCTAAATCACAGCATCAAGGAAATGACAAGCGAACAACAACAACATCAAATCAAATCACAATAGCAGCAGTTAGTCTTACAATATATTTTATTATACAGTGCGTAGACAAGGCAACAATATTAAGGCATATGTAAAGATCAAGAGTTTGGCCTGTAGATCATTCCAGCACTAAGGACCGTAGTAGGACAGGCTTGATTTGCCAATCTGACATATAAGTAAGGCACTTTGAACTGAAGCAATTTGTGTGATTTGAGATTAGAAACATTTTGCAACGAGAAAAATGTGGTTAAAGTAATCTTGAAGATTAAGATGTACAAGTGTTGTAGCCTACGCAAAGTGAGGTATGATTCTCCCACCATGCTGCATAAGGTACAGTGATAGGTCTTGAAGCTAGAATTAGTCACATACCTCAGGGCTGAGTGATACAGGGGGTCAAAACTGGATAAGGTGGACAGTAGGGGTACAACAATTCACTGATATTAATCCAAAATTGGTTTTAAAGTTAAAGATACGCCTACACCGATACGCGGACCTCCGGGTCAATCAAAATGTACTGTGAACTGGTCAATGGCCCAGTTTTAAAGTTATGAATTAGTTGAGTGAGGCTGCTATGATGCTACTTCCTCACAGCATCTTCAAACTCTCGTAAAAGCCTGCCAGGTAAAAACGAAAGCAACATGTCCGACAAGGCCGACAAAATTTACAATACACTGTCAAATCTAAAATCAAAAGTTTGGAAGAGATTTGGATTTTATAAGGAGGACGGGAAGTTGTCGGGAAGACGACAAATCGTTCACCTGGTGAGACAGCATGGTGAAACCTGTGCAGACAACGAGGATGCTAGTAAAGCTAGCACTAGCAAGAAAAGGCAAGACAAAGACACAGAGATTAAACACTTTTCCAGCCACAATTTAGCCACAACTCGGCAAGGTCTAAGATTATTACGGCATTATTACGGCAACTTTGAGTTCAGCTCATGAAAAATGGGAGCAAAAACAAAAGTGTTGCGTTTATATTTTTGTTCAGTGTAAGTAAGGCACTTTGAACTGAAGCAATTTTGTGCGATCAGGAACATTTTGCAATGAGAAAGATTTGGCTAAAATCCTCTTGAAGATTAAGATATACCAGTGTTGTAGTCTATGCAAAGTGAGGTATGACTCTCCCACCATGTGTTACGGTGAGGTTATCTTTCTAGGACCCAAATGCAGAGCACGGAGACAGGAAGTCAGAAAGTAAAGTATTTATTTGACATTATTTATCAGTTATTTGACTGTGATTTCCGGAGGGTAATGAGGAGGAGACTAGACTTGTAGGCAGATAAGCAGGCAAGCAGGGTTGACTGGAGCCAGCATGGAAGAACACAGGAGAGCAGGTCAGCAGGAAGCTGAGCAGAACGGCGCTGAAGATCTCTGCAGGAGCCAAAGACAAGGGAATCAGCACAAAGGCAAAAACACAGAAAACACGAAAATACAAAATGGCAGCACTCCGAAGTCACCGTAAGGGATGCAATAATCTAGCGCCGAAGTGGTGGAGAGACCAGGTTGATAAAGCCAGAGGGTGATGAGATGATCTCGAACAGGTGTGCCGCTCTGCTGCTGCTGCTGCCACGCCCACAGACACACACAGGAGAAGGAGCAGGTGAGGGAGAAAAGGAGGGAGGAAAAGCAGGTAGGGAGAACCGGACACAGGAAAACAGAAAAACATCATGACTGCCACTGTAGCACCGTGACACCATGCTGCGTGAGGTACAGTGATAGGTCATGAAGCTAGAATAAGTCACATACCTCAGGGCTGAGTGATACAGGGGGTCAGACTGGATAAGGTGGACAGTAGGGGTGCAACAATTCACTGATATTAATCCGAAATTGGTTTTAAAGTTAAAGATACGCCTACACCCTATTTAATGTTAAATAAATACGGTTATAGCTACAGTTACAAAATGGTATAAATGCTGTGCAAATTTGTGGCTTTGAAGGAGTCAAATTCAACTATGATAAATATGCAAATACTGGAATCAGCCTACATAATAAACCAAGTGAAGTGTAAACTCCCCCAGATTCACAGAAAAAAAAATAAATTAAGTACACAACCTCAATGGTGACCCTGAACGATAAGAAAAAACAGATTGCAAAACTGTATTGCAATTTCATATTTCAAAGTAAATACCAATAAAACTCATACAAAAGTTTTGGATAAGCAACAGCCTGCGCAATTGCTGTTTGTATCACGTAATTTTCAATAGTAGTTGTGCAATTATACTTTTATACTTTGTTCTTAGTATAATACTTCACACCATGTGTGTATTACAATTATGGCTGCAGTTATCCTGTGCAATGCTCATATCCTCATGGGGAAGATGAATACAGTGTATATACTCATTATTATCATTATCACCATTTCTACTTTATTTTCCTGTTGTTATATTTGTGTCTTGCTTTGTGTTGTTTCATTTTTATATATCAATGCTATAAATACATTGCATCATAAAAACTCAAATTCAACTGTTGTTATAGTTGTATAGCATCTCCGTTCTCCATGAGTATATGATTTTATCTGATGTAAGACAAGTTGAACCGCAAGAGGACACACAACAACGAGGAAAAAGAGCTTTATTTCAAAAAGATCAGGCACAATCTGTTATTAACCCATCTCAGTAGGGATACAGTTGAAAGGTTATAATAACCTCTGGTAGGTTTCCCTTTATTCTTCACAATTCTGTCTTAACCACATTCATACAGGTGGTTACATCAAAGAAAGCAAATTGAGTTGTATAGCATGACAGATTATTAAATATGTATTTCATATTGATAGATAAAATACAGTTAAAAAAAAGAGTAAAATAACCACAACCGCCACCAAGAATGAACTTCAATCAAATATCACTCCAAGTCAAAACATTATGTTATCAGTTTTCCATATTGATTAACATGATTAACATCAAAACCAAACACCACTAAATATCTGAAACTCATAATCAAGAAATAAATGTTTACTTTAAATGACCTACTCCATTGCAAATGTGCTTTACGCAGTGCTCTACATCTTTACCTGATCATGAAGAATACACAGATTATACACAAAGAAGCATAAATGTGACTGATGGCTGAATAAAACCCTGCTGTAAAACATTCAGTAATCAGTTTTACACAAAGACATTTTGAGTAACCATGATTGATTTTTCACAACATAATTACAGAATGTAATGTATTTGGTACTAACATGGTATTAAACAGGGATTCAGTCTTAAATGAGGCACTTACAGCTGCAGATGGAGAAAGGAGTCTAAAATGTGACTGATTTCAAAATGATCAAACTAAAACAAAGATATGTGTATAATATTGAACAGGCCTAAGTACATGCCCTGAATGTGCATTAATGCATCCTCATTGATACTCATTTACATGCGTTATTGTTTTTTAAGAGAAAAATGGTGTTACATACTCACCATATACAGCAGTTTAATAATTTCTAATCATAACGAATAAATGAGTACCAGGGAGTTTTTGGTTTCTTTCTTCAGGTTTGGATCTTCATCTTCCAAACTTCAGATTAATTGGATGTTTCCTCAGGGCTGTTCTCTGCTTGTCCATCATCTCCCTCCTGCAGGTAGGTAAAGAAAGCACAGACAAGTGCATCAGTATTAACAAGAGCAGTGCAGCGTTAAAAGGAAAAATGTCAAATGATACCTCGATCCAGCTTATGACTTGTGAGGATCTGCTACTTGTCTTTGTCTTATGTGACGGATAATTTGGAGTTGGTGGATTGTTTGCCAGAAAAAAACAGGCTATTTGAAGAGATGTTTTACATCTGTATAAGATAGCTCTATTAGTCAATTAATGTAGAAAAGAATCAGTAGATTGATTGATGGAAATAGTTTTTAGATCTTATTGTTACCTCTTGATTTTTCTTCCACTGCTCAAAGTGTTTCTTGGCAGCGCTCACACTTGTTTCATCAGTCTTCTTGTAGTAAAACCTGATTATCGTCTCAGAAAAGTTTGTTGGGAGAAGTTGGGACACCTTAAAAACGACAGCAGCATAAAGTTGTGAATAATAACATACCAGAAGCTGCCCTATGAATAACAACACACAGGGGACAAACAGCACATGCAAGGAAAGACTAAGATGAAATATTCTGTCATCATTGCTTTAGTTCTGACCTTCTCTCTGGGGAGCTTGACTGCCTTGTCTGGGTTGTTCTTGCTGTAGAAATTCGTATGATCCACAGGGTCCTTGTCTTCCATCCCATAGTCCAGAGTAATGACCTAAATGACAAAGGTGAGCTAGAAGTTGTTTTTTATATTCACAAGTGAATTTTGCCGCAACAGAGGGCATCTGACAAATCAAATGAATCATCCAGATCAAGATTTTAAGAAAAGTGAAATAATTATACTAAAAACATACCAAATCTACAAAGTCCTCTGGATTCAATCCATCAGTAAGCGGTTTCTTCAATTCCTCCTTCCAAGCATTTCTCACATCCTTAGGGAGGGAGGTGAAAGGGTAAGAAACAGGAGGAATATCTTTGTTTCTTGGTTTTGGCTCTCTGTCCACACAAAAACAATGTTTTTCTCACCCCAAAATTAAGTTTGAAGTGTGTAAGTCCATTTTCCCTTCTTATGTTTGAAGAAAATGGAGCTTTTGAAAAATGATGATGTAACCCTGCGCAGTTTGGGAGTAACATGTAGCCTACATTACATATTAAAATGTAAATGGGCTGAACTTAAACTCCACTTTTCAACCTTAGCGGACAAAGTGCTTAACTATTCACTCATTCACACACTCACACATTCATAGCAGCCATGCAAGGCGCTGGCCTGCCTATCAGGAGCAATTTTAGTTTCAGTGTTCTGCTCAAGGACACAATGACAATGAACAGGAGGAATAAGTGATCAAACCACCAGTCCCAATCTACCTCCTCCTGAAAAACATCTATGTAGTATCTATGAGCTATGATTAAATGACAGAAAAATATGTCAAGGACTACAACTGTATTGTGAATTTGGCTGCATTAAAACAGGTCGTCACAGGGACTAGGAGGGGACTGAAAGGGGGTTCAGTGGGCTAAAAATTGCCTGGAAACGCATGTGTGGGCATTGTTTTCACACAAAAACAATGTGGTTTAAGAGTGGCCCAGCTTAGTGTAGACGTAGCCTATGATTTTGCTATCACATCATCTAAATTCAATTTCTAGTAATGACCCTGGAATTGAAATCCAGGCACAATACCATTACAAGGTGTGTAAAATGATAGAGACGACAGAAACAAGCAATGTGCACTTAACAAGAACAAAAAGAGTTTTACATCCAGCTCAGTTGTTGTAATAGTGAACTAGTTAATATTTCAAACAGATGTGTATGGCAATATGGCCACACAGAGACATTAGATACGCACCTCGGGTGTATTAGTCTGCATTTCCCCCAGAAACTTGTAGAGGTCTCGAGAGATGATCCTCTTCAGAATCTGCTGAGCCTCTCTTAGTTTGGTGGAGGAAGAGAAGAGTATTTTCTCAAACACACGATCTACAGGACAAACAGTGACAGTTGTTGAAAGGTGAGTTAGAACAAACCAAAGACAAGCTTACAGTAATTAGTAAAGTAATTAGTAAATAATTTGACTGTGATAAAATTACTAAATAATTTGTTCTTAAATATATAATAATAATACAATTCATATTTTTTAAACATCCTTGATAAAGGCTGGCTCAATCTGGTATTTTGATGTTCATCACTGATTACAACTATCTAATTTACAGGATCTGGTGTCATTTAATGTTCATGATCACATGATCAAAACTACCTACAATAATAACCTCTTAGATATATACACGTAGATACCTCATTGGCTGCTCTTGTTCACAAGAGTGATGTGGCAAAGCGGCTGCCATATCAGAAGCCATGCCTCCGAATGCAAGTATTTCCTGGCTGGAAGTCTAGCCACGATTAAAAAAGCTTGCTGAATTTTCAACCGGTTTTCAGGCGGATCGTCTATGATATAATATTTACAATCAATGTGCCCCCCGTAATTACCTTTTAATATATCTATTCATGTAAAATCGCCTCACTTTTGGAGATACAATTTGGAAATAAATGATGATTTACATTTTGTGTCACACAATAAGTACAAAAATACATAGTCGGTGTATTAGCAGGTTTGTGCAGACTTGTGATAATTATATGTTCTCTTCACTAAATCTAACAATATTGTACAAGTAAAATAAATGACAAATTCAGATCTGATCTATTAAATGTATAAAAAGATTGATGATGATTGATAAATACAATGTTCAGCACCTTACTGGTATATAAAAATATAAAAAAGTTAATCTTTTGTTCTTTATCTTACATATCAAGACAGTCACTTAACCACTTACATTAGCTTACAAGAAGGATCATCTGTAATATATCAAATTCAACATGTTTGTAACATTAATATATTGTAAAACAACTTGTCACATGGTAAACGTTATTCTCTGGTGACTGGTTTTGAAATTTTCAGCACAAAAGTCTGACATTTTTATGCCTCTGCACCGGCGATAGCTGAGGCCTGAGGCATTATGTTTTCAGGTTGTCCATCCCATTCTTGTGAATGTGCTATTACAACAACGCCTTGAGGGAATTTCTTCAAATTTGTCGTAAACATCTACTTCGAGTCAAGGATGAACTGATGAGATTTTGGTTGTCAAAGACCACAGTGGTATCTACAGACCTGTCAGCTTGGTGTAGGCCTTCATATCATCTATGGCTGTGGAGAGAGTGAACACCCCGCCTCCTGAGACTTTAATCTTGATGTGCTCATCTGCTTTTACAAAAGCATCTGTGATCCTGGATAATCATACCCAACATCATTATCTCTTTTAAGAACATGTTGCAGTGTACCATACAAGAGAGTAAATCATAAAGGAAATGACATAAGCTACATCAGACAGATGACGCTAAATGTTGTTGGAGTACCAACATGGGAAGGGTATGTACTCACATAGCCTCTATGTTCGTGTGCACTTTGTGTTGGCAGGCTCTCCTGTGGAGATAGTACCTTGTGTGGAACATGTCATAGATATTGCCCGCCTCCTGTTAAGATAGCCGATAGTTTAGTCACATCTAATCAGATAAATGGATTGCTGTTTAAAATCTGATAAAAAGCAACAATGTCTGAACCTTGTCTCTAACACAGATCTGCTTCTCGCCGTCCACCTCACACACCCTGGCAAAGTGGAAGAAGCGGCGATAGTCAAAGTTGTTCTTCATGCCCAGGTGGTGGAAGTCCCTGAAATTAATCAGAGTTAAGAAATATGTGGAGAAATGTGACTTAATATGTTAAACTAATCAATTCACCCTGAGGAATCCTGCATATTGTTAAAATAATCCAGAGAATATTGTTATTGTAATACATAGTAGTTCATCCTTCTATATCAAAAAGTGAATTGTTCTACAGTAGCTGTTCAACAAGTCCCACCTGGCAAAGTAGTCAAACTTGTCCACATCAATGCCATTTCTTTTGTTGGACACGATTTCATAGAGGAAGGACTTGTCCTCTGACCGACCTTCATATGGCCTCTGAGAAGATGACACACAAGAGTGGATTTAGATATTGGCTGCTGTGGTAATGATGATACTGATTGATTTAACACAATTCACCTGAGCATGACTGACTCCATTGTCCTGAGTGTCTTCAGTGTCCAGAGGCCCGTAAATCATTTCTCTGATGAATTCCAGGTCCTTGGTAGGGTCCAGGCCCCACTTCTTCATCTCCGCCTCCAGGTCATTTTCTTTCACCAGGTGGTCAAACATTTCTATAGAGGCCTTCTCATGCTGCAACAGAAACAGACTCATTCATATTTTAATATGAGAATTCAATGTAAAAAAAAAACAATCACTCACTGTACAAGTAGTTCGCTAAAACTTGACAGGATCTGTCATTCTTGCCAGATGACAGATCTGTGGCTATAACTTACAGCAGTCTTCCAAGAACCAGTTACGTCACTGGTACTCAGAAGAACTGCAGGCCCTTCCAGTTTGGATTTCTCGTCTCCACCTCTGGGTCTCCAGCAGGTGTGATATATCGAAATAATACATTCATGGGGGGCGTGTCAGCTGGCACTCAAACACAAAACTTCTTTCATGTCTTGCCTGTATGCAAACCAGCCTTGTGTTCAGCAAAAGAGAGCAGAGCAGGTCATAGAGGGGGAGACTTTTTTAGGGCTGCACCTAAAGATAATTTTTTTTATCGATGAATCTGTTGATTATTTATTGGATTAATCTATTAACTATTATTTTATTATTACTTGATTAATACAAATATTAGTATGAATATTTTATTCAATCATCTTCAATCATCAACAAATATGACAAAGTGTGCACTGCAGGGCATTATTCCCCAACAAAAAATAGCCCAGTTTTAACTGGTAATCTGTGTAATCCTAATATATATCCAATTTGGTGGGGACAATAAGTAAACAGGATTTATATTCACATTCAATCCAGCGTTGCAACGTTACAGGACCAAACAATATCACTGAGGTAACTACTGGTGTCTGGCAACTTATATGAGGAAAAAAATACCACAGTTATATGTGGAGAAGTGTCTGTCGTACTGTCTGTCCTACCAACTCTTCGTCACATTTCTGAACGCCATCAGATCGACACACCCCTGATCCGCCTCAGAGCTGCAGCAAAACCGTCCCCCCTCCCGCATCTGTAACTTTCACACAGACAGCGATGCGGAGAATCGGCGCATGATTCCCACACTGAATGCAGTGTGAATGGGGCTTATCTTTAGTAGGTGGAGAGGCCATGTCAAGGAGGCGCATTGAGAGTAACGAGAGCCAAGCAGCATCTCCAAGTACGCACAGGGCTGCAGCTCCAACAGGTGACAGTGAGTCCAACCTGGTGGTAACCCTGCAGCAGGCCATCTCTCTTACCACTGAACCAGCTTCAGAGGAGGAGAGGAGGGAAACCGACCTGACAAAAACTGAAACCAAAGAATTACAGGCGGCTCACAGCAGCAGCCTCTGAGTACTAACAGAATAATTTGTCTCAGCTTCATAGAGTTACTTTGAAAGCACCAAATGACTTGCTTTGACGAATTTCGTTTGTTTGTACAATGAAGAACTTTTTAAATATAATTTCCATGAGGCTCTTCTTCTTAGCAGACAGACCACAGGGAATAAACTTGGCGTATTATATTCCTCGTACTCGCAGATGTAGGGACGTTAGCGAGTCCTGGTACATGTAGGCAGGCTGTGCAAGCAGGAAAACTCTAATAAGCCAACTTTCTCTGTCAAGACACCACGCACTGAGGATTTTATTGCCTCAATTAACTACATTCACCATCAACACTGATTAGGATATCGACATAAAACGTGACAAATTTCTCCTTTAATGCAGTTCCTGTCTCTGTTTTTCTCTGTGCTTAATTTTCTGTCATACATCATGGAAAACTTACCTTCCACTTCTTTTCTGGACGTTGTTTGGCGATGAAATTTCCATCAAACAGATGGGAAAAGGGCCCATGTCCTAGATATAAAGAAATAGATATAAGAGAACCTAATAATTATTGTGTGTGAACTGTAAAGCTCAGGAGGTAGAGCAGGTATGATGGTTGGTGATTTGATCCCCTGATCTCCCGGGTGCATGTTACTGATGGTACTGGAGCATAAAAATATCTTGAGGCTTTTTGGATATGAAGTGCTGTATTGCTTCTTGTTGGCCATGCAAGGTGCAGAATAGTGTATCAATATGAGTGAATGGGTGAATGTGACAAGTGCTGTAGTGCTACCATTTACCTTGAACTTATCAGGCCTGTTTTTATATGAAACAGGCTAGTTTTAGAGACAGGCCTTTACTCTCCCCCAATTTAATAATTGCATATGATCATAATTTTATAAATTAACTGTTTTGGGACTTGCTTCCATTTGTTTGTTATTATTTTTTGCTGTTAATGTCAGTACAACATTACAGCCATGTTTATCTGTTTGATGAATATGATAAACTCATGATGACGTACTGTACATTTTTGCAGAATCACTTTCATCAGTGCATCAGCATACCAGTAGATTCCCTACGGGTCTTTTAAAAAAAGAACTGACTACAGCTGTTAGTGATGAATCACAGTGTCCTGAATTTTGATTTACCTCTCACTAAAGAGGAAACCACTGGGTGTCATTTTATTGGAAGGTAATGAGTGGTCATTTTTTGTGTGTACAGAGAGTGCTGCACTATGAATGCCTTACAGGAGAGACTGGAAAAAGTGACATTATTGTATATTAAAACAATTATCACATCACTCCTCTCTCTCTGAAGAATGTTTTTCAACCCCACCCTTCAGTATGATAGTTTGGAAGAGTTACAAACACTGTTGCTCATAGTTCTTTGAGCTCAACCAAAACTTCCCGCTTCACCATTCTTTGTTTTTATATTAAGCTGATCTCAATGAAATTCAACACTGCAAATGTGTCACATTAATGGCCTCCCCATACCTTTCCTCTTCTTTCCTGTAAGGCATTTAATCTGAAATATCTGCAGGAAGTTTTTAGTTTTAAAATTAGAACAGGCGTATTGTTAAAAGAAAAATACCTAAATTGTACATTTTAATGTGAAACACTGCACAAATTGCCTCCATTTTCTTCATTCATTCTTCATTCAGGGGTCAGCCTTTAATTGTTAATACTTGCTGAAACACTGTACATTAGATCAACACCAGTTTTTATTGAGAATTTGTCAAATACTGTCCATCTGTCATTTTTACTCTAAATCACAACCAGCAATTACCGCTTAAAACCTATTACATGTAATAGTGAAAAAGGTATGTATGACTCACCCAGGTCATGGCAGAGACCAGCAATCTGCACACAAAGGATGTCTTCATCAGTGATCCCGAGCTCCGGCTGCCGTGTTCTCAGAGCTCGCAGAAGCTCTCCTGCCAAGTGTGCCACCCTTTACACAAAACAATGAAAAAACCCAACTCATTACTCAATTATCGTACAGTATCGTATTGCAAAACAGAAAATATGGACTTGTACACCTGTACTAAGGTATGCAATGTTAACTTTAATTATTATTTATTGCTTTGTTCATGTCATTGTTGATTACCTGTCATTAGGATTGAGTATCTTAGGACACAGAACAGTGTCAGTGTATCAGAAAAATGCAGACATACCCAATGGAGTGTTCGAAGCGGTTGTGGGATGCTCCAGGGTAAACAAAGTAGGCCCCCCCAAGTTGCTTGATGAATCGAAGTCTCTGGAACTCTGACGTGTCAATGATTTTGACGAGAAGTGGGTGCAACTCCAAATGCCCGTGGATGGGATCATTAAACACCTGGCCGGACACAGTCCCAAAATATTACCAGTAAAACCAGCTCTAATCTCTTGAGGGCTCTGTGAGCTAGCAAAAGGATAAGAATTCAAACATTTTCTTGAATGAGGCCTATTGAATTCAAACATGAAGCCACAGCTACAGAGGAATACAATCAATAGATACAATTAAAAACATGTACGTTGTGGAGCAAAATAGAAAAGTTCTTCTGAGTATTTCGTGAACTAGTTTTTCATACTGCAATCTTCCTCATCTTTAATGTTTCCATCACCTTCAGCTGGAGATTGACTTTGGACTCAACAACTGACAACAAACATACACAATCTTAATACAAGTACAGTAATAATTACTATAGTTATCTAGGCCTGAAAATGAAGTGTGATGTGTAGTTACAGTACACAATATTTTACCTTGCCTTGGAAGATTGTCTCTTCCTTCTCTGACGAGCTTTCAGAAGTTGTAGCCATGGCTAACTGACGCTTTCTATGTTGGTACAACAAGCAGCAGATATATCAGGATAGCCACACGAACAATATTAAAACACGTTTAGACTGCTGAGGGGTTGGAACAGTACCTGGCTTTTATATCTCGCCACACCTATCAGATTGGTCACTGCCCTCATCAGGGAAGTGAAAACGCATTAGACTGCAAAAGAGAAATTAACAAAACAGATAAGACTCAGACGACTCAGACGACTTTATTAATCCTTTTGGGAGGTTCCCTCAGGGAAATTGAAGACACATTACTTAAAAAACAAAATGATTTCAGAACACAAAACACAACAGTTTAAGAAGTGTCATTCCAGAATACAGGCATTTCACAAATTTGATAAGAGGTATCTAATAATAACAATTCACTTTTAATCTTGACTAACAACCCTGTGTCCCTACTCTAGCTACATTTATATATTTTAATATGCATTGCCCAATAAGTTCAGGAGGGGATGTGAAGGAGGAAGAAATGCCTGAATTAAGTTCACTGACAATTTTGTTCCAATTCAGAAAGTGTGACATTCTTATACTCTTTTTACTCTTATACTTATTCTTATAACCACTGCCCTTCATAGTACTTAAAAAATATGTTACTGGTATCACAATAAACAATATGACACATTTATAGAACATCTGTCTCTGTCTCCCTCACCTGCTCGTTTCCCTGTGTTTGTCTGTGTCTTTGTGGGTGTGGCAGTGGTTTCTGTGGCAACAGAGACCTGCACCTGCAGATCATCAGCTCATCAACCTCAGCTATATCAACCCGGTCTCTTCTCCACTGTTCCATCTTGTATAGTGACTAAACCAGTGTTCTGTCTCTCAAATTTGTGTAATTTCAGAGTTTTTCTTGTGTAGCGATTTTTCTTGTGCTTGAGCTCAAGTGTTTTTCCCCTACTAGTCTAATGCTCGTGTTTTTTCCCTCGTGTGCAGAACCTCCAGCGCCTCTCCGCTCAGCTCCACTGGCTCACCTGTGATACCTCTATGTCACCACCAGACAACCCAGCCTGCCTGCCTGCCCTCCTTGTCTTCTAATCCATCAAGAACTCTGTTGCAAAATAAATACCTTTAAACTGATTTCCAGCCTCTGCATTTTGGGTCCAGACAAAACCCCACCTTAACAGTTCTGGTTAAATGCTTGGTTAGGGTTAGGAAAAAATAATAGTTTGTCTTAAAATACCTATTTTGGTCGTCACAATCCCGGATGGAGATGGTCTGACTTCCCATGAAAAATAGACGGGTTTTGGTCGGTGGCTAATAGACATTTAATGTGAACATGATATGCCACATTTAGTACGAATGACAACCTTGGACATATGTGTGCTACTAACATTTTATCCTGGTGACTGGTGTTGTCACACTTCACCTCACAAATCATGATTGATTGTACTTTATACCATATGTATAGCCTTCACTTAATGAGGAAGTCTCTTTTACAAGTGAGACCTAACCAAGCCAGGGTCTAAATCACAGCATCAAGGAAATGACAAGCGAACAACAACATCAAATCAAATCACAATAGCAGCAGTTAGTCTTACAATATATTTTATTAGACAGTGCGTAGAGAAGGCAACAATATTAAGGCATATGTAAAGATCAAGAGTTTGGCCTGTAGATCATTCCAGCACTAAGGACTGTAGTAGGACAGGCTTGATTTGCCAATCTGACATATAAGTAAGGCACTATGAACTGAAGCAATTTGTGTGATTTGAGATTAGAAACATTTTGCAATGAGAAAAATGTGGCTAAAATAATCTTGAAGATTAAGATGTACAAGTGTTGTAGCCTACGCAAAGTGAGGTATGATTCTCCCACCATGCTGCATAAGGTACAGTGATAGGTCCTGAAGCTAGAATTAGTCACATACCTCAGGGCTGAGTGATACAGGGGGTCAAAACTGGATAAGGTGGACAGTAGGGGTGCAACAATTCACTGATATTAATCCGAAATTGGTTTTAAAGTTAAAGATACGCCTACACCGATACGCGGACCTACGGGTCAATCTAAATGTACTGTGAACTGGTCAATGGCCCAATTTTAAAGCTATGAATCAGTTGAGTGAGGCTGCTATGATGCTACTTCCTCACAGCATCTTCAAACTCTTGTAAAAGTCCAAATGTCAGTGCGAGACTCTCGTGACATGCATCACAGTAACATTAGTGGAACATTACCTGCCAGGTAAAAACAAAAGCAACATGTCCGACTAAGCCGACAAAATTTACAATACACTGTCAAATCTAAAATCAAAAGTTTGGAAGAGATTTTGATTTTATAAGGCAAATAAGGCAGTCTGTAAGCTCTGTAGAACAGTGTTTAAGTACAGTGGTAGCACGACAAATCGTTCACCTGGTGAGAAGGCATGGTGAAACCTGTGCAGACAACGAGGATGCTAGTAAAGCTAGCCCTAGCAAGAAAAGGCAAGACAAAGACACAGAGATTAAACACTTTTCCAGCCACAATTTAGCCACAAGTCGGTGAGGTCTAAGGTTATCACGGCAACTATAGCCCAGTTTTATTGCTTACGACATGTCTGCTTTTGAACATATTGCTATAATCATTAGCTGTATTCTGTGACTGCTGGTAGTACTGCACACCGTTAACTGTCACCAGGGTTGACCACCACAGGCACGACTCCCGTGGGGCGGGGTGCCCGCAGCAGTGGTATGTTTTATTTTGTGCTGGTGTTTTTAGTAAAGGGGTGATCAAGAAAGCAATTAGTCACACTTAAAGCTTGAAATGCTTTATTACCAATGAACACATTCTCTTATAAAGTGCAGTTAAATAAATCTTGAGTGAAATCTGTTTGTGTGGAGTGTGCAACAATGAACTTTTAAAATATAAACTAAATAAACTGAGAACTTAATGTAACTTTTTAAGTGCATAACTATAGGGACTCTCTTTGAACATTTTTACTTTAAATTTACTTTCTAATTTTACTTTTTACTTTCTAAATTTACTTTCTAATTTTTGACTTCAAAAACTCAACATCCTAAACAATCAATCAAACCACACTAGTTTACTAAAATAGGCCCATGCACTGACATCTTCTGGCAAAAGCACAACCAGATAGGAAATCAATCATAACATAATGTCCCATACCGTGTCAGTCTCAGATGATTGGGGTATGAAGAACTGTGACGCTGACGCTCGGGTCTTCTGTGTTCTTTCGTGTCTGCAGTGTTGCTCTCCTGTTGCCGATGTCTGATGTCAGACAGCCCACCGTGCGCCACTGAAAACCCTCGCCGACATATTTTACAATTTGCCTTGAAAACATCTCCACTGACGCTGTCCAGCCAAGGATGTGCCTCTTCCCACTCACGTCTGTACTTTTGGACATTTTTAAAAGTCGCGGGTTTTGTGAGCAGCGCCGGTGTGGGCTGTCTGTCGCTCTCCTCCGATTGGTTATTTGATTTGGCCGTGAAACGTCATCTCACGTTCATGGCAGGCTGTCGGCTAGTCTGTTTTGATCATCTTTACCGCCAACAGAAATAAACGATGTAAGTAAGGGAGTAAGTCTACTGAACCACTGTGCCTCGTCATCTTCAGTGAGTGAGAGAATGACAGAAAAATGGAGAGGAGAAAGAATATTTAAACGCATTTCAGATTTTTCTGTCATTCACAAGGGTTGCACCATGTTAATCCCCATCAGAGGCTGAAACATACGGCAGTGGCATGCACAGACTCTCTAAAGGGCAGGTGCAAAAAAATGAATAAATGAAAATTGATAAATATTACTTTGTGCCAGAGGGCAATTATGCTGCGTTGTTTTCTAAGTATTCAAAATTAAAATTATTTGACATTAATAAAATGCTGTTGCATTTTACATTTTCTTTTGTTATTTTCATTGTGTAAATACCACCAGAACGCAAGAAACACAATCGTTGAATCTGAAATTTTTTCAGGAGTTGGACCACCAGAATCCTGCTTTAGTTTCAAAATCCTGTATAATTATGGTCGACCATATTATAGTAATGGTCTTCCTCTACTCTCTCCGGTGTTAGGAGCTTTAGGGCTGCACTGCAATCCATCTGCATCAGATCTTTACCCATAGCATCTGCTGCTGTAGTGTAATCAAATCAAATCAGTTTTATTTATAGTGCAAAATCACAATCATGTCGCCTCAGTGGGCAATACTCTGTACAGTGAATGACATCTGCTGTCCTTAGACCCTCGATTGGAGTGAGGAAAAAGTTGCCATGTGTACCGTGAGAGCCAAAGTACTGCTTTTTGAATGTATTTATTTTCTTTGTAATCAGACACAGAAAACACTGATGCCGATAATCAGAAAAATGCTGAATATCCTGATAATAAACTAAAATTTTCCTGCCTCTCTGAGATGATTTTTTCCCAGCAAGTATGCTGCCCATCTTTTTAAATAACATATGCAAAAACTAAAAACCACAGCCTAATGCAAAGCAGCCAACACAGAAAATAGGACATGGAACGAGGAAACTCTCTAATCACTAGTGAGATCTGAGATCTTTTACATAAGCAAAAACCAAGAGCTGTGTAATATTTTTTCATGAAGCCAAACATTCTGCAAGCCTGCCATATCAGTAAAAACAGGTTCCTGTAAGGATTTATCTTCGCAGGATCTCACTAGTGATCAGACAATGTCCTGTTTTGTTTTACCTCAGTGGTCACCGCTCCATGGTCTCAGTGTCCACAACACTGATGTGATGAGTAATAGCCAATCAGCACTGAATAAGCTGAATTTGCAAAGTAATTAGTAGCTAAATTGATCAGTAGCAGAACATGGAAATACTGAGGCCTCCATACCTCCAAAATGCGCATAAGTACAGTACTTGAGTAAATTGTTGTTGGTTACATTCGACTTTGAGAATAAGATTTTTATTTTATTTTTATTTTTATATTTTTCCTGTAAATGTATATTGGTCCCAGTTATCAATTATTGGTCTCCTGGATTACTAATCATTAGTATTGGATCAGCCCTGAAAAAAACATATCAGTCGACCCCCAGCTGCAATAATGTGTTCATGTATATTTTTTCACACTACCCTTAAAAATATTCTGAGAAAATTTTGAAGCTATTTTGAAACAAGACTCTCAATTATTCACACAGTTTCTCTTTTTAGTTATCATAACCTGTTTCTGGCACTGAACAGCGTGTTGTCTGCTGAACCACTGTGCCTCGTCATCTTCAGTGAGTGAGAGACAGACAGAAAAATGGAGAGGAGAAAGAATATTTAAACGCATTTCAGATTTTTCTGTCATTCACAAGGGTTGCACCATGTTAATCCCCATCAGAGGCTGAAACATACGGCAGTGGCATGCACAGACTCTCTAAAGGGCAGGTGCAAAAAAATGAATGAATGAAAATTGATAAACATTACTTTGTGCCACAGATTTACACAAGTTTATGCCAGAGGGCAATTATGCTGCGTTGTTTTCTAAGTATTTTCTTTTGTTATTTTCATTGTGTAAATGCCACCAGAACGCAAGAAACACAATCGTTGAATCTGAAATTTTTTCAGGAGTTGGACCACCAGAATCCTGCTTTAGTTTCAAAATCCTGTATAATTATGGTCGACCATATTATAGTAATGGTCTTCCTCTACTCTCTCCGGTGTTAGGAGCTTTAGGGCTGCACTGCAATCCATCTGCATCAGATCTTTACCCATAGCATCTGCTGCTGTAGTGTAATCAAATCAAATCAGTTTTATTTATAGTGCAAAATCACAATCATGTCGCCTCAGTGGGCAATACTCTGTACAGTGAATGACATCTGCTGTCCTTAGACCCTCGACTGGAGTGAGGAAAAAGTTGCCATGTGTACCGTGAGAGCCAAAGTACTGCTTTTTGAATGTATTTATTTTCTTTGTAATCAGACACAGAAAACACTGATGCCGATAATCAGAAAAATGCTGAATATCCCGATAATAAACTCAAATTTTCCTGCTTCTCTGAGATGATTTTTTCCCAGCCAGTATGCTGCCCATCTTTTTAAATAACATATGCAAAAACTAAAAACCACAGCCTAATGCAAAGCAGCCAACACAGAAAATAGGACATGGAACAAGGAAACTCTCTAATCACTAGTGAGATCTGAGATCTTTTACATAAGCAAAAACCAAGAACTGTGTAATATTTTTTGATGAAGCCAAACATTCTGCAAGCCTGCCATATCAGTAAAAACAGGTTCCTGTAAGGATTTATCTTCGCAGGATCTCACTAGTGATCAGACAATGTCCTGTTTTGTTTTACCTCAATGGTCACTGCTCCATAGTCTCAGTGTCCACAACACTGATGTGATGAGTAATAGCCAATCAGCACTGAATAATCTGAATTTGCAAAGTAATTAGTAGCTAAATTGAATGAATGCAGTGGAGTGAAAGTGTTAAGTAGCAGAACATGGAAATACTGAGGCCTCCATACCTCCAAAATACGCATAAGCACAGTACTTGAGTAAATTGTTGTTGGTTACATTCGACTTTGAGAATAAGATTTTTATTTTTATTTTTATATTTTTCCTGTAAATGTATATCAGTTCCAGTTATCAATTATCGGTCTCCTGGATTACTAATCATCAGTATTGGAATCAGCCCTGAAAAAAACATATCAGTCGACCCCCAGCTGAAATAATGTGTTCATGTATATTTTTTTACGCTAAAATTATTCTGAGAACATTTTGAACAGCGTGTTGTCTGCTGTACCACTGCGCCTCGTCATCCTCAATGAGTGACAGACAGACAGAGAAATGGAGAGGAGAAAGAATATTTAAACGCATTTCAGATTTTCATTCACAAGGGTTTCACCGTGATAATCCCTATCGAGAGTTGGACCACCAGAACCCCGCTTTGGTTTCAAAATCCTTCCCCATTGTTGAGGTCTAAAGGTTGGCCTTAACCCCACCCCTGATCTCACTCGTACATCCTCGAGTTCCCAGTAATACACCCACCAAGTGTGAAGCAGATCAGGTGAACAGTTTGCGAGATATGCAAAGGACAAATACATAAAGACATACAGACACACACACACAGACTTTTGTACCCTTTGTACACTATACATGTTTGCCAACTACACCAAATGACCACAAGATGGCACTGTTGTTCAATTATTAAGGGTTCATTTTGCTTTACTCCACCATAATTATGTTCTCATTTCTCTTTTGTCATAACTTTTGTGCCTAACCCGGATTGATACTGATGTTTTTGTGTCTCAACAAAAGAGCTTGGTAGTTGGTTTTTCTACATTTTTGCAATACATATGTCTAAAGTCTTAAGAACAAAGATTAGTCTATATCTTGAAGTTACATGTGATATTCTCCTGCAGTCTTACCTTGACTGAGAAGATGACAGCTGTGCCTCTATCAACCGCAATACATCATCAGATGTTCTGGTTTTGAGGTCATAGATGGATGTTTGAAGATGCTGTCTGTGCAGACAGATATCATTTTGTTTTAATGTCAAATAACCTCAGAGACAGAGACACGGGTGTCTGACATCAGATTTGTTATCTGACCAGGCCTTGTGGTTGTTCTTAGCGTCATCAAGATGTTATGACCTTGATTAAAAAGCAATTTCTGTTGGGTTAAAACACAACATGACTGCAATGTAACAGTGAAAAAAGTCATAATCGGTGCTGTTAGTTGAGTAGACTTCATGCCAATACTTTTTTCCTGGTGTACTACTACTTCGTCCAACTGTCGGGGCTGTGTCCTAAAAAAAAAACATATTCAAGGACTCGCAGCCTCAGCATGTGGGTATTCAAGGATTTCTCCATCGTAATGCTACTGTTCCCTAACTGCCTGAGTCCCAGTAATCAGCCTACAAACCAGTAAAGTCTGGCTGCTTTTGTTCACTCAACGGTGCTTTTATCCACACGTGAGGGAACAGAAAGAAAAGCCTCTTGGCCTGCAAGACTTAGCTGTGAACCCCTTCCCCCTGGTTTACATTAGTAACCATTGCAGATAGTTGGAATACTTCATCATCTCTAAAGTCCTTGGCCATTGAGTCCTCACTATTAAGGGAAATTGTCAGTGTGATTGACAGGAGGCCCACACACAACTTAAATGCTCTAAGCTGCTGTTTCCCTACAGTTAACCGGCTCTGACTATTAAAGCCAAGTCTTCGTTTTGGTTTCTTGAGCCCCTCAGTGAAGGAGACCATTATGTGGATCATTCAGCTTACTGCTCTGGTCTGCTCACATATCAGATTTCAAATGAACCACTGTAACTCCTTATAACATGACACGACAAGGTGTATAGGAGGAACCAAGTTGTTGCACCCATTAGATTAATGTTTGAAACAATGCAGAAGCAGTGAAGAGGTTTTTTTTTTTTTTTTTTTTACCTTAATTCAAAAGATAAATCTGAGGGGTCGTTAGATGATTATGAATGAGGAGATGATTATCTGACTTTCTGTTTTTTAGGTTTAATGTGCCTTTTGTTGAGACTTGTGATCCCTGCCCACTTTATCCAATCAGGACAGAGCGCGCAGAGAGCGGGATCCTCCTGTTTACCGGCAACCTCTAAGACAAGCGAAGGAAACACATGAAGAAAAGAACGAGGCAAAGAGAGCCGCCTCACAAACACAAAGGAGTCGTGCAAATGTGGTGACATACGAGTGAGGGAGGGATCGGCAACTGCAAAAACGGACAAGAAGTTAGCTTAAACAACAAGAACACTTACGAGTATACTGTATTCAGTTACGTTCTCCCGTTGAAGATTTGGTATTGTGGCTTCTATCAGAAAACAGTCCCATCATCACAAAGTCCTGTAAAAGCAGTTTTGAGTCTTTTTTGCGGCTAAATATTTTGTCAGCCAACAATATTTTATGATGTTTGGCATTCAAATGGACACCGACATTTAAACCACATTAAATTATATTAAGTCTTTACTCTAGTATTCCTTTAGTAACAGGTCACAGCTAAAAGACACATGCAATCTGTGTTCAGGCGTCACGAGTCGACATTCTATCGTTTTAAGGGGTCACAAGTCAAAAAGGTTTGAAACCAGTGTATTAGAGAAGAAAACATTGAAGAAGCAACGGCGCTTTAATCTCAAGTTAAGCTCAAGTCGCTAAAAAGGGCACTTTAACATCTTTATCGCCAGATCAAGCCACTATACAGCAATGATTCTGTGTTTACACCACCTGTTTAGTAATGATGAGGTGTCACAGAAACAACATGAAGTACCACATATCCTGACTCACATTCACTCATTTTTACACCAGCTGTCCGTCATGTGCATGCAGTGTAAATATTAGCTAAACATAGTTAAATGGCAGCTGTTGTGTAACAGAGTGGAGGCTGTGTGACTGACAGGAGATTACGACTGTTTTGAACTGTCACCATCAGACCTCCGCTCTGGACTTCATCCATCACAGGCTAAATGAACCAGGGCTTTTCTGCCATCAATCAACCAGTTACATTAAAGTCATTAGACCATGCATTGGAACACTAAAATGAGTTAAAACCATGCAAGTGGGTGGTATAAAGTAAGCTCTGTGCAGTCAGCCATACCAGACATAGCCCAATCTAAACAAGACGTGTTGGTGAGCTTCGCTTTGTTTCATCTTAACACTGTGAAAACTTCTCCAGAAGGGAAGCTTTTCAGGAAATAAGGGACCCAAAGATTTTGAACAACACATAATAACTTCTAATCTAAACAGGTTGGAGAATTGTGTAAATCCATAGAAGAAAATATAATCGTCTAACTGCTTAAAGCAAGAAAACCTGGAAGTATGAGGTTTTTACGTGACAGGGCTGATGGGCTCTCTCCATTAAACAGAGGAGAGGCCTGCAAAACACGCGCTATGTGTTTAGAAAAGCACTTGGTGAAAGCCAATAAAGGAAACAAAGGGAATCCATGCATGCGTCATACTCAATGCTTCGCTCCTTAACTTTTTCCAACATGTAGTTTTGCACGTATTAATCTTTCTCCTTACACTAAATGATCAAATAAAAAGGTAAACTGAACTTGAAGTAAAGTGACATAGACATATTTCTCCTCAAGTAGTCTCAGACCTTAAGCAGTATTTAATGTGTTCATGAAAGTCTCATCTGACCTCTTCTTCTGAGTGTTTTCTTCCTTCAAATGCATTCTTACTTTAGTACATGGACCATAATGAAAACAGTGTGTGGGGTAGATAGAGCTATGTGTTTATGGAGACACAGGACTCTGGAAGTCAATTAAATGCTTTTGGTCTCTCATAAACAGCATTCTTTGAATTCCCTGTATTGTGTTGTGTTCGGGGCCAAGGGGAGAAAACATCCTTCAGTGTAGAGAACAAGTTAAAGGGTGATTTGTCTTAAAATGTCCTTTTTTTTCACGATGCAAGGGCTTCATAATATTCATCTTGAATAAAGCTGTATGTGCTCATTCATCTCTCATCTCCTGCTGCTTTTCTCGTTGTCTCAAGAGAAGACAACTGGAAGCTGTTCAGTTTCACATAATTTATTACATTTTTCAAAAAAAAAACCCCAACAAAAAAGTACGAAATGCTTGAACAAAGCTCAGAGAATTCTTTCCTCACAGTATGAAAATTACAGAGAAATCACATCTACTGCATACATCACTTTTTTTTTCAATGTCCACAGCAGCATCTGTGATGTCACGGTTAAAAAGCAATGTGATCCATCTGCTATTCACACTGTGTCTGTTGGTGCAAAGGAGCAAATTGTGCACAGTACATCACTGTGTAATACATACATACACAATAACATGTGGTGAAATAGGAAACACTTTACTTTAACTTCCCCTGTTAGAGTATGTTTAGACATTATACAGTATAAACATTTAATGAACGGTTCATAGCACACTATATTGAAGTTGTATGCAGATAAGCATTTATTTACATGAGTCAACAACTTATAACTCCCCCTGTGGTCACGTATAAGTGGAAGCTGGTCAATAAACAACAAATGACAATATAGTAAAACACAGTAATAATACGTCTTTATAGGAGAATATATATTGTTGACAACAATGTACATCCATAAACACTACATACAGTACTACTCCCCAAGACCTGTAAACACACTTGAATGTGTAAAAATGGTGGAGTCAGCCTTTAAAATGTCCTTAATCTGCTTATGACAACATTTTAGTGAGTTATAAATCCATTTATTAAATGTTCATATAGAACTCATAAAATAGGGTAAAGAAAGGTGTTACCCTGAAGTATCACAAGAGTTTAGTTTAGCTGAATTAAGCCTCACAATAGAGTTGTTAATAGTCAGGTTTCCATCCAAACATAGCACAAATGTGTTTCTGGTCACTACCGTTGTTGCATCAAGATAAACAGTGGGTGGAGCAAATTCACCAATCAGGTGCCATTAACAACCTCACAGAGCTAGAGTGTCAGTCAAACTCCCAAAAAGGTGGAAGACAAAGATGGAAATGTGAAATTTATGTTTGTGGTTTTATGTTTTAACTTGAGGACTGTTAGTGTTTTTCACCAAGTCTGTTTCACATTTTTACTTTTGTTGAAACACCAAGTTTTCAACCTCAGCTGAATGTAAAAAGTGTTTCCACTAGATTTTTTATGTGCAAAATGGCCGTCAAAAGCAGGTGGGTGGCTTGTCGGTTTATTGTCTCTATTGACATACTGATACATGCGATCACATATCCAAGATGGTTTCCAAAAAACCTGTAGTGCTAATGTAATCAGATTACAGCGTCCAGACTTTCAGGAAACGTCTGAAGAGAATTCTGCTGGAACAAATCTCCAAAAGAGGATCTATTGTGCAGGTGAGGTCAGACTGAGTTCTTTAAACAGACCATCCGTTCTGCCACTTTCAGGTCCCATCTCTGCAATTTGACAGATCCTGGGTTGCCTTTAGGTGTCACTAGGTGACTTGTCAGTCACTGTGCTGCATTCAGAATACAACTTAAATGTCAATGATAACAGTGCAGATTACAGTACATACAGTTTATGTACTTGATATGCAACATTTCCACAGTTCATTGAAGTCTTTTCAAGATGGCAGGCAGTGATTTTCACAGAAAAGTGAACTAAAGAACTGATGCGGCCATCATTCCTTAGACTTACGTTCGCATTTCCTTGTGTTTTTTTCCCTCTCCACCAACCCTGTCAGCCTCTGCTCTGAGCTGCTCCAGGTCCTCCTCTGAGCTGCAGGCACTGTGCTGCATCCCCCGGGAGAAAATCCTACGACGTGATTGTGCGCTGAGGTCTAGTAAGTCAAAGGAATCGGAGGAGAAGAGGCTGTCCTCGCTCACCACGCTGGAGGGGCGGCTGCGGCGGCCCTCGGCTCCCCCTGTGGCGTGGAGGAGCTGCTGCAGGGCCTCGGGGAATATCGACGGGGCTGAGGAGGGAGACGAGTGGTGGTCATCAGGAAGATCCAGACTGCGCGAGAACTTGCCGTTACGTTTGAGGATGCCTTTCCTTCTTCTTACAGCCTCTGTGCGCATGGTGGGGCTGTCTTCTGCTGCTGGGAGACGAGTTTGCTGTTTGTGGGAGCACAAATCACCTGCATCACTCTCTTTAACTCCCGCTCCAGAGATTCTTCTCTCTAAAGATGAACCATAACCCGACTCCCCTCCATACAAGTTCTTTAGTATCCCCTTTTTGGGCATTTTGGATGAGGGCTGACTGAATGTAGAGGGGGGTGGCAGACTGGTGGACAGCACATCAGCGTGTGTGTGGGGAAGTGTATGTGTTCGATAAGGCTGGGGAGCAGCGTTACATAGTTGTGAGGGAGAGGTTTCCTTAGGAGGGCTGTGAAAGACTGAGTCAAAACTCCGCTGGGGTTTGAGAATACCTTTGGGTTTCTTTCTTTCAGTGGTGGAAGTGGCGGAGATCGCAGCAGAGGAGGCAGCTGACGAACAAACACCACCACAAGCTCCCAGTGCAGTCTGGGGAATTGCATTCTCCTTGCGTGACTTCCTGAGGCTTGACATTCCTCCACGTATCCTCCCTCCTCCTCCGCGGTCGCTCTTAAGAGGTAAGCTGAAGTAAAAGGGATGGGGAGCGAGCTGTGGTGGACAGGAGGAGTCTGAGGGGAGGCACTCGGGGTCAACCGTCATGCTGCTGGTCGCTGCGACCCGATTCTGCCAGTCGATGTAGCGAGCCAGCAGCGGGGAGGGGCATTCTTGATGTGGAGATGAAGGGCAGTCACACACACTCTCTTCAAAACCCCAGTTCACCCACCAGTGGTTGGCCACGTCCTCTATCGTAGCCCTCTCGTCCACACGCACCGTCAACAACCAGTCGATAAGAGCACAGGCGTCTGGAGGGAACAGAGTCAACGGTTATTTATAGCAGCCTCACCCACTAAAACCATGTAAATTAGCAGAATGCATGTAGGACAAAAAAACAAAATCAATCACATCGGACACTGAAGATTTACCTGAGGGAGGGTTGGGTCTGCGGTAGCGGCCTTGTCTGATTTGCTCTGTGAGCGTACTGTGGCTCGCACCATCAAACGGCATGCTGCTGTACACCAGGGCATAGAGCAACACTCCCAGTGCCCAGCAGTCCACCTAGCACACAAAAACACACATAATGAAGAACATGACATGCACATTACTATGATTTAACCCTCGTCAGCATCAAGTGCCATACATTATTTGATTCAGAACCCTAAGTTTCAGCTTGACTCATTTAAAAACACTTAAAGCATATGGATAGGATTAGTGGTCAAAAAGCTATTAAACATTTCAGAGCTATTTTTAGCCCCGACTGCTGTCTAGGTCTCTGAGGATTAATACAATGAGGTGCTGCATGATTTGATATCATTTTATGTGAGAAAAAAATGATGGTAGGATTGTCTGAAAATGTGCCTCATGTTTTGACTCTGTAGTTCTCCTCAGCTCTGTGGAGCACTTTACCATCTTTCAACTATTTGTTTTGGTTTTACAGCAGTTTACTGTTGATTTTGGTGCATTGTTCAAGTCAACATAAATAATGATTGAATCAGGCGTGATTCAATACGAACAATACACTGTGGTGTAATGAAATAAAAACCAACAAATTGCTTCTCATGAGAAAAACAGTGTCTTGACCCACCTCTGGGCCCTGGTAAGGCAGACCTTTCACTATCTCTGGGGCAGCGTAGAGCGGACTCCCACAGTAGGTCTGCAGCAGAGTTCCCTTCTGGAAATAATTGGAAAGGCCGAAGTCAGCCAGCTGGAGTGAAGGAGAGAAGATAAAATCATTAATTTAGATTATAATGTTCTTGTGTCCTGTGCAACTACTTGTTTCTGAGCTAGAATAAGACTGGATAACTTCATCAGTCCTTAAAGGAGACTTGTTATGCTTTGGGTTTCTTTTCCTTCGGTTCAGTGTTTCATATACACAAAGTGTTCATCACAATCAATCTATTGATAAATAAAAAGCCGGACATAAGTGATGCTAAAAAGTGGACCAATAAAGCAGGCGATGGTAGGAAACCTTGAAAAATGTCAAAAATCAAACAACAACATAAAAAACAAGTTTCACAGCTGTCCAGCATATGTGTGTATCTGTGTGTTCATGTCTTTATGTCAAGTTTAAGTGACAGTGAGCTTCAGTCATACATGCACTAACGACCTAACTGTTAAACTCTCTGACATAATGGGCTGTTTGATCACACTGAACCCTTCATAAATTTCACTTGCTCGTTTCCTTCAACACTCACACTCATCCTCACGCAATCCAGATTCCTGTTCAGTGATTACATGACGCAAACTCCTACCCACGTGGCAAAAACACAATAACTCAAAGCCATTCCGTTTTAAGGGAGCCAAAAATAGGTATGCAGAGCTTTTGCCAGCATAAGTGTGAGTGAGGAAAGAGAAGAGGGGCCAAAAACATCAGGCTGCTTACGCTCACGTAACGGAACAATCACTCACTCGAGGCGGCGAGAGCCATACGCAGACATGCCGAGGCTCCTCTCTATCTGAAGAGATTATTCACATGAACACCAGCCCTCTATCAGCCCCGCCGGTGTTAAAAATAATCAGTGAGACAGCTTTATATCCGTGGAACAGAGGTTCGGGGAACAGAGACCTCACAGACGGATGATGACAATGTGTATACAACAGTTAATTTCAGACATATGTGGTTTATACAGCTCTACTTTGTGTAAGCTGCTCTGTGTCCTGCAGTGTTGAATGCCTTGTATATGACACACTCTTTCTCCTAAAGACTACATATTAACGACTACTTTATAAATGCCTGGGAGTAACATGGTCTGTTGGTCTCATGCTGGACTGAACCAGATCACTGGTTAATGCCCTACAGTGCCTCGCAGTCTACTGGGGCAAATTTCTGTACTGCCTTTTGAGATTCTGGTGATAACATGATGTGAGTGAAAGTGAAAGTGAATCATTCCGTCTGCCTGAGCTAAGATCAGATCTATATTTGTGTTTGTCTTCAATGTGCCTCTTTTCCAATGAATTTATCAGCTGATCCAGTCTCGTCAGAACGGGAACCTTTGTTGCTTCTCTTTCTTCCTTGTTTCCTATCATCTCTCTACTGGTGTTGTCTAATAGTTCATGACTACATTAAACAGACAAAACTCTAAGTTCAGAAAACAGAAAACAAATTAACTCGCTGCAACTTTAGAGATAAAATCAGTCGACGGCAACCATTAAAAGAACGATTTAGTAAAAGTTTATTCTTAAATTAGAACCTGTCACTCTAAACATTTAGCCTACATGTGCCTACATTTTTTTCTGGTTGTTTTTTCCCCTTCTACTTCAGTTGTTTGGGAGAATGCAGCAATGCCATTTTGCTGTGAAGCTCCAAAAATGTTTTGTGGACCATGAAAGTTCACGGGGCTGAGTGGATGAAGACTGAATTTTAAATTCTGGGTGAACTTTTCCTTTAGGCAGCTATTGTGCAGACATAACACGTACATGCATTGCACAGAGCCTTGGTCATTTCCTGCGGCGGTTGCTGTGAGAGGAAGATGTGGTGAACCTGAGGTTTACAATGAATGAAGAGCCGCTGAAAGGTATGCACGTGGTGTTTTCTTTTGACGGACAGACGGAGCGAACTTAAAACCCTCCAATTGGCACGATTGCCATCGGATTCCCTGCATTCCCCTTTGGCCGTGCACAGCTCCCATATAAGGAGAGGAGTACCCAAATAAGGCAATAAATGACCCCTGGGTTCTTTTATAAGACTTGGCAGTATGTTTGTGCTGCTTCAGTGTGCCTGGTTTAACAACACATTCAAATTACTGTGGGCAGAATGTGCTCCAATGTATATTCTGAATGTGCAGTTTGTGCGCATTTTATTACCAGCTGCACTACGTGAGGCTTCATTCCAGCATGCTAAATACATATCAGTGGAAATATAAGGCTTCTTGGAATACATCAGTGTGTGTCATAAAGATGTATTTCTTCCTGTCTTCATGTCTGCGGATGAGCCAGTACATGCACTGTGATGTATTAGACGCTCAGGCCAACAATGCTTTTGTCAGATGACTTATCTTCTTTTCATCCTGTCTTGTTTTTGGAAGGAAACTCTTTTATTTCCCCAAACACACGCGTCCATACCTCTCTATTAGAAAGTGATATGAAGGCTCAGTTTGTGTACATTTTATCAAGCTTACCTTTACGTTCAAATCTTGATCCAGCAGGATGTTCTCCAGCTTGAGGTCTCGATGCACAACACCGCTCTGCAAAAGAGCAGAGACACATGAGGTCCTGCGCTGCTCCTCCCTCCAGTTTACAGTCAAATATTTTCTCTCTGCATGCAAGCGTACCACTGAAGGGTGTGAAGTTTACAATATAAACCCAGCCTGAGGTGCACGGTGCGTTTTTCTGTCTTTTATTTATAATTTTATGACCATTAACATTCCACTCGGGCCTCGTGCTGCAGGGCCATGTGTCTAACATACCCTAAAACCTCGAGAAAGGCTCTCACTGTTTAATCGACAGGCAAGAGGAAGTGCTTTGTTTGGGTTAATTCATCTGATGAGATGTGATTTGATCCCCTGGCGGCATTAAGCACCTGGGAGCCAACGAGAGGCCACAGAGTGTGGACAGCTGTGGAGCCTGCTGAGCAGCACACTGGACGTTCGATGGGAGGAAAAGTTTGTTGCAGGATCACTCATGTTTCCCTGGTAGCAAATCATATTAGAGACAATGCTGCTACAGACAACGGTGGCCACCCAGGAAGCCGTGTGAGGCAGCGAAACCTTAAACGCGGCTGTCAGTTTCTCTTAAAGCCACAGGCTAATGAGCCAGAATCGCCTCCATTCTTTCGTTAATTACATCCTCTTCAGAGCACTTAAGTGGAGGAAATGACCCCTGACCTTAGACCATGTTTTGTGCACAGTATGTACAGAATGTGAGCATGAGTGTGTATGCATTGCAGAAAGAAGGAGAAAGAAAAGCATAAGGAAGAAACTCATGTGGTTAGCCAGGTTATTATTCTTGCTATTTTTAAATGACTATAAACACTGTGGGGAAAAAAAAGCATCAAATGACTTGGAATTATTTTCATTCTTCTCTTGAAGCCTCAATAATCCCTCCATGCGCCTTGCATACCTCAGAGGCACATTCAATAATTCATTCATGCTGGAACATTCATGTCTATTTTGGGACAATATTCAAGGGCACGAGGAGCACTAAATCCACCTCCCTGCCCTCTATAAAGCTACAGCAGCTGAGTGATTGTCTCTGAGTTTAAGGTGAAGGATTCACGAGGAAGCTCACTGGCCAAAATTAGACAGATATGAAAACAAAAACATTTCTGTCATATCCAACTCAGCTGACTGCAAGGCACACGTCCTCGCTTCTTCTGTACCGCACTTCTGTACTAATAGGATTTATGTATTTCCTTGATAATTCCTGCTTTCTGGCGCTGCTGTTGATTTTATGTACACAGCAATAAAAACAAAGAGAAATTAGTTCCTTTGCCAGGGCTTACAGTAAAGCGGAGGGCCAAAGGAAGCTCATTTAGGCAATGTGTTTGTTAAATGTGTCAGTGTGTGACAATCAAGGGATAATGCGCTCTTAACCCAGAGAGATCTAAAAAACTCGAGTCAAGTTTTCCTGCAGGATTAGGATTTAGTGGATTTAGTGGTACTGTATTTGCTTGTTCACAGCTGAATACCGCAGCATGCAATTCAGCACGTGCCTGCATGTGGTTCCCGACTGAATTCCAGTTATGTGTTTGCAACATGTAATTATGTGGGTATATATACCTTGTGGCAGTAGTGGACAGCAGATGTGATTTGTCTGAAGATGACTCTGGCTTCTGTTTCTGGCAGTCTCCTCCTCTCCTGGATATAATCGTACAGCTCTCCCCTGCTGGCGTACTCCATCACTATCACGATCTTATCCCGGCTCTCGAACACTGCACGGGACACATTTACAGTACAGTTTGTGTTTATCTACTAAGTCATTTTATCCACATATTCATGCTCAAGAAGACATGTCTGTATGGTGCAACTGTGTCTCATTGTTGTGTTTTTGGGACTTGTGTGCTATGTGCGTGTGTTGTGTTTGCAGACCTACCCTCGTGGAAGCGTATGATGTTCGGGTGCCTGAGCGAGGCGGTGATCTCAATCTCTCTCTGGATGTGAATTCTGTCCAGGTCGTCGGTGATGCGCTCCTTGCGGATCGACTTGATCGCCACCTGAGAGAGAAGACACATTATTGAATCTGTGCTAGCTTATCTGAACCTTTGTGTTCAAATCACACACATTTTGATCACTCTAGTGCTTAAGTGTAGACAGGCAACAGGTCATGTTCCACAGCAAGAAAACAGCCGTAGGTTATCGGGGGCGCATGTTCCCCTAGTGACACAGCAAGCCTTGTTGCTGTTGCCAATTTTCACAGAAGACCTGGTGCCAGTAAACACAGATTCCTCTTTCACTAATTTCTCTGCAAACCCACCAGTTAACCCTCTTCTCCTTCACCTCCCTCACAACAACTTGAGTCATGCATAAGGACAAACACTGATAAATGCAATACTTATATAGAGATGCATGGAAACAAAGACATACATACTGTGGATACACATATACTAACATACCCAAATCTGTGGGTATTAGAGGTGATTATGAGGGTTTTAAGGCCTGGATGGTGAGAGCAGATCTCCTGTGATCTAAGCACGCTCAGAGGCAGAAGGTTGACAGCTGCACTGTTCACACTCTACTTCATTAATCCCAGACACTCACTGTACCCCAATGTAACCCCCAAACACCAAACACACACATACACACCAAAACGTGAGCCCCTAAACCTCTTTGGGTAGAGCCACTGTCACCAAAATGGCACCGTACACAGACAAATAGGCATCAGAGTGTCCTATTTAGAAGAACAAAAGAGAAGAAGATGTGGTTTAATGTGCGCATGAGGTTTCAGGATGACTTTCTAACATAACCCTGATCATACCACTGTATAATTCTGTCAACCCCTTTAATGTCCCAATGGGTGAGCAGGCCTCTCCTCTGGGCCACAACTCCCGCATTCTCAGCTGCCGGGAAAAACGTCTACGAGACTTTGGAAGACACAATTCACACGCTCCATCAAATGCCATAGTTATGCAACACAAGACAAACACACTCCAGGGACTTGACTGTGACTCTATCCAGTGAAGGAGAACATTTTTAGGTTTGTATCTTTTCGTTATACAAGCGATGAGATACGAGGATTTTTTTTCTGTGTGGTATCTCCATCCAGAGGTACTGGCTGCTGGGTCAGAGATAAGGCCACACGTATTCCTTTGCTGTCAGCTGAATGGCGCATGTCCGAGCTCGGGGGGCTATTAACGTGTGTACGCTTGCATGCTCGTGAATGTTTTCTGACCCAAATACCTGCTGGCTGGGAAAGCAATGTGAAAAAGTGAAAGGGGGGAATATGAAATAAGCTGCAGGGATGAAGAGGGAGGACGTAGCTGACAGCTAACAGGTGAAAGGAATGGATAAAGCAAGTCAAAGTATGTGGACTCGGGGCAAAAAGGCTTGCATTTTACCACTGCAACCATGGCATTAAGGCCTGATCAGCAGAGCACAAAGACGAGAGACACACTCTGGGTATCGTTCGGCCTTCAGGGCACGAAGAGCATTTTTAAATGGGCACGTGTGTGAAAGGGAAGTGTGTGAATGAGCGTGTATGATCTCACCCTTCTGCATGCAAATGTGCTGCATATGCGTCATGTCTAAGTGTGACCTCCAAAGTATCCTTCTAACTAACAATGTCTCATTGTTCATCCTGCGTGTGAGATATCGGCCGAAAGCGCCAAACTGTAACAGGATGCACGGAGAGCACATAAGTAGATATGTGTGTGAGTCATGCAAATGTAATCAGATATTCTTATTAGCAAATGTGTGTAGTAGAGGAAACGGGTGTACAATTTTTTGTTTCCTTCCCACCTCTTCTTCATCTTCTTCTTCATATTTGTGTGTTGACAAAAAATATTCCCCAATTCCATAAATCTTTAGGTTGCTGACTTATTGCAGGTGTTTTGTCAGTGTGTGTGTTTGTGTGTGTGTGAAGTCATGACAGGGGTTGGGGGTGTCCACTCACTGACTTCCTGTCCTAGTATTCTTACGAATTCATGCACAAACACACACACACACACACAGTACAAGTACACATCCCATCAGCCCTGAGCATTGCTAAAGATCCCTGCTGCATCTGTGAAAGATTTAACAGCAAGACCAAACAGGCTCCTTGCCAAGTAGACCGTTGACCTCGTCGTCCAGCTACACACACACACACACTCTGTTGCCATAACGAGGAACTAGTTCTACTAGAGTACTGCTTATTGATAGGAAACGGACACGTGCAAGTAGGGCCTGACAATATACTGTTTGAATACCGACATCCAAATGTACGCACAGAAAACAAAAACTGGCACGGTTGGCTTTTTTTTGTGGCAACATTTAAAGATAAACAGCCGACTCAAAGCAATAGTTTGACAATTGCCAAGACTTAGATGAAAAGATTGATTCCACCTGTCTATTCACTATAAAGCTGTAGTCAGCAGCAAAATCTCCCTGCCATCTAGCTATATCAACCAATCTATAAATAACCTATCTATATAAATAATCTATCTATATATATCTATATCTAATCTAATCTATAAATATTGACTGAATATTTCAATCTTTATGCTAAGCTAAGTTAACAAGCTGCTTCCTCAGTGGTATCAATCTTCTCAGAGAACATCTTGCTAGAAATTGAACTTAATATGTTGCCAAAATAGTCAAACTATTGCTTTAATCTGACTCGTAATATGGTCTGACTATTTTTGAAAAAAAAAAAACACATCTGTGAGTGGGTTTTTGTTTCTAAGAAGTTATGTAACTTTTTATAAACATTTAACAGAACAATAACATCATCATTTATTATTTATTTAACATCTTATTTTTTAAAACTCAGGCTCCCAGCCAGTGTAAGTGAACTATAGCACAGAGTAATGACCCTGCATACCTGAGACCCATATTCATCATCCTTTCCTCCTGTTTGTTCCTGTAAATTAGTCACGTTCACCTTCTGCATCTCAGACATTCTCCTCTTCCTCCTCTTTTTCCTCCTGTCTCCTCCTCTGCTTCCTTCCCGCACTCAAACAACAGCCCCCTGGTCTTGTTTCCAAAAATAATGTCCGTTTTGTTTCAAGGAATCCTTGGTATGTGCTGGCTGCTCACTCAAAGAATTCAGCATTTTCCCCTTGTCCTACCAAACCCACTCACCCTGCGCACACACACTGCAAAGCTTTTTTCTCTCTGCTCCCCTCTTTGTATATTCTTCATCAATCTCCTACCTTCCCCTCTTTCTTTCCCCTTTCTCCCTCTCTCTCTCTCAGATGTAGATCTAGGTCTCCGAGTTACAGTGTAAGCAGCCAGAGGAATTACCCCAGTCTCACTTCCACAATCTGATTGCAAAAAAGATTATCCCTATTACAGTGTGTTTGTTTACTAAAAAAAACAGAAGGGGAATTCAAGGCTGACGGGGTATCTGTCTCTTTGTGCTCGGATCACAGCAGAATGAGGGATTAAAACCCCGACCACGATCATTCAAAGTGTAATCTGGCAGCCTGGATATGCAAAGAGTGTGAAGTCGAACTAGTACATATCATATTATTGCGTCTGTCTGAGTATGTTCATGTGATCGTGTGCTGGTAGAAGGGGGTCAGACTCCTGTTGGAGGAGACCTATTGTAGTAATTTTATCCCCTCTTGTTCAAGTGCTGAGTGAGTCAGACCAAAGGCATCTCAGGCTGGCAACACAGGAAGCAAGAACTGGGTTCAGCATCAGCCCACACACACACACACACACACACACACACGAACACAAGCCAACCAGGAGCACTCCACCTCTAAATTAATATTCAATGAGCAATGGGTAACTCACAAACTCACCGGGAGGGCTGCTGAATACCTCCCAGGAGGACAAAAACATGATTAAAGGTGCACTACGTAGTTTTGGGGAAGACATTTTAATCAGAAGAGAAAGATCTTCATTGACTGATTTATTTATGCCTAAACAAACTAAATAAACAACTTTGTTTTCATGACTGAATAAACAAACAACACAATTTCACACTGTTTTACTTTGTTTATATGTGGCGGACCCTGCCACCTTTCTAGCATCAAACAGTGTTCTGGGGACCTTATTTTCCTCTGAGAACAGGAAAATAATAAATATTTCCAAGTTTGTATCATTACCTCATTAATATTGTAAATATTACAATTCTGAGTTTTTATTTCTTCTCCAAAACTACACAGTGACCCTTTAACATGTCACATTATCTACAGATCATGTGTGGGACAGAAACAACGTCATACTGCACATTGTGCACCATCATCAGCGTGCTTGATTGTTTAATATTTAAGATTATGAGAAATAATCCTTCACTCACCGTCTTCAGGCTTGTTCTCTCCACCGCCTTCTTCACTTTCCCGTAGGTGCCTTTCCCCAGAGTCTCCATCACCTCATAGCGGTGTTTCAAGTTGTGTTTGTGCTGGTGCTTCTTCACCTCCATCCGGCCCTCCGCCTCCACGTCTGGGGTCCTGCAGGGACGGCGGGCACCCAGCCTGGAGGGCTCCTCTCCGGCGTGGCGGCCGCTGGATGCCGCGTCCTGCAGACAGCCGAGCTCGGAGTGGTGGCTGGTGGTCATCGCGCCTCTGCTGTCCGTCTCACGTCTGCCCATCCTCTCTGCGCACCGTGCGCACCTGTCACCGGGGACCGGATCCCCAAATTACTCAGCCGGAGCGCGCGTCGTCACCCATACAGAGCTGCAAACTAGACTGTGATCACATTCAGACAACGCGACGTTTTCTCTCTCCTCAAGCACAGCAACAGGAGCCACATGGTGCGGAGCGATGGGTGGAGCCTCCTCGATCCTAAAAACAGCTCTCTGCCGGCGCGCCACACTCATTTGGGATCACTTTGGGTTTTCCGAGGACTCATATATGACCGTCTCAGCAGCAGGGGAGAGGGAAGGAAGGCATGTGTGGAATGTCATGCGGGGTCAGACACTCACCGTGAATCCACCACTTCAGTCAGACGTGTTTGTTGATGCTGCGCCATGCGGTGAGCCGAGTGAAAATAAATGTGGGAGGAAACTGAGACTTTGAAGTCAGAGAGAACGAGTCATGGCAGATCCTGCAGGGTTAAATGTACTTGTTTTTACATCAAAACCACATGAAACACCCCACATATGACATTTGAAAGGAAATACAAATGTAAAAAGTGTTTTTTAGGATGATAGGACAACTATACAATAAGAGCTATTTATATTAAACATTCATTCATGGCAAACATGTCATTTATTTGTGCTTTACAAGTCAGTTTAAAGCTATGTAATTACTGTATTATTACACAATAACAAATGTACCTGAAAGGACTAAGCAAGCTAATGTGGAAGTGCTCACAACCAACCAAATCCTCATATTTATGCTATATAATGAGCAAGTTCTTATCTGTAAGGCTTTGACATGGTTTACTAGCTATTAATAAAGACATTAGACAATTCATTAACTCTTTATGATTACACTGTCTTGTAAAGCGCCACTACAAGACTGTCCTCAACAGAAACAAATTGCACCATCTGTGATTTTCTTCAAAAACTTAAAGGTGCCCTGTGGAGTTTTCTTGTGAATGAACAAAGATTGTTTACAGTCAGTGTTCATCAACAAAACATACAGGCCTGTTTTATGTAGAGTGTATTTCCTACACAAAACATTTGCAAAGCTTATTTTTATTTATTTGTTATCATTATTAACAATATCTTGGATTTATGTAACGCTCACACACCATACTAGGTAGCAGTTTTCTTCTTCACCCCCTTTTTTGTGAAGCCGTTGCTTTGGTTTTTAAGTGTCATACCTTCGCCAACAGTCAGTCAATGTCCAGTGGAAGGATTGTATATTGTGTAGTGTGTATTGCATCGCTCACATGCTCTTGCAAAACAAAATGTGGACCCGCTCTCTTCTCAACACCGCTCAGTAGCACCGCTAGTGGCCAAAAACTTCACAGGGCACCTACGTTACGTTTTTGTTTGTTTGTTTTTACAGTATTTTGGGCTTGTTTTTCACCTTTGGACAGAGCAGGCTAGCTATTTACCTCTGTTTCCAGTCTTAATGCTACGCTAAGCTAAGCCATAGCGTCATAGTTAATAGACAGATGTGAGAGTGGTGTCATTCTCCTTTTTGAACTCTCAGCAGGAAAGCAAGAATAATATCCCCAAATGGCAGCTATTCCTTTAAAATGCCAAATAAGTTTTGCATCTACAAACCTCCTGTGTTCACTCGATCAATGAATGTTTTTTGTCTGAAGCAAAGCCTGAGGAGGTGTGTGACACCACAGACTGCAGTGTACATCCTATGACCAGCTAACAAAAACTGGTTTCTTCAAACCCTGACCACAATCTCTCCCTACTCGTCTCAAGTTTAAATTTCCTAAACTAACCCAAACCTTAAACATAGCAGTGGAAGATGAGAAAAACGCTCACGTGAATAGTTTTTGAAAAAGGTCATCTGGGTAATTGTTAAAGAAACTAACAAATGTTGTTTTTTGGGTATGAGGATTTAAAAGACAAAACACACATCCCGTCTCCTGGCAGTCAGGAGGAGATGAATCAGGGTGTGAAGAGGTCTCGAGGATTGAGGTTAGCCACCAGACAGACGTCATAGCTGTCATGCATGGCTGCTCGTCTTTCCACCACCGTCCACACATTGTCTGCAGGGTCCAACTCCATAATCTCCTTGGTGATGATCTCATGACGGCCTGCAGTCATGAGAGAAAGTACTATGTAAGTTACGGCTGACCAAAATCTAATTTCCAGAGATACTGCCTCACCAGTTTGCTGACATTCCCTCACTCTGATGCAGACGCAAAGTTTCAGCCTGAAGTTAAACTTATTAGAGAGAAGTTTTTAGAGAGACCACACTAAAAAGAAAGAAAAATTCACCAACTGACCGGCCCCTTTGTAGTATCCACAGAGGTAGAGCTTGCCCTCCACGACTCCTATATTAGAGGCATTGGTTCGGTGGGAGATTATAGATGTGGGCAGAGTCGGTCCTGCCCTCCAGGTGTCTGTGTCTGGGTTATAGATCTCCACAGAGCTCAGGCAGCGACGTGATTGTCCACGGTCCTCTCCATCACATCCTATACCGCCTGAAGAACACACACACATCTTTTGCCTCCATTTTCTCTCATACAGAATAAATACTTCTGTCTTCTGTTGAGGCTGTCTCAAAGTCTTACCAAGTATGTAGATTTCTCCGTTGAGGACAGCCGTGCCGCAGCGGTACCTGGAGTACTTCATGCTGGCACACTCTCTCCACCTGTCCTTGCCAGGGTCAAACTGAAACAGGCGGTTACTCAGCTTGTCGGGCTCTTCATCTGGTTGGTGCTGAGGGAGGAGAAGAGCGAGTTGGACAGAAGGAGGAAGAAATAGACAAGAAATGAAGGTGAAGCTGCAGAGGGGAAACGATGAAGAAGACGAGCGTTAGACTGACTCTGACACATCTAAATTTAATTCATTGAGTTGCTTTAAAGCCACCATACGTAGGATTTACAAGTGGTTATTATTAAAAATATCAAATCATTCTTGTTGTAGATATCTGAGATGTTGCAGTCTTTCAGCCAGTTCATGCCCGTGTTCTTGTCCGTCTGTTCTTTTTTAAAATATATTTTTTTAATGCCGCCACCAGAGGGCAGGCCCGGACCAGGAGGAATTCCATTTCCAGCTGAAAGGCCAGGAGAGTCATGCCAGTGTTGACAAGGCTAAATTAAAATGGGTAAATGGGCAGATACCGTCACCACCATCCATCTACTGCACAGTTCATATTGACATGCAGAGTGTGTAGTGACAGGTGTGTATACCTGCGGTGTCCAGCCCCCCAGCACATACAGGTGCTCCTTTAGGCTGACGACACAGTGGCAGGCTAAGGGAAGCGGCAGAGGGGCGAAGCTGAGCCAGCTGCCTCCTCTCTTCAGCGACCATCTCTCCACACTGTCTGTGATGATGTAGTGATGATGCACTTTCATCTGACCGCCTATCATATAGAGACAGTCACCTATCAGCCCTAAAGCGTACATGTCCCTATACGCTGTTGAGCACAGCTGCATCCAGCTGTTGTCCTCTGAATTATCGTACCTGGAACATAAACAAACATTTTAGATCTTGTGGTGAATGCAGTTTCATTTGAAAATATGTATTTCTTATGTATGTATACACATAAACACCTGTAGATATCCACCCTCTTCATCCTGTGTTGATCTTCTGCCTCTACAGCCACCAAGATGTTGTTGTCTCGTGTCACTGCCCCCGCTGTGATCTGTCCCATGCCTCTACAGCCCCTCAAGGGAGAGGGGATGTAGTAAGTCTTTCTAGCATGAGGGGCAAAGCAAAAACTGAGGTCAGCCAGTCCTCCACGCCGGGCAGGCACCCCCTCCTTATTCACCCCACCCAAGCAGAGCAGCAGGTCTGTGGTCTCCATCCCGTAACGAAGAGCCGGCCGAGGTGGAGCGGATGTCTCACAGAGGCCTGCAGTCTGGAGGGCAGCGTCGATCATCCCAAAGCACTCAGCATCCCGCAGCAAAACCTGGAAGATTAATTTATATGTATGCTAGTCTTTCAATCTACTAATCCCTTGATAAATGTGGATAATGTCTAGATTGGCCTTTTCCCTCTGTGTGTCTCTTACCGGGTTTCTCCTCCTGGCTTTACGGAGGAATCCAGGATCCACAAACTCCAGTCGGACATGTCTGAGCAGCTCCACAGCCTTGGCTTCACTCTGCGAGTCCCCCCTTCGCCTCTCCACCCAACGCAGTACTAACTCCAGCACAACCTGCTCCTGCGATATGTTGAGGTCATCTGAACCCAGCAGATCCCCGAGACTTTGGGCATCCAGCTCCAGCACTTCTTCTTCTTCACAAACCTCGAGACAGCAAGGACCAGGTTATAGAAAAATATTGTATAGAGGATGCTAGGAAAGAGCAAGGGCATCACTTTGTGTTGAAAAGTGAAGATAAGGAAAAGCAAATAGAAAAGCAAGCATGAATTTTTGATGTACCACATTTTTATGTTTGTATTTGTAAACACCGAAGAAAAGAAGTTTTTTGTAGTTATGGTGAGAACAAAAAGAGCACATTGCCCATCTAGAAGTCCCATAGTTCAAGAATATAGAACTATGTAACCAAAACTGTTACTAAACAAAGTTGCATAATGCACCTTTAAAAAATAATTTAATTAATTAATTACAAATTAGCCATTTGACAGTGTGGTGGGGACATGTCTCCAGCATCCCCTGTGTAAATCTGTGCCAAATCAACAAAGTCCCTACAAAAGCATCCCAACACCTGTGCATCCCTACAGTATATGCAAAAAAAAAAAAATACAAGTGACTGCTGCCCCCTAGTGGCAGCATAAAGTAGCTGAAAAACAGAACAGGAAAGGCTGATGAAATGTAATGAGGCTTTTTTAGTTTTTTCTAAAATTAGTTTTTGTCTTTTTATCTTATGTGACATATTGCTGTTTATCATTTTATGATAATAAATATTCTGAACCTTGACAATGAAAATTAGGAAATAATTGTGAGCAATTAAAGTTGGTCCTAAGGGGCCTTTAAGAACAGATTAAAAGATGGTTATTTTTGTAAATGATAACCAGGCCTCATAAAATATTCCATCTTGGAGCTTTGTATTAATGTATGTATGCTATGTTGTATATATTTCAATTAAATTTGTCGGCTTAAATCAGGTAAATGCAATTTTTCAAGTATTATACATAAAAGTAATCTATCTGTAATGCATTACATATAGATTAATCCACATGTAGAGCATTACTTTTAAGAATAATACTTGAAAAACTTAATTTAAACAGACTAACTGACCAATTTAATTTATTTACACCAGCTTAACATGATGGAAATAATTTGCATTATATGACATATACTTTAGATAGAACTTATGTCATTGAATTACATGGAAATCCTATATCTTTTGAGCGGACTAATACTGAACGCCCTACCTCTGCAAAGTGTTGGCAGAGATATCTCAAGGCGCAGTCGGCCAGAACAGTGGCTCCCATGTCTCGGGCCCAGTGGTACAGTCCGACACAGTTGGAGGGGTCCATACGGGCCTCCATGTGGGCCTGACACAACCTGAAACAGTTACCACAAGGTGGTGATGGGACCAAAACATTGTTAGTACTTCAACATACTTTAAGTCACTGTCCTCTATACTACTTACACCTCTAACTACTACTACTGTGCTTTACAGAGGACATACAGGTTGAATAAAATGATCTTGATGCCCCTGATGTAAAGGCTGTACAAGTCCTGTTGAGGTTAGTTTATAACAATTATAAATTCCCTGTCTTTCCTCACCTGAAGGCTCCATCTACATGGAGCAGGAAGGCAGCAGCAGCCACTCCCTGGATGTTGTCATTGGAAAGTGGGAGTTCAGCTCGGTACATGTAGTCCAGCAGCAGCTCCAGGCTCTGAGCAGGAGTGTCTCTGAGAGGCACCTCTCCTCCTCGGGTCTCCTTCAGACCACATGTGAACATGGCCTGGACGAATGGGATTCATCAAAATAATGGAGCGTGATCACAAATACAGTCTCATAGCATCATCAACATCCTGCAAAACATAGGTTACATCATGTTGTATTTTCCTATATGAGCACAATAACATTCAGTAACTGTGGGGTCATGATACCTGGAAGTAAGGGCTGAATGCAGACAGCACCACCTTGTGGCAAGGAAAGGGAATCCCCTCTGCCAGCAGCACCACATCAGTGAGCTCCTCAGCTGCCCTCATCCTCTCCAGCTGCCTGAGCAGAAGCGAGCCATGCTCTGCCTGAGCACAGTCTGCCACTGGTGCATCCATAGACCGCTGCACTGGATGTCTGGACCGCTTTAGTCAGCATAGAGAGAAAGACGCTGTGGCAGAGTAGTGCCAGATACACAATAAGAGAAAAACGAGGAAGTGGTTTGGTTCATACACAAATTCAAAATCTTACAGTAAAAATGTAAAACTCCTCCAGTGGGTCAACAAATAACAGGGTGATGTGAGATGATTAATGGGGCTGAAAAGAAGAAACAATGCGTAGTAGTCACAAATAGTTGTTGGTGTGCATGCAGCCTGCTTCTCCCTGCTCCACCTTAACCAGACCCAACCTCTACACCTGTGCACTCTCCTCATGCTCATTAAACACTTAACATCATTAAGCATTGTATTTTCTTCTCTTAAAATTAAATGTTTGCACTCATCAACATGCTTCCAGAAAGTGTCATAGTTTCAATTGGTTATTGATAAAAAATATATATGTTATTAGTTATTTAAAAGATCTTAAGAGTTAAAGGAACCAAAGTGAGAAAGCTGAAGGTTTAACCAGGAAAGGAAAGGTGAACACCACAGGAAGAAACATGCTCCACTGACTGCTGGTTTCGAAGCACTTCAGGTTAGTTATAGTTGGACTCTTTTAGGATAATTTTTCTAAGTACTGGGTAGGATTTTAACTATCCAACCCATAGTAAACCATATAAAATACACAGCAACAACAAGACAGCCAGATCCCTCAGAAAACATGCTCTGACAGACTGAGAAGAACATAATTAAAAATATTAGATTTTAGTGAAACTCATTGATCATTGAACTGCTGTTTATGTGAGGAGCTGCTGTGATTGGGGTCATTGAAGGTTCCATCAACTCAGAATCAGAATCACTTTAATGATCCCAGAGGGGGAAATTAACATAAAAATAAAACATATGCTGAATAAATATAAAATAAAAAAATAAAAAATGTGCATTGAACTATGATATTTAACACGTATTTGTTAACATTCCTAAAACTAAACAGTAGCATATTGAAAATGTTGTGCAAGACATAAAAAATATTTGATGTATTTAAATACTGGGTGCTGGTGAGTTGAAACTATTGTACAAATTGCCATTCACTTTATAATATTTGTGTTATTTGTAATTTGAGCTCAAACAGCTGTGATCTTAATCCAAACATGAATAACTGGTCTGATTGGAATAACTGTGTTCAATGAAGTGGATCGTTGTACGCAGAACATTTGGTTCCACTTTCTCTTTTTTCCAATGCAGGTTTTCAATGAGCGAATTTACTGCTATTAATCGCTATGGTCACTATATTGTGAATACAATAAATGTAGAAAACATTTGGGATATTTGATTGTTTCTTGAAAGAATGCAGATTAAATCTAGTCAGCTACTGGTTTCATCCTTTGATGGCCGATTGCTTTCACCTCTAATTACACATTATTTAGACTCATGGATTGCACAAAGGACAGGAAGATGTCTCTCATGCTTATTTTGTTGTTGTTGTTTTGATTATTTAACAATAGGCTAATGCAGCATGCAGTAAACATTTCTTCATCTCTCAGATGGTGTTTGCTTGGCTAGAGTGGGACGTCCTTGGACTGGATGACCACCTGTCTCCTCAATGTTGACTAGTTTCTTGGACTGGGTCCGCCCCCAAGCAGCTGGCCCACCAGCTCACACACAACCATAATGTCACTGTCAGGCCATCTCACTCCAGGCAGACATGCACAGTCACTTATGAGCAGTAGCATGTTAGCATGACTTTAGCTAAGCACATGCAACAAAACAGTGGTTATAAAAGTCATACCGGTGGCGTCCTCAGGGCCAGGATCCAGAAGTTTCTGAATTGAGATGACGTCAGCTTTGATATCTGAAACTACTCCTCACCAGTTTTTGTATTTTTGTTTGCTGGCAGATCTGTCTTATGTTCTCTGCTATATGCTGCCTGTGAGTGGGGGCAACAGCATGCTCACTGTGCTAAAAGGTTTAAAATAGATCAGCAAGTGTCAGCGGTGCTGCTGGTCTGTTCGGGTTTCCAGAGGTGGCTGGGCAAATCTATAGTATGAATTTCATCTGGAAACTGCAAGAATCTGAAGCATAATGTTTACAGGTTGATGATGTGTTGCAAAAGGCAAGGATTTTTTTAGTACATTTTAAACACAATGCTTTTAAAAAGTGATGTGGGCATGGTGATAAACAGTATTTTGATCCCACAGATGAAGATCATTCAGTTGATGTTCTTGTTTTTCTGACGCATCGACCTACGGTGGCCCTGAGGGTCAAGCAGAAGACCAGCAGCTGTGTTGCGCAAGGTAGCCTAAAATGACTGTTTTTATCAAAGGAGTCTGGTTGCTTTGGAGAGAGCAATCGGAGAGGGCTGTCTGATGGCAATGTTAAGTAATAAAAATATTCCAAATATAGTAGAATATTAAACTGATACTTATGTTTTTTAGGTGTCTAAAATACATTTTACTACTTACTCCATCTACAGTAGTACATTGCTTATATCCCAAAACCATTACTCCTGCTGCTTCTCCTAACTTGGTGTATGCCGACCGCCATCTGTAACACCCTGATTATCGATAAGAACCACATTCAACCCCACTTAGAAAAACCCTGACTGTCCCTTAAAAGTCCAGTGGAACCCTAAAAGTACACTTGAAAGTGTTAGGACTGTGGCTGACAGTGGGACACAAACAGGAAATGAAACTGAACTGTTGCCAGGGATGTGGGCTCTGTCCAATCACAAACAAGAAGTGTTGTCCCACCTCTTCCCTTATCTAAAATGTTGTTGTGTTTTCTACTGTCAAACATTCACACAAATGTTTACAGACACAGCATATGATCATCATGTTGTTGACTCTGTCACAGGTCCAATTGGGGAACGAGGTGTTATTTCAGGCAAATCGTTTTCTAACCATATTCACGTGCACCGTTGAGCATAATGTAGTGTATTACACAACAGCATGAGCAAAACAATGTGTCCCGTACAGTTTATGGGTTGTGCAGCTTAATCAGTGACTGCTAGTCCGGATGTGTATACGTGAGCCTGCTGACATGTGCTGGTGACGGCGCTATCACGCTGTCAGCTGTGATCCCAGCTCTTCATCAGGACCTTTGGCCGAGTGTGTACATCAAGAAGGCCTCAGTTTACAGAGCAAGAATCTGCTTTTATAGATGAAGTGAAAGTGGCTGAATTTGCTTTAAAATGTTTGATTTTCAAACTGAACAACACTTTGTGGAGAAATATATATCTTTATATGCATTTCTTGCTCAATGTAAACGGGCACTGTGTAGTTTGGGAGAAGAAATTCTAACTCAAAATTTTAAGGATTTACAATATTCGTGAGGTAATAATACAAACAATAAATACAAAAATATTTATTTGAATAAACAAGCTGTTCTCAGAGGAAAATTTAGATTTGAGAACACTGTTTGAAGCTAGAAAGGTGGCAGGGTCCGCCACATATAAACAAAGTAAAACAGTATGAAATTGTGTTGTCCTGTAAGGTCAATTTGTTTATTCAGTTTATTCAGTCTTGAAAACAAAGAGTTTGTTTAATTAGTTTGTTTAGGCATAAAAAATCAATGAAGATCTTTCTCCTCTGCACCAAAAACTACATACCATCCCAGTAGCAAATAATTTCTTGAGCTTTTTCTTGATTTTATAACTTTCATTTTGAGTTTATTAATTCTCAGTAGGTCAATATAGCTTCAATGTGTGCTGACGTAACTCAAAACTATTCATGGTCCCCAAAGGACGAATCCTCTTGACTCTTTTAAGCCTCTGACTTTTCCTCAAGTGCTACCATGTGGTTGTCATGTGTAGTTTTAAGTGAAACGACAGGATAAATTGTAATACCTCGGATTCACGATGCCCCGACTTTTCATTTAGCTCCATCATCAGGTAAAAATGTCAGATTATCCAATACACCAAACGGTTTATGATGAAACACCCATTAGAAAAATGACATTCCCATCAGCCTCAGTTGTATTTTGTTTAGGGCTAGCAAGCTAAGGCCAGCATGCTAACACACTAAAGTAAGATAGTGGACATGGTGAACATTGTGCTGTACGTGCTAAGCATCAGCTTGTGGCTATACAATCTTAGTCTTGGTATTTATCTTCTTCTCTGCCATTTTAAGTGTTTTATAAATGTTTGCTTGCTTGCTGTGTTAATATCGAGCTGTTATGTTCTTTATTACTTTTACCACTTCCTATCTGCTATCTACAAATGATACCGTTTTTCAGAAACTAGGTCAGGTCAAAACGTGACTTGCTTTCAGGAAATCTACAACCCATTGCAGGTTACCAAACACCTCACCTCTTAATCCCAGCAGTTAAATAAGTTATCTCTCTATTTGCTTAAGAGTTAAGACAAGTGCTATCAATGAGATCCCGTATTTTTCACTTAGAGTGGCGTATCAATCAGGAGATGACAGTGAGTTTGTTTTAACTCAGCTCACTTATTCTGTTTGTTCTCCTGTGCAGCACTCACATAGAGAAAGCTATAGTAAGTGTATTTAATGTCAGCTGCAGTAGGTGTTGCATTTAGAAAATAGATGATTTTGAGGATGCAAGGCAAGGCAAGTTTATTTGTATAGCACTAGGCAACTCAAAGTGCTTCACAGGGGCATAAAATTACATTAAAAGTCATTAAAAAATTGCATTTAAAACACATTAAAAGAGAAAAAAAGGAAAAGACCTGTCTGTTTATCACTTTCATGACCTATTATTGCTAAAGTTGTTTGCTAGCTACTTGCACTACAAATGAAGAGAAAGTGCAGCCAGAATTTCCCAATACTGAAGTCACCATGTTTGTTGTTTTTGATCATGATGAAGCAACGATAAAGCAAGGAATCTCTGATTGTTTGTCTGTGGTTCACATATCTCGAGAGCCACTCATCCGATCTCATTCACACTTGGCAGGTTTGTTGCTGTGGACCCATGAAAGTGCAGTGTTGAAATTGGGGCAATTTGGACCTGCGACACATTAAACATTAATAAATCTAACGCCGCTCTGTGCAGCAGCAGGGGCATGGCTTCAGTGGCTCTGGCAAGTTTCATCTATTTAGGCCAAAAGTTTTTCTATAATCCTGCTGAAAAAAACCCAACAAAAAAACAAATCAAAGTGAAAGCATAACTTCCTTGGCAAATTTAATAAACAACCAGCTACACAGGCACAGGACACAAAATTCAAAGATGGCCCCTCCTCCTCAGCTCAACAACACCAGTTAGAAATACAGCCCCCCTGAAAACAACTCAGTGTACCACCTGCAGCCCTCACACTGTTATTTGCTCGGTGTTACACACACCTACTGGCCAAAGTTTGATTCCCAGAAACATCCCGCACACAGCGAAATAAGAAAAAACAGAGAGAGGACAGGGTCTCTGTAGATAATGACACGTCACACATGTAATGGGTCATCGCGTATGATTGTGATCATCGTGTTTTCTTTGGAAAATCCTGCTCATTCTGCCATTAATAAACAATCATATAATCTGTAAATGAGCTGACGTGTGAGTGATTATGGAATGTTTTCGCAGTTCATTTACATGTATGTGACAGTGGCCATGGTTAATGTGTGCAGGAACGCTTCCTGTTACATCTAACACTCATCTATTCCTGTTAGTCATTTCAGTCACAAAATTAAAAATCCACTCCTGGCTGTGAGCTAGTTGTTCTTTAACATGAATTGCTTGTTTTTCCAGTGGGGATAAGGAAACATTAAAACCCAGAGAGGCTCGGAAATGACGACATACACATACACTCTTCCAGTCCAAACAAGAATTCAGTTTAATCTACTAATAAAGAACTCTTTAAGTCTTTTGACTTGAAATGATGAATTTACTCTATAGAATTCAATCAATCTATTAAAATAACATAATCAGCATACTAGCACACTTCCCAGCATGCATTGTCTGAGAGTGAAAACTCTCCTCAGACCCTTCTCTTTCACAATTTGAAGAAAGAATATGAAATGGAAAATTGCTGTGTGTCTTTAATAGCCTACACTTTGAGATAAGTCACGGTTGTTTACTTTTACAATAATGAAAATATTGCTTACGATGATAAAGGTTAGTGTCGAATTCAGTCTTGTAGTATCCAATCACACTTCCAAACTTTTGATGTATTAACTTGGAGAAACCTACTTGTTTCATATCAAGATGGGTGCAAAGTAGCTCAAATAAGAGCAGCTACAGTCAGCGCTGCTGATAATCTTGCTCGGCCCAGGGACAAGAAGATTTCCACAACCCCCTTAGCAGATTATTCCAAGGTTTAGAGGGCCTTGAACAGCTGACCTGGTCTTCCCCCCTGTTGGAGGCCTTGGTGAGAGTGATAAGGTGATTCAACAAACTTCGGCAAACTAGATATTTTAAGTAGACTGAACTGTGGATGAAGTATTTTCAGCTTTGGAACTCCAGTTGAAAGAAACTCAGAGACTGTGTTTGCTCAACTCGAGAATACAATAGGAACTGAATTATTAAGTCACGTAAACTAAAGAATTTAAGTACAACTGATTTAATATCAAGTTTATATGACTAGATAAGTTGATTTGTTTCGAATCATTCCAAAATTACCTCAACTTGTCCTCTCATATTCAGTAAGTAAGGCTGCACTGACACTATCTTTTTTATAAATTTAATTTAGGTTTTTTTTAAAAATTTTTTACAATGTATAGAACTATAAAACAAAGAAAAACATTATGACCAGTGGTGCTGCAGGAGTGAAGTTACATCACTTGGCTTTTAAAGCGATGTAATTACATAAGCAGTGTATACCACCAACTGCTCTCCTTCATCAAAGGCTGAAATAAAATAAAATACAACTTTTACAGCTTTATTACCTCCTGACACAGACATTTTATCTTCAACCACGCCCCGTCAGTAAAAGCTGGATTGAAACATAAAACACTGACATTAAATGTGAAGCATTATCATCATAAATCACAAAGATGTCCTGCCAAGTACACATCACTAAAATGCAGAGTGCAGGGTCAAATCCAGGAAATTACTAATATGTGATACTGAAGTGAGTAGAAATTTCAGTCAATTTTTTTTTGTAAAAAAACCAACCAAACAAACGAACAAAAAAGACAAACAAAAGCCAGTCTCCTATTTAGTTTACTGGCTATGCTGACCACCCTATAAGTAATTTTATTTTTCAATTACACATTGGAGAGACACATAGTGGGTTCAGCAGGATCCTGACACTCATCACATTATTTACTTTTCTGCTTTAACCTATCCTGTTTTAACCTGCTTATCTCAAACATTCATTATTCTCTCTCTGTCAACATTTCAGTGCATTCTCCTTCATTCCGCTCAGACTGAAAACAAGATAAACCTCAATCAACAAGAAAGTCATTTTGACAAAGACCCTGTTAAACGTTAACCAGCTCAACAAAGGCATCAAATAGTTGATTTGAAGGAGCCCTGTCAGGATTGTGAAGGACGAATTTGTCTTACAAGGTTACCTGGTTCAAAGATGTATATCAGCTTGAATTGACCATGTTTTGAAGTGATATATCTTTGTCTTTTAAGTTATTTTAAGGCAGCTTTTTCTTCATCTCCACCGTAGCAAAATGCTTGCTCATGGGGTAACATTGTATGGCCTAGCCCTGCTCGGACTGAAATGTGTCCTGAGATAACGTTTGTTTTGAATTGGCGCTATATAGATAAAATTGACTTGACCTTTTTAAATAAAGAGTGACATACACAGATTGTAATGAAACTCTAAGGTTTGAGGTTGCTCTGAAAATGAGAGCATGTTAATCAGCTCATTTCACTTTGTTCTGTTTTAATTTGTCAGTGTCTAGTGAGATGCATTCATTCTGTCGAGTACTTTGTTTTATTTTATTTACCACTAACACTACAATTTATGTCTGCATCTAAAACAGTTGTGATGCTATATCACGGTGACCAAATCTGAGATCACAGTGATCCACAACTTAAAACAATGAAGGCCAGGGCCTCTTGACACCACTGATATTACTGATTTCCACATTTTGTTCATTTGTAGTTTGATCAAAGTAGATCCCTTCAAGGTAATGTTTGTGTAAGTTTCCTCTTTTGTTACGAGAGAGCCAACTCGTAACCACCTCTCTACGGTATTCCCTGTTGTCAAACTGGCCACAGTTCGTCTTGGAGTTTGTGTTTGGTTCCGACACTGGCCGTGGTAGCCACTGCTAGCGGTTACTTTAGCAACAAGCACTGTCATCTTTTCATCAGAAAACTGTATATCACAGAGGGTTCAGGCAACCCAGACGGAGGACATTGGAGGGAAAACCAGAAAACATTTTATCCATAAAATATGATCCAGTTTCATCCAAAACAGCAAATAAACTTATAAATTTGTGTTTTTGTCCCGTAGGTTTCACATGTTATCCCGTAGGTTTCACATGTAATGTGATGTGTAATGTGTAATGCCTTGGATAGGCCTGACAAAGAGTGTCCCTTGATCATAAAAATGTGTACATAATACCTGTGTAGGCTCATTGTCATATGAGAGTAATGTACTTTTTATTGACAGAAAACAAGAAGAATGTTTGGGCAGCACAGACGTCAAATGAAGAGCAAAGAAACATCTATAATAGAGAGCGAGACATTTGATTGAGTAAAGGAAGAAGGTTTTAATTAAACTAAACTAAAAACGTAGTCACAGATATTTCAAACATATGCTATGCAAAATCTTCTCCTTTCCGTTATCTGAGTTGTGTTGGGAACAATGTTTAAAACTTCTTTTCTTGGACTGCCAAATTCCATAAATCACGTTGGGCAATGCCAGTAGCACGATGAGTCCCGACTTTCCTGCTGACGGTGAAAATAATGGTAGTCTATCTCAGCCATAAAGATAAGATGTTTCTGCCATGTCTGGCGCATAATCACACACCTAACCAGCTTGCTGTCTGTTCCACAACCAAGTGAGGCGCGTGCTTTATATAAGAAATACTACATAGAAATAAATCATTTTCCCAAAGTGTGCATTTTTGTATTAAACAGTAGCATTGGCGTTGTTTCAGTGTCACATTTAACTAGTTTGGGTAGTTTGTAGTTCCAGTGCTTACCAAAGTTCAGCTTTACTGCGCCAGTTTTTCACTAAGTTAATGACCACACACACACACACACTCACGATACCTCAGGTGTGAGTACATGCACAGGCACATGTTGGGGGCTGGTTGTTCTCTTATAAGGACAGGTGAGGAGCTGTCACTCCCACAGACCAAACACGAGCACTGTCTATCTGTATCGATCGCGAGGAGGCTTCACTCCCACTACACAGTGTTTGTACAACTGCAACAGTAAAGAAGACCCCTCAGGCAGAACAGGAGGAGCTCTAGGAGACACTGGCTTTACAGAGGTCTGCTGAATCTGGTCTAAAACATATGGACATGGAGAAGCGGAACTGTTCAGCTGAGGAGTTTTTTGTGCAGAGGAAGGTCCTGGATGAGTTACATCTGGATGAAGTGGCACAGAAAGGGACGTGGTCCACTAAACCCACCCTGGGTGAACGGGTGAAGGAGTCCCTGAGGTAAAAATACAGAGGAGAGGACACTGGGGAGGAAGGTCTGGACAAAACTAAGACAATGACACAAACTGACAGACAGACACCCTTGAGTTTGAATTTGAATGTAGTTTTTCTGTCTTACTGTCAACCTGTTAAGTTACTCATGAGTTTATGTGTATGCATGTATGTGTGTGTGTGTGTGTGTGTGTGTGTGGATGTGTTATTAGTTAAAGGGTAACTCCACCAAGTTTACACATTCAGGTGTGTTTACAGGTCTTGGGGAGTACTGCTGCATATGTGAAAAAGTAGTATAAAGCTTTTGTGGCACCAGAAGAAGCTGCATGTAAACTGATTAATTGCCTTTAGTGATGTCACTCAGTGGCTAAATTGCATTGTGGGTAATGTAGGTGCCAGGTTTTAAAAGGAGGAAGAATGCACAGAATGAAAAAGGTGATGTCTCTGGTTTTGCTGTGAGTCTAACAGTGTAATTGGAGTGCAATGTTAGACTGGTTTAATGCTGATGGCTGAGCAAAGTTCAACATTTTATTAAGTTGGAAGCTTTCATTATTACCTGTGACGCAGCATGCAAGACTCTAATATTAAGCAATACAATTATTACAGGACTTATCTAAGTGTTCTCCACGTGACAAGTTGCTAAACTGAATATTTATCTGATAAAATATCTCATATTTGTGACTGCAGGCAGTCTCACATTTTAATATTGTTCACTGCCACACCTTATGTGTCAATAGAATTTAACTGTAGCACACTGACATGCTGGTGTTGTCTCGTGTGTCACTGTTTTACAGGCCAGCTGATAAAAACGTCAGCAGGTGTTACAATTCACAAGTCTAGTTTAGGACATTTTAATGAGTTTTTACAACCGTTCCTTTTGTGTTTTTAAATGAAATAACTAAATATAAAACAAAAACCTATACAGACATTAACTGAAAAGATTAGAAAAGTGAAATGATGTGCTCTCTATATATCTCTGTGATGACGGTTGCAGGTGTTCAGTGCCGAGGCTGAAGCACACGGTGCTGAGCTGGGTTCCCGTTCTCGGCTGGCTGCCTCACTACTCCATCAGAGAAAATGCCATCGGTGACCTGATCTCTGGCTGCAGTGTGGGCATCATGCATCTGCCACAGGGTTTGTATGTATGACTGTGTACAGTGGAGAGAGTTCGGAGTTTATCAACATCACGCTTCACAAACTTAGCAAACTGGTCATTTTAAAGGAATAGTTCGGCCTTTTGAGGAATGCACTTATTCTCTTTCTGTCTTTCCGAGAGAGAGATGACAGGATTTAAAGAAAGAATGCAAACAAACGCAAGCAAGTCCATTTCCCCAAATGTCTGACGATGTTTTAAAGGTCCTCCACAAAGTCCATGAATAGAACTAAACTTAACGTGAATCAAACTAAACTACATTTGCACTTATTCATTTGTTAATTCCAGGAGTGTTTATTCACCCCAAACAACCAGATTACGTTATTACTTTAAGCAACAACACACAGAGGGTTTGTGTATCTGTGTGTTTAACCTAAATAAACCAGTACAGCTCAGCACTCCAGTTCTCTCTCCTCATTTTCCCCTCTCCTCTCTGTAGTGTTTATGTTCATGAAGTAAAGTACATTTCCCCTCCATTTCTAGTTGGAGGTTACCTATGCAAAACACTGCTGCAGTCGGGCTGATACACAGTAATCTCTAAGCTCTCTGTCTGTCAGTAAACGGATCCAGATCAGAGCAGAATCCTGACACTGGGTGTTTAGTCCTCCAGCATCTCTGGCTCCACGCTCGACTCTGTCATCCAGAGCTGGCTGGCTCTGATCAGCTGATCAGCCTCCCTACTCCACCTGGCCCTCCCCATGCAACACTCAGCAAATGTCTTTCGCTTTGTTTTGATTGAGAGACCCCTACCGACTGAAATTACATACTGTGTGCTTGAGATTGGTGTCATTCTTCTCATCTAACTCAAGTCAGAAAAGTCTGACTATTCCTTCAATGTGAAACAAAATGTGTCCAGCCTTAACTATTGTTGTTGATTTATTTATTATTTATTATTTTTGTATTTCTAATTCAGGCATGGCATATGCTCTTCTGGCTTCCTTGCGCCCAGTGTATGGCCTTTACACCTCCCTCTTCCCAGTGTTGGTCTACTTCATCTTCGGTACTTCCAGACACATCTCCATAGGTGAGTGACAGAGTGTGTGTGATTTAAAAAGTAAATAACTGAAAGATCGTGAATAAATCCATCCTTGCTGCTATTTGTGCATGACCTTGTGTCTACATGCTCTTGTTTCGTATATTCAGGTACGTTTGCTGTGATCAGCATCATGATTGGGAGTGTGACGGAGAGGCTGGCACCAGACAGCAACTTTATTGTTAATGGCACTAATGAAACAGGAAGTGTGGACCTTGATGCACGGGATGCATACAGAGTACAGATTGCATGTTCCCTGACAGTCCTGACTGGACTCTTTCAGGTGTGTTTGAGTGTCTATCCTGACCAAAATAAAAGCGTTTAGTGACTTTACTGAGGTACTAAACAACTAATTCAAGCCATATTTCACAGATTTTGACTAAACTGCTCTCTCTTTCTCCATTCTAAGATCCTGTTGGGTGTGGTGAGGTTTGGTTTCGTGGTCACCTACCTGTCAGAGCCACTGGTCCGTGGCTACACCACAGGATCAGCATGTCATGTGTGCATCTCGCAGCTCAAGTATCTTTTTGGGGTGAAGCCAGCGCGCTTCACAGGTCCTCTCTCTCTCATTTATGTGAGTACATTACAGCAGCAACTAAGGGCTACGTTCATTATCAATTAATCTGCCAATTAATTCATAATAGATTAATCGTTTTGTCTACAAAATAGTGAAGAATGTCCATCCCAGCTTCCTAAAAACCAAGGTCTCTATAATTTTCTGACTGATAACTCACCAATAGCTACAAAAGTTGTATTTAAGTGTCTCAGTAAACCATGACACTGTGACAGCGAGCAGTGATGGAATGTAACTGAGTATATTTACTATATTAAATGCTATATTTACTGCACAAAAGTATAATTTTAAAATACTTTAGTTGAGTATTTTCATTTTCTGCTCCACTCCACTCCACTTGTTTCTGGTTACATTCAGTCAACCAGTAGTACACTTTATACATACATGTAAATATAACTATGATTGACTTTCACTTTTACCAAAGTAAAATTTTAACATGATATCTTTACTTTCACTCAATTATGACTTTTGTACTTCTTACATCACTGACAGTTAGCCATCACGCACAATGACATGATCCTGAAACTGAAGCAGCTAAATGGGACTTAGTGATCATTTACTGTCCATTACCACTAGAGTGTGCGTCAACTTTTCACAATAACTATTTCTAAAAGTGTGTTTTCAAAGCAATGTTTTGCTAGATAATCACTCTCTGAACCACTGGAGCATCCGTCTCAAACTATAGAAAATATACATGATGTGGAAAGGAGAAAAAGTTTTCACAAATCATCCAATGGTAGACACAGCGAACAAAGTGCACCAGTTACCACAAGCATCCATGATTTCTCCCTCTCCTCACAGACTCTGGTGGATATTTGCCGGCTGCTGCCTGAGACTAAAGTGCCAGAGCTGGTGGTCAGTCTGGTGGCTCTCGCAGTTCTCATCGTGGTCAAAGAAGTCAATGCTTGCTACAGAGAGAAGCTGCCTATGCCCATCCCAATAGAGCTCATAGTGGTAAGTCACTTCATTTAATAGTCCAGCAGAGGGCATCTTGACCACAGTGATCTTTCTGCACTCATGACTGAAAAAGGCGCCGTATGTACTCAAGGTTTGACCCCACACATTAACACAGTGTTCCTTGTGCCTTTTTCAACAGGTCATAGCGGCAACAATCATCACCCACTTCTGTGGATTGACGAATAAATACAGTATCGATGTGGTTGGAGAGATTCCCAGTGGGTACGTTTATCTCTGTGTGATGCAATGTTTGAGTGTGTGTGTGTGTTTGTGGACAAAACAGAAAGAGACAGATAGGAAGGGAAGTGGTGAGATTCAGGACAGCTATTGCAAGTCTATGCAAGACTGTTCACCAGATCACAGACACAAATGTGCCAAAGACAAAGTCAGACTCAAAGGAAAAGAATCATAGTGTGTGTTCATGTGAGTTATTTCAAACATGCTTCTGTTCCTGTGATGGAAAGGTAATGACAATGTCCCCAGAAAGCACGTGCAAATATACAGTAGGATATAACTATGACTTTAATTTTAGCTGACAGCTTCTGATATTAATGGAAGTTGAAACATTGGGTGTTTCTGAATGATTCAAAAGTGAGAGATGTTTTTTCAAGAATGCCATACAACAAGATTAATTGCTGCGAGTACAAGACAGCAAAGTCGCACATGCTCCTGGAGTTTAAGACGTGCACCTCTATATTTAGACAAGAAGCTCATTAGAGTTTTCAAACAAACCTCTGGGAGAATGTGAGCTGCCCTGAGCTCTTTGCAGACACATCTGTGTGTGGTTGTGCTCTGTATTATACAAATTTAAACCATTTATCTTCTCCACCTGCTCCAGGCTCAAAGCCCCTCAAGCTCCAGATGCCACATTGTTCTCAGAGGTGATAGGCGACGCCTTCGCAGTGGCCATTGTGGGCTACGCCATCAGTATTTCCCTAGGCAAAACATTTGGCCTCAAGTATGGCTACAAGGTGGATAGCAACCAGGTGAGGAATACACACACTCACACACACAAGCCTTAAAATATTCAAGGGGACACTCACAAACAGCTGTGAGAGTTATACTTGGAATCTGTGTTCCTGTCTGACTCATAGGGAAAAGTCAAACTTGGGCATGACTATCACATCAGTGGAAAAAATATTTCGGTTGTCATGGGCCCCCAACAGCAGAGCCATGAATAACTCCACAGACCTCCGTTTTTTCTGTAAATATTTATTTCAGGTGCTCAATTCATTTCAAAAACCCTGATTCTGTTTTTTATTGACATGAATGATAAAAACGATCTTTGATGTGTGACAGAAGCAATGATAAAAATGGTTTTGGTAACACTTTGGACTAACCATCATTAATAAATGGTAAATTTATAGTTAATTAAAATTGAGTTAATAGTTATTTCATTGTTAACAAACATGAAATGCTTTATAAACCTTTCATTAAGCAATTGTAAATGTTTGTAAACATCAGTTGCAACTTTATAAAGGCCATCCAAGTAATGTTTATAAATGAACTACACAGTGTTTACAAACCATTTACAAAGTATTGCAAACGCCAGTTGCAACTTTACGATTTCATTGTTTGTTAACAGTGAGATAATTATAAATATCACAATATACACAAAAATGACCTAATGAAAAAAACACACAAATATAAAAACAAAAGTAAAACAAAAAGTGAGGACAATACAGAACACAAATCAGGGACAGAGGGAACAAACAAAGAGCGGGGGAACAGGCACAGGAGCACAGGAGACACTGGACTGATGCAAAGGACGAGAACAGACAAACCAACAAAGGGTGAGGGAGCAAGACAGGCTCGAACTAAACTAAGGAGGGGACGAGGTGCAGGTGGAGAGACACTGGGAACAGTGCAGTGCTAACGAGGCTGATGTGAGACAGGTGGCACAGGAGCGCAGGAACACAAGAGGGAAACAGAACACTGGAAACACATGAGAGCAGGAAGTAGAGAGTGACAACAAGACGCAAGATAGAATTACAAAATAAAACAGGACATCAACAAACCAAAAAACCCAAACCATGACAATAAACTAAATTTACATCCAACTTACCAATTATTAATGATGGTTATTATAAAGTGTCACCATGGTTTTATGTCATACTAACCCCTAACTCAACACGTTTTTTAGTTGTTTCTGTCACTTCTAAAGCTATAAAGAAGAGATTTTTTTAAATTTTGTTATTCTAATTATTATATTTTCCATACTTCACAACAAGAACTTCCTCTTGTTCCTTCCTAGCCCCCCTTCACAAATCATTTTAGGCCACATTAGTGTCTGACTTTGCATCCTCAGAGTAATAACAGACTGAAATTGGATCGCCTAAACCTCTTAAGGAGTTGGCGAAAGATGCATTTAAGCCCGTAATTATTCAAGTCCATTTACAAATGTTATAAAGCCGCTCCCAGTGCACGACGCCATGTTTCAAAGCCATCCAGGATTCACCTCACAGAAGCATAGTTGCAAGTTTTGCTTTTGACTCCTGGTTTTGCACGTGGCAAATGTTAACGAGGTTGTAAAAAATAAAGTGCAGACACATGTGGCATGAATCAGAAGAAAATGTATCTCTATATATCTCTTATTCATTCTGTTGTTATTATTCATTCTTTATGCTTTATGACCTGAGATTGAACTACAGTCTTCCCTTTGCTATTACATCAGGTTATATCACCCTTTTATTGGAAAAATGATTGTTTCCTTGTAGATATATACACACTAAGGATCATCCTGAAACAATCTGGGCTTTCTCCACAATTATTTTTTTTTGCATGTGCATGTGTAGAAATACAGAAGGGGTGGGGGGGGGGTTATTCTCATCTATTGCACGCAGACTTATTCACACACGTACACACACTTGCAGAGGCATGTGACTGGGATCATTCTGCTGTGGAGAGAGACAGGCTGGGAAGCACTCACAGTCTCTAAGAGCTGGCCTGCTAAATCATTAATGTCCAACTAGCTTTATGCAATCAAGTGTGACTTAAATGTGCTTGGCACTGCTCTCAGTGTGGCAGCAAAGCGTTGACATGGCCATAAAGTTCATGAACAGTGCATTATGTCATTAACTTGAAGGTTACAAACTCCAGATATACATGGATTTAAGATATTAATAGCATTAAATGTCTCAAAGATAATCGGTTTCTAAGCCTAAATGTCTTAACGTCTTGCTGTTTCTCTTTTTGCAGGAGCTGGTTGCTTTAGGTCTCAGCAACACTGTTGGTGGCTTTTTTCAGTGCTACTCTGTGACTTCCTCATTGTCTCGCAGCCTCGTACAGGAAAGCACCGGGGGCAAGACACAAGTAAACACACACTCAGACATGTGTGCACAAACAGCACAAATACCTCTGATTACATCTAATTATTATGTTCAACTTGAGTCCATTTAGGCCTATTGTTCAAAAAGTGTGTGTATGTGTGTGTACTATCAGGTTGCAGGAGTGATTTCATCCGTCATCGTGCTGATCACAATTTTAAAAATAGGTTCTCTCTTTGAAGATCTTCCCAAGGTAACACTCTCTCCCTCCAGTCGATTTTTTTTAATGATCATTGTCTCTCTTGGCAGCAAATTTAATAACCATTAAGGCTGCGGATATATATGAATACATATGTGTGTGTGTGTGTGTGTGTGTGTTCTTCAGGCTGTCTTATCCACCATAGTATTTGTGAATTTGAAAGGGATGTTCAAGCAGTTCATGGACGTGCCCACGCTGTGGAAGACCAACAAGGTTGATCTGGTACGACTAAATCCTCTTTAAGAGTCAATCTACTCAGTTAAATACTGTGTGAACCTCTGGGTTCTTTGAACCCGCTGACTTTAACTGTTCACGCTGCCCTCTAGCTGGTGTGGCTGGTAACATTCACAAGCACCATCCTGCTCAACCTGGACCTGGGCCTGGCTGTCTCCATTGTCTTCTCCATGCTCACCGTCATCTTCAGAACGCAACTGTAACTACACACCACTCATTGACAAAGGAAGATTTTAATATGATTTTTACAGAGCTGAAGGGCAATTACTTCTGCAATAATGACATTTAATACCTTTCAGACCCCGCTACTCTATCCTGGGCCATGTGCCAGGCACCGACCTGTATCTGGACACAGACACCTACAAGGAGGTAAGAGTTATTCATGGTACATTACATTTGCTCAGTGCCATATTCATCCACAGAAATTTAGGTCAATTCATACAAATTATATATATATATTCAATATAACACAATTTTGAAGTGAACAGTCATCTCACTATTTCTTCAGTAGAAATAAATGTTCAGGCATGCTGTCTCTAGGAATGACAATGCCAGTCAGTCAGTCAATCCACCACATTGGTCAAGACTGAAATTTAGTGCAGATAGTAATGATTCACAAAGAATGAAACCTACTGAGTTTGGTGATACTTTGGATTTTAAATACCTGCAAAACTAATGACATATTCATCAACATTAGCTGCACTTTTTCTTAAATGCTTAAAGGCAGGCTAACACACTTAACTAACATAAACACTACACCTGCTTGCGTCAGCATGTTGATCACAGTGCTGCTAGCATTGCTGTAGAAACATGGTCCAAGCAAGTACGCGGATGCAAGGCATTGTCATTTGTGCCTGCACACCGGCGTGGACCATGTTTCTGGCCTTAATGTTTACATCCAACGCTGTCATGAACACAAGCTGTTTGTCCATGAGTAGATGCATGCTTCCTTCTGCACTGTGATATGGTGTAGTTTGGGAGAAGGCAGACATCCTTATTTGGGGGGTGAATTTTCCCTTTAATTGTAATCTTAAAATGGAGTAATTCAGATCCAGCAAAAAAAATCTGCATTACCAGATACAACTACCCAGTGAGCAAAAAGTGGTCTAGATCACGTCTTTTAGACGTCATTTATGGACATCCAAGACGTCTAAAAGACGTCCTCTGGGGAGCCAGAATGAAAGTTTTTTATACGTCTTTTCTGGATGTTGTATAGACGTTTATATATCGTTTATCGACTAATTCTGGCTGTCAGTGGACGTCCAGATCATAGCCAGTATGAACGTCTATTCTCAACTAATTCTGGATGTCAGTGGATGTCTAGATTATGGCCTGACTATTGACATGGCCAGGCCATGATCTGGACGTCCATTGACAGCCAGAATTAGTCGATAAATGACGTTGAGAAAAGACGTCCAGTCAGGCCATAATACAACGTCCAGAAAAGACGTATAAAAAACTTTCATTCTGGCTCCCCAGAGGAAGTCTTTTAGACATCTTGGATGTCCATAAATGATGTCTAAAAGACGTGATCTAGACCACTTTTTGCTCACTGGGTAAATGAGAAAAAACTTTTTTCATTGAAAATTTGTGTGAACTGACCCTTTAAAGGAACACTCTGTGGATAGAGTACATTCAACCTTCAGTCATTAGTGGTAGAAAAGCCCCATTTAGTCAAACAATACCTAAGGGAGGCAGAGTCCACATGAGCGCAGAACAGGGTGTGAGTTTCTGAACTTTTCCGCTTCATGATGTGTCCCCGCAGGCCAAAGAGATTCCAGGAATCAAAATCTTCCGCTCATCCACGACTATCTACTACACAAATGCTGAGATGTACTTGGAGGCCCTGCAAGAGAAGGTGTGTGTATGTGTGCGAATGTGTGTGTGTGTGTGTGATTACAAGACGTAATCCCTGTCCACTGTCTACATCATCCTTAATTGCTTTCATTATCTCTCTCACTTTCTCTTCTTCTTCTCTCGCTCTCATGTTGATGCTCGGTTTTTTGTGCAGAGCGGAATTGAAATTGGGAAGCTGCTGACACAGAAGAAGAAGAGAGACGCGAAGCTGAAGCGTAAACAAGAGAAGGAGAAAAAGAAAGCTAAAAAGGAGGCAAAAAAACAAGTATGGTGTCCTAAATAATACATTTTGAGATACCTCAAGTTACACAATAATTGATTTGCACTGATAATTTCTGCTTTTTCATCTTTTTGGTAGAAAATCAGCTACTTGTCCAATGGCACATTCTCTTTGAAGGAGTCAGAGATGAATCAGAGCAAAGTCTCTGCAGGACTGAAGGGACAGAGTCAGGAGAATAATGTGGCCTTAAGCCTGAAAGAAACTTTTACAAATGGCCAAGTAAACTGGGCATACCAACATGGCACGGCCATGTCAGACTCCGATTCAGACACAGAGGACCACAGCAACACCCAGGCATCACACAGTGGTGATGAGGAAAAGCCATGCGGATCGGCCACGCACAGCATCATCTTGGACATTTCCACAACCAGCTTTGTGGACACAGTTGCTGTGAAGACCATGAAAAATGTATGTGTGTGTTAGGATCTGTGTGTGTTGACATTCATTTCATCATCAGTGTTGAATAAGTAAATAAGGGACAAGCTAGGGCACGCTCATCTCCATTTTCAAAAGACAAAAACAAACCCGAATCTTATCTATCCTTTCTCCCAGATATTCAGGGACTTTGGAGAGATTGATTTGGACGTCTATCTAGCAGGCTGCCAAGGTGAGTGGGAGACCAGACAAAACAGAGACGAAGTTAATGTCCTTAATGCAGACTCAAGGAACTGGAGCTTGAGATAATGAATGCTTCAAGGTCTCAGCCTAAGTGGCGCCACATTGTTCCCTGTTGGACACATTCATCAAACATAAATATTTATTTCTATAATCTCTAAATGCTCTGTCTCATTGACTTTCATGCTTTTCTGTGTGGTCAAATATTAGCCTGTGTCGTGGAGCAGCTGGAGACTGCAGGTTTCTTCTCAGAGTCCATCCCAAAGAGCAGACTGTTTGTCACAGTCCACGATGCAGTGCTGCATATTCTCCGCAAACTGGGGTGCGGCGACTTTGTACTTGTGAGTTCAACACTATGAATATCAGCTACACTTCTGAGCTTCGCTTATCACTTATTGCTGTTATATATTGTGAAATGCTCCTGCCCTCCATTTTTTTCAGGATTTGTCCTGCACCACTCAGATGTGACCAGCAGGGGTCAGACTGTTCGCCATCTTCCTCCTCCTTCCCTCCTCCTCTTCTCAGGCGGCTGGCTGTTCAACTGCACACCATTGGTCGTCATTGGTCTCCTCCCCTTTCAGTGGGGGAGAATGCACCACCTTGACATGGCGGCTGGTCGCCATGGAAACACAGGGAGCCGTTGCTGTGGCAACAGCCTTTTTATGATATCGTCTAATGAGATAGCCAGCAATACGTCACTGCAGCTCTCTCCCTCTGTGGTGTGTGTGTGTGCGCGAGACAGAAGAGGGGCGGGGGTTGAGTGGGAGAATGTAACACTGGACTAATAGGAGTCTGTATTTATAGCCTGTGTGAGAGAGTAGAGAGTGAGTGAAAGGTTGACTATAAGGGGAAACTCATGAGAGAGGTGTTGCTATGAAAATGTGGGTCTTGATGTGTGTGCACACATTTGTCCTTCAATGTCTTGACCCGATGCAGCTGGCCTTCCTGTTCCTTTAAAAAAGGAAATGTCTTCTACAATGAATCAATAAAATGTAAATATTTGTCATCTGGGAAGGATGCTCAGCCCTTACATTACCGATCATTTGCTCCAAAACCTAAACACCTAAACACCTAAAGCTGAAAAGCCTGAGCTGAATTGCAAATATGGTGTAATAGGTGTTACGTTGAAAAAGAGCAGCGGCACTTAAACACGTTGTGGGTGTGTTTGTAGTCAGTGTACACAAGTCCTCTGACATCTTTAGCTCCCTTCTATTTTTGGGATCGAGTGTCATGTTATCATCTGATATCATAACTGTTGGAAGCTAAACACTGTATTGTAATAAATCCGTATACATGTTTCACTTGTATTGAATTGATTTAGATAGCTAACTCAAATACATTTGCTCCCAGCCATAACAATGTTATTTTTTTAAAGGAGACCTATTCTGCTTTTTCGTTTTTTGTTTTCTTCGTGTTTTATATACATTTTTGTGCATATAAAAGAGCTCTTAAAAAAACACCTTGTCAGTAGTCTCGCTTTTAATTTAACATACACTACATTTGTGCCTAATGGTTAGTTTGGCATGTAAGAATTGATTTAGCACAGATGCTCTGTTGTTGTTAGGTGCTGGGTCAGTTATGTCAGAGCTGACCAATCAGAGGAGACTGGGGGGCCTTAAAGAGACATGAGCTAAAACAGAGTGTTTCAGGCAGAGGGGGAATACAGTGCTGCAGCACTGGACAGTATGAGAATACAGATGTGTTTGTTAAGCACTAAGGCATGTAAACCTATTCTAGTAGTAATCCTGAAATGAACCTGAAAATGAGCATGATTTGTCTCCTTTAAAAGGTCCATTTATATGTGCAGTTACATAAACTGGAAAAATAACTTCCCTGAAGAAACTATTGGTTCCTTGGAATAACCACTCCAAAGTAAACACTGTCAGGTGTTGTAAATTACAGAACACACACTTCCTTGGTAGTGCTTATCGCTCCCTACCAACCTGACTGGTTACACCTCCAGTTGTCTGTGAACTGTTTGACTATCTGATGAGTTTATTTTTTTTACCCAAATGTAAAGGTGAAGCATATTTTAATGTGATTCAACCAGAATACTTTCTGTACATATCTACTGTATGAACAAAGGAGTTTAACCCGCTTCACATGGAGCTGAAAGCCGGTCCAGTGCTGTCAGAGTAGGGCTTTCTGTCTTAAACAGCGTACTCCAGTATTCTTTTGGACTGTGATCCTGAAGTTCTTCCTGATATGTTTACCTTGTATGTTTTATCAATAAAGTATGATTGAGACCATGTAAATAAAGAGCCATGAAAACACATTGCATCCATCGTTATTTTGTCATTTATTGCTTCTTTCCTGACATGGCATCACGTCTCTTTCCCCTCCCCCACCACCCAGTCTCCTGCTCCTTGCACAATTCAGTCTAAAGTTTCTCTTCTTCTCTTTAAGGTGGAAATACTGATCATCATCCCCTCCAAATATTGTTAACACTGATTCACAGACCCTACAATACACTGGATACTTAAGTTAGTTCATAACACAGAGCTGGAAGTGGTGATGCGTTGTCTCTTTTTGTTGAATCTTTGTTTTTTTTATTTTTTACAAATGGAAGTTATTTTTGTACAGTTGATTAAGAGAATACAGAAAACAATGGCCACAAACAATGTCACATGTGAATGAAGACACCACTGCCACGGTCCGACACATACTGCTCACGCCCTCACACACATGCACACACTCATACGCACACATTCGGACCATGGCATATCAGCAGCAGAAATGAGGTCTTCCATTGAGAAAGTTTTTTTCAGGTTCTTTTAAGTTTCTGCAGCACAAAAATGGCGCAACATGTTGGGACGGATGAGGTCATTGAAACCATGACAGACAGGAAAGCACAGAGAGGGAAGATATCACAACTACACTGGACACATCACACTCACAGGACGAGACGGGACAGCACAAAGGCGGGGAGCAGAGAGAGAAAGTCAGCGAGGTAGAGTCAGAAAGCAGAGCAGTGGGCGTATCAGCATGTGATGACTGTGTGGGTGTGTTTCAGTTCTTCTCCCATCTAATCTTTGGTCCATTTGTCCAGGGCTTTTTCTGTATTTTTATAACTATGGGGTGTGTTAATCTGCGCTTTGCCCTCACCAGGCCTGTGTGGTGTGCATGTATTACGTGTAGTTTGTGTGTCTGTGTGTTTTTGCTGATGACAAGGGCGACCTTGGCTCTGTGTTCTGTGGGGGCTGGCTCATCAGATGACACTTTCGAAGAGCAGTGTACTCTTGGTTCCTGCAGGGGGCAGCAGCTTGGCCTCGCTCTCAGGGGCCAGGTACTCCAGGTGATGTCTGCCCCAAACTGGGGTGGTTAGGTGCTGCCACCGCTACACAGAGAAAGTGAAGGGCACATAGGTGATGAGCTGTTTATTGGACGGATGCTTCAGCCGTCTCTAATGAGCCCTCGCTAATGAGTAATGAAGAAATCAGCAAACCAAATAACAGACAGGGGAGGGAGGGCGGTATCCAAGGAGACACATTTTTCTACCGATTACAAACAGAAACACACACACAGGAGAATGTGGCATACTGACCTCCCGCAAAGAGCCTTTGCAGCGTAGTAGTTTGTAGAGAACGGTGACGGGGATACAGAGCATGGAGGACAGGGCCAATGCCCAGCCAAGAGCTTCACCCCACAAGGGGTAAGTGTACACATTGTTGTATTTCAGGGGCTTGTAGTTCACCACGTGGAACAGGAACACTGCCTACAGGCACAAAATATATCAGCTGTTTGCATCTGGAAGGTAAAGCTGCTGGAGAAAACACACACAGAGCAGCACTTACCACACAGACAAAAGGCGTGATGTAGGACCAACACCACTTCATGTAGGGCAGGGGCTGATAGCCAATCATACGAGCCACGTCGTCCATGAAACGGTCCGCGCCTGAGAGAAATTACATTAGGGATTATGTGATAATGCATCAAATTGTGCAGTTTGTGTTGCTGTGTGTATTGTAATTGTACTGTATTGCCTCACCATAGACCCATGCGATCACCACACACTCCCAGAAGGCCTGCCACAGCAGAGTGATGCCACTGGCAGAGTAGTAGTCAAACAGCTGGAAGACATACATCCCTCCCTGACAGAAACAGAGAGAGCAGTCAGCCTCAAGACCACCATGTTAATACTTTATGTGTGACCTATTTCTAGCCTTGTCTCCGCTATTTAGGCTTTCATACCAGTTCATTTCTAGCAATGGTTTTCTTTGCCCAATTAAGCATTAGGTGAACAATCAATGTATTTTAAAGAAACTACTGATATGAGAATATATATAGTCCTAGATTTTGGAGATCATTATATCTTGATATGGCATAGGTATTGTCTTTTCCTGGTTTTAAAGGGTGCATTAAAGTAAAATGTACATTTTTTTTAGTTACAGTAAAGTAAAAAATATTGTTACCGATGATGGATATGAGTACACATACAGTATATCAATTAGATTAATCAATGCAATTATACTAAACCTTATACTTTCCAGAATTCTAATAATTCTACATTATGTTTGGTATAAAACCTTAAATAATGTAAAAACATCAAACACTACTATGTGTATTGAACATTTGATTTATATTGAATTGTCTTTTGTGTTGGCATGCAAGTGCACCGAACAAGTCCAACCATGCTTGGGTCTTAATTTTACCAAAGTCAGAAGTTTCTGGAACTTATTTACATGTATGTTCATCATCCTATTATTCTGTCATAATAAAAATATTAATAATAATTAAAAAAAATAAAGGCTCGAAGACGGGAGCTGGCTCCCATAGTTCATTTATAAGAGCTCATAGAGCTGATTTGTTCATCACTGACACATCACTTATTTGATATGATTTTTTAAGTTTTGTATGGTGCCAAAAAACTGAAGTAAAATAAAAAACAAGTTAAAAAAAGTATTGTGTTATTTGATTTTGTCACCCATTCCTCACATTTATGAAGTGCTTGTGAGGAGATTTCAAAATGTTGCGATATATATTGTGAACCGCAATAGAGCCTAAAAATATGGTGCCATTATTCTAAAGAAATATCATCCAGCCCCAATAAAAATAATAGTCTGCTAGCAAAACAATCTTATGCTCAGTTAAGAGACTCTTCTTCATTGTCTTATAATCTGCCAGCCTCCAAATAAGAGTGTATCCCCCCTAATTCTTAAGAATACAAAACTCTCGGAAATCCTCATTGTACCTCAGTGACCATGGACATGTCGATGAGGAAGCAGATGACGCAGCAGATGGCCGCCACCACCTCTCGCCGCAAGGAGCCCAGGGCGGATTTAGGGGGTAGCATGTCCATGATTCCCGTGATCAAACCCTCGACCCCAACAAACTGAGGAAGAAAGTAAAGAGATAGCAGAGAATTAAATTATAAGAAAATTATAATTATAAGTAGAATTAAGTTGTGTACTACTCTGACCCTACTACTACTCTACTGCAGATGTATCTGACATATAACCGAGATTTTGCAGATGAGCATGTCAGCTCAAATCCAGAGACCTCTCCTCCCTGTGCAAGAATGTTTACGCGTCTCTTTGCTGTACAAAAACATATTTCTATGAGTGGAATGAGTTGAGAGGACAACAGCTGTGCAGCTATTTTTTACATCATTAACCAGAAATGGCAGCATGTGCACGGCCAATGTGGCTATGGCAGGAAAAAGAGAGAGATGGATGGAGAAGAAATGAGGGAGAGAATGGAAAGTGAGAGTAAATGAATGGATTGGAGAGTGGACAGACAGTCTCTGTGTGAATCAGACAGAAGCTCATTGACAAATCCCTGGGCTGTAAAACAATGGATGTAGGCACTGGCTCAAACAGACACACAACAAACAGGCTGCTAAGAAATACAATGCTAAAACTGGACGTGATGCGTCTCGACTGTTTGTCGCACTTGAATGAGAGGAAGTGAGAGAAAATGAAATGTAGATTAGCTTCAATTTAAAATGCAGCATAATCAAGAAGACAGTAAAATATAGATTCAAGATCCTCGAAGATAAATGCCTTCTATAATGCGATAAGACGTGTATGTAAACAAACAAACTCAAATGTGTCAACAGTCAGTATTACCTGGCTGTCCAGGCCCAGTATGAGCAACATAAAGAAGAAAAGTGCAGCCCAGAGTGGCGCCAGAGGCATCAGAGTCACAGCCTTGGGGTAGGCTATAAAGGCCAGGCCTGGACCTGCACATTAAGAAGTAGTTAGTCATAAGCAGACATGGAGGGAATAAAGCTCTTACTGTCAATACTCAGCTCACTACACTGGGTTTAAGGCAACCGATTCACACGGAAGCTGTATTCTTACCACTCTCAGCTACCTTACTGATGTCCACGCCTTGCTCAGCAGCCATGAAGCCCAGCACAGAAAACACCACAAAGCCTGCGAAGAAACTGGTTCCACTGTTGATGATAGCCAGCAAAAATGCATCCCTACAGACACACACACAGAGAAAGAAAGAGAAAGAGAGAAAGGGGGGAGAAAGAACAGGACACTGTGAGCAAAAGATGCACTATAATATGCTGCAACATGAGGCTCACGAAAGACATTCAAGACAAGCACTGGCAGCAGAAGAGATGGACGGATGGTGAATTGGGGATCAATAGTAATTTCTCTGAAAGCTGTTGTTGTCTTTGTAGTTGGCAGGTAGAGTGCAGAGACCAAATAAGCCAATGGGGCATCTGTCTACAGGTCTGAGAGGGGTGGAAAAGCGAAAGGAAAACCCCATATTGACTACTCGCTCCATAATATAAATATATCTAACATTATTATAATGAATATTGGAGCTCTAATTCTAATAACATCCCTGATATCTGGTCCACATAGTGAGGACTGACCTTCTGTTAATCCTGAAAAGTCAAGTGTAGCCGGCCAAGAATCCTTCCTGATATAAAGAATGTATAAACAAGAGTTGCACCATGATGATTATTATGACACCGCTGCAGCTGTGTTCAGAGGCAACATCCACTCAGTCTACCATCAATAGGCTCTATCAATCTGAAACAGTACTCAGAGGAATTCTTTTTGATATGTATAATCAAAACAACTCAGAGTGAGTGTTTGGGTTATGAAAACAGACCATATCATGACCACAATTATTTAACAAGACAAGGCTATAGCCACACTAGCAGCCCTATGAGGCAATAATGGAGACAACTTTACACTTACTGTTGACCCTTACAACTACTACTGTAGATGCCCCAAACTGATTTCAGTCAGAGCTCGTCAGACTCGGTTCGACACAGCCAGACCTGGCTCTGCTACCGTCAGTCTAAAGATCAGGTTAGAGTAGAAAAGAAGGGGTTTGTACAATGCCTTGTATGACCACATCGAAATGAACTATATTTAGGTGGAGTTAAAGCTGGCCGTCATACAGGGGGGGGATGCGATATTGTTGATATTAGACATTCAGAGTGTTGCACTTGTTTGTTAGAAAGAAAAGTTCTATCAGTCCACTTCAGGAGTGGTGAAATCACTGTGTGAAGTAGGGTTGCAACAGTATGAGATTCTAATGGTATCACACAATTCTTACAATTATTATCGTTACAATAACCCCGAATGAATGAAAACAGGGGGGGTTTTTGGTTAAACAAACGCTGTTTTGGAATGTAAAAAAATATTATGTCCTAACGGACGAGAAACTTGATATAGACTTAAAATATTATTTTTAATAAGATTAATAAAGTAGAATTTAATACCGTAGAAAATGTACACCGTATGATAACAGAAATGGGATATTTCTGCAACCCTTGTGTGAAGAGGGTGGGAATGTCAGGGCGACGGTTTTGGGAAGCTACACCAACAGACCACAGACCTCTGTAATCCAACATCAGATTGGTGTGGTTAGAGGGGGTTTCCAAAGACATTCAACCATCCGACAAGCACGTTTCATGGAGTATACAGGCCCCATAAAGTATACTTTAGCCTCAGGTTACTTTGGATAACTTCTGCTTTGAGCTGAATACTAAGATTAGTGTGCTATCATCTAATAACAACTATTGGACGGTATCCTTTAGGTCTTAAGCACCAAGCAGCTCCAGTGCTTGGGATTTAATGGCATCTAGCATTGTAGTTGCAGGCTGCAACCAACTGAACATGCCTTGTCTCACCCTCCCCTAAAACCGTCAAAATTGAGAAAAACCCTCTTAAGTGCCAGTGTTTGGTTTATCTGTTCTGGGCTACTATAGAAACATGGTGAACTCTGTGAACAAGGACCAGCTCCTTCTGTAGATACAAAAGGCTCATTTGGTAACAAAACCTCAACAATTCTTAGTTTCAGGTGATTATACACTATTGAAAACATAATTTGGAATATCATATTTCTGCCAATCGAGAATCCCTGAAATCCTACACACTGCCCCCCCCCATCAAAATGTTTTACTCTCTTGCTTCCACATTAAGTGTTTGTTAGCAAATTAGAATACTTCATAAGCCTAAGCCATGTGAAGACCACTTATGTATCAAAATGCATGGCAATCTATCCAGTGTTTGAAGATATTTCACTCTAGACCAACAGATCGACAGACTAACTTTGTGCTCGTAACAGCTAAACCTCTAGCATGGCTAAAAAAGACATGTGAAGTCAAATTGTGTGGTCTGAAAGCAAGTGATCAAGACCTAAGGACTCCTGAGTCCTAATTGTAGTACTGACTGGCCTCTGTGAGCAGTTTAAATACACATTTCTCCAGCTATTCCAGCTATTCCTGGGCTTCTCTAAGTGTGTGTGAGAAACAGAGCTGAGCTGACATACCTCAGAATCTGAACTCATCCTTTAACTTCCAATTAAGGTCAAGGAAGAGAAAATGTCAGATGGCAGGATATTCATGAGGCTCCTCCTATTATGGGCATTCCAAATATGCATGCAGTGCTGAGATTTACAAAAACAATTATCTCTATTACATCTATGGAGCAAACTACCTTGTAAAGGTCTTAAAATGTTTACATATCTACCAAACAAGCCAGCCAACAAAAACAGCAATAGTGAGGCCAACTGTTCCTAGAAACAATGTAAATCAGGTCTATCTTTTTAAGAAAAACATTATGGATTGATTGCCAGAAAATAAAAAAAGAGCTTGTTGCATATATTCAGGGCTTGACGGCACTGCTATGACTCTTCCAGGCAGCCTGTTTGCTTCTATCTTAATCAGGGAGAGAAATTAATTTACATCTGAAATGTGAGTGCATGGAGGTATTTCAGCCTTCCATTATACTTCCTGCAGTCATACAGTAGAGCGTATTTAAGTCTATTGGTTGTGGCAAATGCAGATAACAGCACAGACCTGACAATACCACATTCCTTCAACACATTTAAAAGGGTGTTTAAAGGAGAAAGGAAGTGATCTTTTGGCACTTTATAATAGAGTCATTCTGAAAGAAAGCCTAAATGTACATATGTATAGACTCACTGGTAACAGTTGTTATGGAAGCGGTTATAGCTGCCCAGTGCAGTCAGGGCGCCCAGTCCGATGGCATAGGAGAAGAAAATCTGGGTGCCGGCATCAATCCACACCTATGACATATGGAATAATTCGAGTAATGTTTCACAATCTGTTGACCTGTGTTTCTTAGATGTTGATGTACACATCTGTCGTGTTTTCTACAGACAACGCAAAATTATACCTGTGCTTCTCCAAGTTTGGACCAGTCAGGTTTCAGGTAGTAAACAATCCCATCTATAGCTCCAGGTAGAGTGACTCCGTGGGCCAAGAGAACGACCAGTACCAGGTAGGGGAACAGAGCTGTGAAGTACACAACCTACAGAAAGATGAAAGAAGAGTGCTATGAAGTATGCTTCTTGATACCGTAGCATAAATTTGTGAGGAGGTGTTTGAGTACTATGCATCAGAACTTGCATTAAGTAAAGTAGAAAACTCCAAAGTACACCCTTCAAACATTTACACTCCTCATATTACATGAAGTAACTAAGTACACAGAAAAATGTAATTATATGATCAATTTAACAAGCTAGCAGGAAAAGTTTAGTGCTTATCAACATGGTCCATCTGCTATGGTGAAATGTTTCAACATAACTGCACCCAAGTATGTTTTTATCACTTTGATTAAGCAATTACCTTCTTTGCAAATACTCAAGTCTTAAGTAGAAGCCCATTAGGTCCTTCCTGTAGTGGATGTGTAATGGGCCCTGTCATGTTACTTTGAAGAAAAGGTAGCCTGTAAATGGAAAGCCAGACAATTTGTAAACCTCCTGCAATAGCAGGGGTTTTTGGCAGACCTTTTCAGAAAGTAGTCTTTGTAAAGTTATGCCGCGAAAGCCGCCCCCTGCTAACCTACTAGAAGCATCAAGTCCCCGCTAAATCACTATGGTAAAAGCAAAGTAGTGAGAAAGCACATATTTGCCTTGATCTAGGGCGAACATGGGCAAAAAAAGCCCCATTCCAGCTCTCAAACATCTACATGGTGGAAAGTTACTAATCGGCTTACAGCTGGCCGGCTGGCTCAATCTCCTTCATTATTTTTTCACTCGCTCTACGAGCTTTGGCTACTCTGGAGACACGGGTATGCAAATACAGACATCTCCATGTGCTAAAATAAGGATGTATTCATTATGCTAATGTTTGAGAGCACACACATTAAAAAGATAGAGTAGTAGGCATCTTCTTTCAACTACTGAATAGAAGTCACCCTGAACAATATGCATGTACAGTATAATATAATAGGGATTGGCCGATCAGTCAAAGATTATAGCCTGACTGAAACTTTAAGCTGCACATAAACATAAATACACGTGAGCAAAAAGCTCCACAAACTCCACAATAAACATTTGAAGAATAAACATGTGCGCTTACATTTGTGTTCATATGTGTTTCAGTCTAGACACTGATCCTCTCACTATACCAAAGCTGATTTGGGGTCAAAGGGCAAAATGCTGCAATTATTTAAACCTTTGCATGAAGCCATGCAAATATTAGTCTGCACTCTATAACCCCTGACAGTGGCAAGTAACATTTCATGTATGCTAAAGCCATAAATACTTGTCTGTACACCATAAACCCAAATAGTGACATGTTACACAAAGAATCTGGAATTGTACAGCCAGAAAAGACTTTACCTTGCCAGTAGATTTAACTCCTTTCCACATGCAGAAGTAAACAATGATCCAGGTGACTATGAGACACAGCACCATCTCATAGCTGATGTCACCAGGCTCGTGAAGCCCACCAGACAGACGGAGCACTTTACGCCTATGAGGAAGAGGACAAAGAATTGAATTATGTTGAATTATATTTTGCAAGTCAAATGAGGCTTTTATAGGGCCTTGTTAACGCCTGATAAATGTCAGAAAAATGAAATATATTTTGTAACTGACATAAAACAAGATTAGAATGATCAGAATTAAGGTCTGCATGACTGGAAACTTTGGGTTCATATTGCTAAAACCCCTAAAATTCAATTTGGTAGTGGTTTAATGTCTTAAAATCTTTATGGCTTTGACTTTAAATAATAAAATGATTAAGACTGATGACACACTGCTAAACTCCTCCATGACAATTCCCAGACAAGTCATTATAACATACTCCCAGAACTCGATGACAGGGGAGCGCATGCCCTCAGCCTCTGCGCAGCTGCCGTTGAGGAGGAACTGGGCTGCAGACAAGTTCAGCGGGGACGTGGAGGAGAGGAGGTTGTTGGGGGTGGCAGCAGATGATGGCAGAGCTAGCTGGCCAGCGCTGCGGTTGTGGCAAGCGCGGCGGAAGTCCTGCGTGCAGTTGGGGGTGTTCCAGGGGTGTCCGCAAGTGGCCCAGGGCAGTGGGTTGGTGAAGGAATGGAAGAGAAAGTAGAGGCCCCATACCAGAATCATGATGTAGTAGGTGTTACAGAAGAACACTATCACCATGGAGGCCAAGCCCAAACCTGACAGAGAATGAGAGAGGCAGCCAAAGGAGGTATGTTGGGATGTAGTTTACAAATCAGAGATGATGAGCAAGCAATAAAATTAGATTCTTTTGAGAAATATGATTGTCAAACATTCTAACGTATACAGAGATAAGTACCTTTAAAGAGGGGTGCAATGTTCCAGGCAGAAACCCCTCCCTGCTTCATGAATTGTCCCAGTGCAATCTCCAGGAAGAAGACTGGGATGCCCCCGATGAACACAATCAGCAAGTATGGGATCAGGAAAACCCCTGCAACACATAGATTCATCACATGGTCACAATCACAACACTGTATCTAAACTAACTCATATTGTGAAATACTTTCTTATCATTGGCCAAACATTCAATATCACTTTAAGACTATAATTAAAAGAAAACGATCAGCATCAGTAAATATATGACTACAGAATGATAGTGGTTTATTACTCTGGGCTTATGCAATGATGATATTAACGGTATCAAATCAATAAATTCCTTGTCATCGCACTTAAAGACATCACATGTGGCATTCTTTATGCTTCAAACAGCAGATGTTTCAGGAGGAAAGGCAAATGAATTGCATGTTTCAGTAAAGTTTGAAAGTTAATGTGTAAGGTTAGTTGCTCTGAGACTTCTTTTTCATATACTACAAAGAGTACAAGAGTGTGAGTCAATCGTATGCTCAGTAAGTAATAGAAAATGATAACATTCCACATAGTCTGAACCTTGTTAATAGGAAAACAAAAATTAGGAACAAATAATCATTTTCTTAAGTAATTTTGAGGTGGACAACAAAGATCTCAAACATGAGACAATGTGATTACATGATCAGAGAGACTTAATCAAACCCCTGGCCTCCAAAAAACCCCTTAGTAAAGTAATCTGGGTTTGATTCATTAACAAAAATATAAATGTAAGTATCATAACACTTCATTCTTTGGTGATTGATCTTGGTAGCTTGGATCACTACCTTCTTTACGCCTTGCCAAGGAGGTTATATTTTGGCTGGAGTCTGTTTGTTTTTTGGCTGGTTTGTCCACAAGATTACAAAAATAACTACTCAATGAATTTACACGAAACTTGGATGGAGGACGGGTCTCGGCCATTTCTGTTAATTTCTTAGGGAATAATGCATGGATCTTGATGTAAAAAAAATCAGCTGTATTTAGGTAGCTGGTATCTATGAGTGAGTACAATTTAATGTGTATCCAAATAAATATCCGGATATAGCAGATTAAATATGTTGTAGCTGGATACTGGATTTATGCTTTCTTGAATTAAAGGGAGCTGTTGGGCCTTGACGGAGGTACGCACTCCACTGAGTATCATTCTAGTATTTTATGTTTAATGGTGTGAATGGACTGAATTTGTATGCATTAGATGGATGCCGTCCAAAGTGTCAGTGATGACAAGACAGGAATGGAGATGGACAGGAAGAGAAAGAGGTTTGCAAAGTTAAAGTGAGAATTATCATGACACGATCACAATAAAAATCCTCAACATCTTCTAAACTTGAGAGAATTATTTTAGTAACATTACATAAAGCTATTCCTAATAAAAACAATGGTGAGTTTTTGTTGTTTACAGTTAAGAGGCTGATTATGTCCTGGTCATGGAGGATATAGTCATACTGGCAGAACTTCAGCAGTAGAAAATCTGAACCAGAGGTCATGTTTATCAAGTTTTTAAGCACACAGGCTGCACAAACATTGACATGGCTCTTACTAATCGAGCTCTCAACACAACAAGAAACAGTCGAGAGGAGGGGGAAGCAATAAAGGGCAAAAGAGCCAGGGAGGAGGTTAGACAAGGCCACAGATAACGGATGCATTGACGGTGTATGTGGGAGATTAACGCGTCGTCTCCCATTCCACCAGTGTGTACACAGTTATGGTAAGTATTGTCCTTGAACTTGACAGCTGCACGGAGCGGAGGCAGACAAAAGACTATCAAATGAAGACAGAAAGTGAGACAACAGACCCCAGCAGGAGTTGTTAGTCCTGATAGAGACATTGAGGAGTTCTAATCATTTTGATTAGTAGTCGTTTGGCCTGAGGCAGTGCTCAGTTTCTTCTATAAATAATCTGTTTTGGATTCCCATACCGTAGCAGAGGCTTGTCAAGATCAGGCATACACAGTAGAGAAAAAATGAAAAAGGCGGCATAGGTCATTTAACTCATGTAATCCAACTGCAATGATTTGCTTTGTATAGTAACATACTGGGTGATGCCACTACAGTGCGCAGATGGAAGGGAGTCACATGACCAGCCATGACGCAGAGCAGAGAGAGGCTAAGAAGAAAGGAGGGAAAGATGGATACATCAGAGGAGAGAGAGGCAGAAAAACTGGGACAACGCTGTGGTGGAGCAGGTTCAACAAATACAAAAATGACACAGCAAGGCATCGACCTGGTTGGCTCCGCAGCCGTGCAATTGATTGACAATTTGTGCCTCATTCAGTCCATCATTCTTTATGTCATTCTCTGAGAGCAGAGGGCTGCAGCCTTATAAGGAAACATTCATGAGAGTGAGTCTAAGAGAGAAAGGGGTGGGAGAGCGGGAGAGAGACAGCGAGAGAGAAAGGGAGAGAGATGCAATGGGAGGCGTGAATGGAATGAATGGAGAAAATGCTTGCACTGACATATTCCATAATATTGGCCGAATCATCGAGGAACTGAACCCTTAATAGGCTTAAGTAAATCCGCTCTAATCATAACCGGACCAGACACATCAGGCCCAGCAGCTGAGTTACAAATAAATAAATAAACTAGATTTGCAGAGTATTATTTCCACGCATTTATTTTTACATTCATCTAGTACCGTCTCAAAAGTGCGTCCTTGTTTCAGTGACAAACAACTCTGACTCAGAGCCCCAGCCCTTATCTGATAACATTGTTGTGCTTACAAGGTGTACCCTGGGTCAGTCAAAGACGTAAAAAGAAGCACTGTGGCAAATGTGGCTGTGCCGACGCTGAAGGGGAGTAAAAGGACGGGCACAGTCACAGGACGTTTATTGTGTGACATATCCATCTGCCTCCTTATCAACAGGCGAGTGGGAGAGAGCACCTTTGTATGCTACATGAGTGCTGGGCAGGAGCACACAGGGGGTGGACTGTGTGAGGCAGGCCATTGTTATACGATACCACAAGGTGGGTATCAGAGCCATGGGTCACAAGACACACACACGAGGGAGAGGGAGGGCTGGACTAAGACACACACAGACACATGCACACACATCCAGTTTCATTTCAATGTTACACCTCATAAAAAAATAGTAAAGTGGGTAGGGCAGAGATAAGACATGTCAAGGACAAAAGTGGCAGTAAGGTCAGGTTACTGTTGGACAAGTTGGCATAAATTAAAACAGAAAAGGATATGGACAAAGTTATGTAACAACGCAAATACCTTATATGCGAGTGAGAGAGGAGCAGGAACACTGTAGGGCAAACTATACAAAGCGTGTCTGTTAAGCAACAGGCAGCAATGATAAATACAGTGAAACCACGTGCTTTTCAGCTACGTGCTCACAGCCACGCAGGCCATGCTTTCCCTACCTATCACGCCTATTAAAATATTACGTATCCTCATGCTGTTTCACTGTTGTCCTAGCAACTGTCAGAAGTACACCTTAACTGTTTAAACAGGACGACTCTTAGATTTGGGAAACTTTCTAGATCTAGATTTTCTTTTTTAAAATGTGTATTGTACTCTAGATAAAAGCAGCTCCAAACCTTTGCTTAACTTATGAATCATATTTCATTATATTTTAAGAGTGCTTAAGAAGTTTTCTCAATTTTCATTGAATTCAGCTCAACATTCAACACAATCACCACAATGACACTAGTAGACAAAATCAGCACTTGAGGCCTGAGTCCCACCCTTTCTTAGTGGATATACTGGACTTCTTCACCAACAGAACCCAAATAGCTGGGATTGTCAGACAACACAGGAAAAGAAGTTGTCTGCATGTTAACAATTGCAAGTTTCCAAAATGTTTCTAAATGTGACATTTATGGCAGATGACACACCTCTTCCAGGTGACCCTCAGGGTTGTATGCTTGACCCCCTCGACAAGTTTCCTGAGGAGGTCGCTGGGGAAATTATTAAGGGTGATATTTCCAGTGCTTAGCACTTTCCAGTGCTTAGCAGAACTAGAACAAAATATCATAATAACTGATGCACTGGTGGCACTTTCAAGACTTTAGAGGCATAAGCTAAGTGGACTAAACAATAGTATTAGTGTTGGTAGTATTACTTGATAAGGTCACTAACTCATAACTTCATGAATGAATGATACGGGGTACAAATCGAAGAACGAGGATTAGCGTCCTGTTACCATGGAAAATGCCAGTTCTGGTTAAGTGACAGGATGTGCCGGAAGTCGTACCGCTAATTTGCGCAAGGTACCATGGGAGATAGGAATAAGGTGGACAGGAAAGTGAGTGATTAAGTTTTAAATCACCAACATCATTGGCCAGATTGCAAACAACAATTATGTAAAGTGGCGCACAGTGAATAGCTTGTTAATTTATATGAACTATTCCATGACATTTGCTTGTACATTAATATTCAATCATCATCTGTACTTGTGTGTATCAACCTTGAAAAGGACTTGATTGGGTTTAGGAGACTCCTCATATGTTCACTAAAATAGTGTTCATTTGTGTGCATTCATAACAAAGAGTCCTCCACAGTACTCCTGAAGCTCACCTCCTCCATTCTTGTAGCAAAGGTAGGGGAACCGCCACACGTTGCCCAAGCCGACAGCAAAACCCACGCAGGACATGATGAAGTCCATCTGTCTGGTCCAGGTTTCCCTCTCCACAGCTGGTACTGCTAAAGCCCCATTTCCTGTCCCGGCTGCAGCCCCATCCTGGGTCTGCGGTGGACCAGCCCCTCCGCCCTCTCCACACCCTGGGCCCGCACCAGGCACAGGCACGAGGGGGTGAGCTGACCCGCCCTCCTCCTCGGACAGGGTCCCTGCCTCTAACTGGGGGAGACTGATATCACCTGGACAGGAAAAGATGTGCAATCGTCAGACGAGAGGCAAATGGAAGAAAGAAGGCAAAGAGAGCGAATGGAAATTCATACATTACATTTTTATTACTAATATCAAACGCATTCACAACTTCACATCACGTCACAAGTCAGCGCTGGAGACAGAGGAACCACAGTGTCAGACTTGTACTGAATGGAGGAGGGAGGGAGACTCCGGGGTTTCAATTCATGCGTCAGAGCAACCATAGCCAATTAGTACAATCATCCACTAAGCCTTAACAGGGCTGACATACTTAATTTACAAGATTTTTTATTGCATAAACTGCCCTTACACGGTTAGTATTTGGGCTATAATCATGTTGCACATGTAATGTCATCACTAAACCCTCCCCCGATGCTTTTCTCCTCTCTGCCTGTCTCACTGACAGAGTGATTAGTGTGCTGCGGTACGACACAGCAGAGAGCAGGTACATCTCGAGCTCCTCCGTCACTCATAAAGCTCTCCTTTTCTCTATTCAACACACACACCGCTGACTGAACGAACGCCTACACTCAGACGCAAGCAAAAGCAACGTGTGTGTGTCTTCATTCGTGCCATTCGATGATGATCAGTCAGCCGCTCTGTGCTGGATGCAAAGCAAGGCAGCTGAATCCAGATCAGAGCAGTTTGAGGGTGTGTGTGTGTGTGTGTGTGTGTGTGTGAACAGAGGAGGGGAAAAGAGTGGGGAAGGTGAGGGATGTCAACTTAATAAGAGGATACCTGTGGTTTAACATAATATGAGCGAGGAGGGTATGTGATGTTTTAAGGTTAATCAAACAGATCACTTGTTAGGTTAAAATAATCTGTTTTTTCCAAGTGTAAACAGGTCTATGTCGAGAACCCTGACCCTCATGACACTGATGTAAAACTTGAGAATCATTTCTTTGTGGAATAATATCTTCTGTATTCACCACAAGTGACCACATTCAGATTAAAAATGACTCCTATGCAGTTAAGTCTGCTCTGGTGTTAAGTTAGACATAAGTGGATGTAAATTGTGATGAGGAACACAGACAGAGTGCAGCTGGATTGCTCTTATAATGAAAAATGTGAAAGGCTGAGGCAGGGATGCTCTAATCCATCAGCATGTGGTCATAGTTAAGCTACTGGTTGGAGCCTATGGTGAATAATAATAAGGCATTAATAAGCAGTGGAAGTCATTCATTATACTCACCTTGGCTGTTCTCTTCCAACTCAGGTGACATGTTGTTGGGTAGCAGCACAGAAATAGATGTTACTGTATCTGGTTTGAGCCAGGGGGCTGCTGAAGTTGTATCAATGTGCCTAGCTAACGAGGCACCCGGCGGGCTTACAGAGGCAGACAGAGAGATGTAACGCTAGCCACAGCGGGCAGTGCTCCAGTTGTCTCTTGATTTTCTGAGTTTGTTATTTCGCCTTGTCGAAATTTTTTATTTTTATTTTTTTTCAAAAATCGCAGTTTTTTTTAAAGATCAACACACAGTTGGAAACCCTCAGCTCAGCTAAGAGATGGAAAAATGTCACAAGGCGCCGCAGTCAGTTGAGCCGTTGACAAAGGAGATTCAAAAGCAGTCGACGAAGCACTTGAAGGTAAGCCTGAAGAATCTCATGGATAACAGTTAAATGAAAAGTATACTGCGCCTTAGGGTGAAGATGTTTTCGTCAAGAAAGCCCAGTCAGAAGTCCACGAACCTGAACGCGATGCCGTAGCTCGACAAACGAAGAATGCGATCTGCCGCTGCCTGCCCACCGCGGTCCGTTAGCCGTGACGGACGCTCCCCCCGCCTCCTCGCGCCGCCGGTTGACGTGATTGGCTGAGGCCAGCCCAGTGCGGCGCGCACAGCATCAGCAGCAGCGCTCAGTCAAAACGACAAGAGTCACAAGGATGGCTTTATGGCACTGCGTGCGTCCTTGACCTGAAAACACACAAATAACTGTAGAGAAATGTCCCAAAGCGCTGTCTGAGGGCGTTTTGCTCTGGTAATTTTGCTCTCCAGACGGCAGGGACCGACTTTCCTTCCACCTTCATTGGGGCTTTTGTGCTGTCTCCCACAGGGGTGTAGCTAGGATTCCTGGTGCCCACATACTCTGCCATAACAAATCCTATAGGAACTGTGTGGCCCCCTCTGCTGCAAGCCCTGTAATCTTCACCAAACAGTGAAGGATGCTTAAAGGGATAGCTCGGGTCTTTTCATACATTCTCTCAACTGTGCAACGGCTGTACTCGTACGCACAGGCAGAATGTAGTGATAAAGGAAAAGGCTGTTGGACTGCAGGTAACACACTGACCAGGGATAAGTACCTCATACAACCCCACATCAAAAGACCCGAACTATCCCTTTGACTCTAGCTTTAACTCTCCACAAGCACTGTGGCTGGGGGGAATAAAAACTCACAAGAGCATGTGTTGGGTTTAAAAGTGCACTATGTGGATTTGCAGTTTTGATTTTTTTTTTATGCCTTAACAAACTTAATAAACAAACTCTCCTCGCTTTCATGACTGAATAAACAAACTGACCTTAGTATAAAGTATCCTTTGTTCTGGGAACCTTATATTCCTCTGAGAACAGTTTGTTTTTTCAGCTATGGAAAAAAATAATATTTCTGAATTTGTATTATTACCACATTAACATTGTAAATATTAAAATTCTGAGTTTAAATTTAAAACTACATAAAGCCCCTGTAAAGCAGGGGTGCCCAAATGTTTTCCCTTGGAGGGACAATATTAAAACTTAATGGTGAACAGAAGGCCAAAAGTAAGCACCTATTATATTTTACCATTTTGTTTATTGATGCAAAGTGTCAATGTGTGGATGCCCTGAATATTTTTTTAACCAGCATAAATAAAAATAAATAAAAATTTGATGCAGATCCATATAAACATTCAGATCAGCAGATTTAAATGTTTTATTTGATACTGGATTAGGCTTGATTTAATTACAGGGGCCTTGGCAAAAGTATGCGCTCTTCTGAGTGCCATTCTATTTTTTCACAAGAAAAAACTGCCAGGCCAAATCAAACCTTATGATGGGCCAACTTTAGACTGTGGGCCTCACTTTGGGCAGCCCCAGTTTAGAGCGACAGTGTCCATCCTGAATGTGCAGGTGCCTTCATGAAATGGTGATTTTTGATTGTACATATTATTATTATTTCCAACCTTTTTTTATTCATATTTGAATATATTGTCTGTTGCTTTTAGTGTCCTATGGGCCTTCCTCTTGTGTCGCTAATAAAGTCATTATCTATCTGTCTGTCTGTAACAAGACACAAGAAAGGGTTATAAATCAACATGTCTATGCTTCCACACAGAGTGAACTGGAGCCAACAGGATGCTAGCGCAGCAGTTGTCAATTAAATCACAATGAATGAATGAACCATTTGTGAACTAGCTCATAATTTACTCAGATATTGTAGTGTTGTATTTGACGTTGGGGCGACATCTTGTGGACATTGTCTATACGTACAGGTTCGCATAAATGATCACATTCACAACACCACTGATAATAAAACATTGCTTTATATATTTCATGACATAGAACAAACACAATAAAATACAGCAACAGATTCAGTGCAACATCAACCTGTAATAAATATGCATTCATTTAACTTAAACCATAATGGTAATAAATATCACTCAAATAAATATCTCAGACAATTAAATATTTTTGGGTTGTGAGGATAAGAGACACTAAAGTTTGAATATCAAAGACATATTACACCTGAAAGACTGCTCTCCCACAGCCAGTCCCTTATTAAATAATATTTTATTATAAACTCTGAAAACAATAAAGAACAGATATAAATGATTTCACAAAAAACTTCCCTCAGGAACACATTCACAGATGAATAGTGATATGGCTTGTAACAAAAGGCTTAAATTCTACATTAAATAACACTGACCTGCAACAGGGCCAGATGCTTAGTAAACCTAAATGGAAGGCAGATAAACAGGCTTATCTCTTAGACGTGTCTGCATCTTTTCCAGCTCACATCATAGTATCCATATATATCTGGTATTCTGTGATAATTTCTTCAAGGCGCAAGTTAATAGAGAACTCGCTCTATTTTATCAATATGTTATTTATAGGTATGTTAAAAATGAATTTAGAGAAAAACCAATGCATCTGCCTACCGTAATCCTATAATAGAATTCACCAAACTTTTCAAATGAGATTGACTGATGTATGAAGTAAATAAGGATATCCAAGCAGCAGCTTGAGAGACATAATATAATGCAAGACAGATTCAATGAAAAGGATGATTTTTGTGCAAATTCCATTTAGACTACAGCATCTGAAATTGTGGAAAAGTCTGCCAGGCCTCACTGGCCTCATAGTTGCAAGAATGACCAAGTTTTAAAATTATGGTCGCTTTGTGTTGTTATTAAAAACTCCCAGCTATAGATCCTGGTGGAGGTCGCTGTGTGACAGAGGTTGGTAATGCTCCTCCATGCCTGACTTAGCTTGATGTCTCTGTGCAACTAGTCTCTGGTATCGGGCCTGCTGCTGGTGATCTGGGTCCACATTTACCCAGCTGTTGGCCACCCACTTCACCCCACGCCTGACTGGGCATTCGCCGTGCAGGGAATACTCATCCAGCTCACCCATCCAGCCTAGGGAAGCCAGGAGAGAGGATGAATGAATTCAGACAAAAGCTCAGCAACAAGCCCTAATCAACTTTTAGAGATAATGCTGGATAATTCAAAGACAAAATGGGACATTTCTAAAACAAAAAAGCTAACCATGTCTTTTTTTTTTTTGCGGATGCCAGTGTTTCTGTGCAAAACCAAAGCTTTAGTCTTTTACTTTTCTTTTTAAAATCAATCCAAAATGTTGTCCTTGTGCAATGTATTGTATTGTATTTTATTTGATGTCCAATGGTAATGCTGTCAGGAAACTGAATTGTTTAACTTTGATACAATAGCTTTGAGAATTACAAATAGCTGTTGGGCCGACATCAGGGAAACACACTTATCAACAGTTTACTGGGCCATCTTATTTAGTGCTTCAGTGATGCTGAAATGGTAGCTGTCACTAATCTCTAAATTCTCTATAGAGGTGTGTTGGCAATTAACTCCCTTTACTTTATCTGTTGCGTTAGCACCTAAAGTTGGCACTGATCTGTAGTATTTCTTGCATATGGACATGCTCCTTCCTCTATTTAGATCTGGCCATATTGAATTTATGGCCTACTGGCCTGATGTTATTCTTTCGTGCTGTGAGCAGGTTATCAATATTGTTGGATATTATGTTTCTTTTTTTTTACATTGAAGCGCATGCAGTATCACTAGTATACGAGGATTTTATATTTCACTTACAGCATTTGTATTTAAAGATGGCATCTCTTTATGTCAACTAACTGTGAAGAAGAGCATTAATGTGTAACGTCACTTGTGTATGTGCGAATAAATCACACTTAAGAGAGCTACAGTGTGCTGACCTTGTTCATGTTTTTGAGTCTAAATCTGTTGTGTTAGCACTTTTCATTAGCACTGTTGCATCGCTTGCATTGGGCATGCTTTTATCATTTGACTTTCCTTGTTCATTTGCCTCAAATGCTAAGTATTTCCAAACAGCACTCCAGCTGTTCCAACCACAACCAGTGGCAGACGGCTCTGAAACGGCCCTCTTTAATAAGCTAACACAGTGACAAAAAGACAGCCCTTTGTGAGAGGAGGCGGGGCTATGTGGGCACTGCAGCGGTGTGTGTGTCAACTCACTGTCAGAGAAAAAAGACAACGAGAAAGCACAGCTGGTACCTGTAATCGATACTTCAGAAAATGAGTATTGATATGTATAACATTTATGATATGTATGTGCTCATATCAAACTGGCCTCTCCCAGAATGCAATCAATCCAATCAGAAAATCTATTCAAGAAGTTATGAGAACAGCACAGCACAACCTCACAACAGATCCAATGAGATGAGTTATAGAAAGAGACAGAGAATGAAAACTGAGAAGACTGTTGACAAGGAAAAAGAGAGTACAAGGCACAAAAAAAACCTTGGCAATTTCATTGAACTTTGTTCACCCACAGGCTCACAGTCCATGATCCGCCTATCAGCTGACACAGGCAGGCAAGTTTTTTTTTTTCTTTTTTTTTTTTTTTACAAACCCTGAAAGAGATCCCTGTGTGTGATATATTTTTACTTCTGTGCAGTGACAATCCACAGAGAAGTTGCAATGAAAACACACTTGTATGCTAGGTTCTCCCTGGACACAGGGTTAAAATCTAATGACATGGGGTTTGACAAACCTTTCTTTGTACAATACAAAAACCCAAATCAACATACTGGAGGGCTCACTAGATATGTGTGCATTAAATGATACAGCTAAGTCTTTCTGTTCTGGTCTTACCTCTACCATCAGAGAGGTGGTTGTACCAGAGGAGAGCTGTCCCAGCAGTTGGTTTCATCCTCAGGTTCCCTCTGCCACATGTCTCCTGAGTGTCTGTCAAGTCAACTCCATCCTGGACCAGTGCCTAGGACACACAAAACTGTAAACAGCTTGTGTCTAATCGTTTATTTTGGCACACTGTGTTCAAGCCGGTGTCAGATTCCAAGTCATGGTTTAGCACCATCTGCGTGTTATCAGCAGCAGTCAGGTCATGTACAGTTGTTATCATTTCACAGTGGCATAAAAAGAGGCTTTGCTGGGATATGACTGTGGGTTGTGAAAGCACACTCACCTGCTCTTCATAGGTACGGTTGTCTGCCACGGGAAAGGTGGTCTCACCACCTTCCTCTACAGAGCTGAGGTAGAATAACATGGTAAGATACCTGAGATGAAACAGGAAAGGAAGCGACAAATAGAGATTATTGTGAAGAAAATGTACCTATAGGGACATTATTATGTTTAAGGCACCAGCACTGTGAATAACTGTCTAAAAGCTATCACAATATTTTGACAAACAAATTTTATTTTAAAGTTATATTTTTGGTAAACAGGTAAGAAAACAAAGAAATTAGTGCCTAACACTGACCATGGAACAACTCACTATAAAAATGTTTGAACAAAATCACAGGTGTGTTCATAAACTAAAACAATTATCCTTACATTGAAGCCTAAATTTACAAATAAAAAACTGAGGAAAATACATGTTTACAAACTGTATTATGCATTATAAACGTGTGTAATCATTCAGAAGTCAAATGAAAAGCTAAGCTAATGCAGAGATAATAACATTGTCTGTAAAATTACACAACTGCTAAACTTTCAGAAATTAATTATAAACTGATAAGAAAACATGTATCATACACACCTGCACGAGACCTCTGCGAGAGCAGATGTGTTTCCCGCCAATCGTGTGTGTGCGCAAGTAGTCTCTGAATGAGAAGGGCTGCTGTCATGGTGGGCATTACTGAAGTCTCCGTGTTCATAGCGAATCACCTGCAGTGGCTCGCTCAGCTCAACCAGTGCCGAGGGCAGACGTGTCAGACTGATTATTCTGAGAAAAAGACATAAAACAGAAAATTCATCGATATTTCAATACATGACTGTATTGTCTGCTACTGTAAGAGCATGACAAATTGTGTATGTGTAATTACCTGTTCCTGAGTGTGTGCAGGACATGGTGGGATCCCTGGCCTTGGTAAAGCCATGTATGCTTGCTTCTCTGTTTAAACTGACTCCGGAGCTTCCTGCTTCTCTGTTGCCCTGGGCGCTGTGACACATCATAGACCCGTCTGAAGTCCCCCAAAGTCAGCATCCCTGCCAAGGAACACACACACATGATCTTTTAGTAGGCTATTTTTATTCCTTCATATAGCCAGGAGCCTGGGACATAAAAGTACAGTTAAAATCGAATTTCATAACTATAGATATGAATGGAGCCCCGTGAAATGATTACAGTCTTTCAGTTATACAGTATGACAATTTCAGTTCAGTCCAGTTTGGGCTACAACAGCCTCCCTTCTCTGTTTCCTCCATTCCTTCCCTCCTTGTCCAACCGTATGCTGTTACTCTCAGCTGAATGAATGAATGTCTGGCCCCCATCAGTTCCCCTGGGAGACCGCGCCCCAGCCGCAACAATAGCTCTGGGGTGCCAGAGAAGTGGTGGACTTGGGGGGGTTAACGACAGTGTGTGGAGGAGGGAGTGGGGTGCAGGGGATCCGGGGGAAAATTAAGAAAAAGGGGTTGGAGAATAATCAGTTTTTAATGAGATAGGATGAGGCACATCCGGACTGGGATGTGTACAACGCCTGGCACAATGGCATCAGGTCAAAACAGTGTCACCCCTCTTCCGGCCTTGCCACTCACAAAGACTTGCACGCAACCACAGCCACCCGTCAGCCACTTACTCTTACCGGTACACAACCACTGCTGAAACACTCACACACACACACACACACACACAAACTGAACCACCGACTATATTTTGTTGAGTTGTGTACTTACTTTATCCTAAACGTTTTCAACAATGTTCTATCCCTAAATAATCCATAATTTTATTTAAGGTTACTCTGCTTTTCATTTAGTCGCTTGTTGCTATGACTTCTGGGACACCAGATGATATGTTGGAGAGTGAGGAGGAAGTTGGTGAACATGAATAAACGTAACAAGAATAAAACTGTGATACATTAACTTGTCTGTAAACATTTCTGCCTGGGTCACATCAGATAGATTTTCATCGGCAATGGTGGTTGTTTAACAATGGAGACAGCAACTCCCACGATCCCATGCTACTTCAAGACTGCTCGTTAGCACAAATGCTTGCAAGTGGGCATGCTTGTACGCTTTGTCTTTCCTTGCTTATTTGCCTCAAATGTGAAGTATTTCTGCTGTTTTCTAGAGCAAATGAAACGAGACAAGAAGACATGACTTCAGGTGAGTGAGAGGAGGCAGGGCTATGTGGCTACGTCAGTATGTGTGTCAAGCAATGAAGCACAACTGGTATGGGTGTATCGATACTGTGGTAAATGAGAATTGAAACCATGTCAAATATGCTTGCTGTTAAAAGTAAAAAGTAGCATCCCAGTCTTTGTATTGGGACTGAATAATTTTTTGCTAATTTGCTCTCACTTCTCTCACTTTTCTCCCTTTTCATCATAAAACAAAATATTACTCCAAACAGTCACATGTATAGAAACACACTTCGGCAAACACAAACAAATAACAGGGGCACCAACCTGTTGGGCAGTCTTCCAGACCAGTGAGTATCTGCCGCAAACTGTCTGGGCCCAACCAAGTACCATCTCGAGAGCGTGAGTGACTCACAATCTGGAGGAGAGACCAGAATATTTTTCTTTTCAAAACAAAAAGCAAAACACATTCTGACAGTTCACCTAATATTTAATCACATAGAATGGATTTTTCTGGAAATGTATTTTCCTTTTCCAGCTTTACAGACATATGGAAATGGGATATTTCTCTCTTGTCACCTCCTGTTTCTGAAGCAGCCCATCCTGGTTTAGGTCCAACAGACTGAAGACCTCCTCTGTGCTGAGAGAAAGCAGTGGCTGGTTTGACTCCTCTTGTCCCTGGCTGGGTGCTGTTGTCTGGCTCTCCATCAGACCCTTGAGCTGAGCCAGCTGCACCACCACACGGCATTCCTCCTCTGACAGGAAGCCAGGGATCTCTGACAGGAACAAGAAAAAGACAACAGTGGTAAACGTTAAGACACAGTCTGGCCTTGGACATGCGCGATCATATGTTGGCAATACCTTTCAAAGATCCTGATCTCAAAATGGGACACAACTATTTCACATTCTCACCCAAAGTATCTGATGTACAAGATGTTTTTCCATGATAAATTATGGGAGTGAGTCTGTGGAGTCTATATTTTCCCCAGGATAAACTGAAAAAAACCTCAAAGCCCAAATTAACTGCCAGACTATGTGACCAAATAAACATTTACGGAAATGAAAAGTCCATATTACCAGCAGGCCCTCCTTCTACTCAAGATTAGAGAGAGGATCAAGGATATACATTCATCAAAGAAAGTGGCTTGCAGATTATGCAACGCTAATCAAGAACATGCAAAATCTGGCTGACATTCTGGGTTCAGACTAACTTTAGTGCGTAACGATTCACACATTCACACGTGAGGATTACACAGGATGATTAGGTAGCAGTGCTGCCACTTATTGAAAAGAAAGCAAATGCACTGAAACCTCTTCTTTTCAACCGCAGAATCGATGCTATCACTTTAAAATTCATTTCAAAAAGTCAGAAAATTCCCTCTACACACAAACATGTCAAATGGATCTATACTGCACACCTGAGTTGGTGAGTGAGTGCTTGACTTTTAAGTGGATTAGAAGATCTTTGTTGACAGTGTTGATTTGATCTGTCAGACTAAATGGATTACTTTAGATTGGCTAACAGTGTGAAAGGGGCAATTTAGAGATAGTTTGATCAGGGTATGCTAATTAAGTGTGATTAGTATGTCTGGGCCCTAAAAACCAAGACAAATCCCATAAACTTCTAATCAAAGTGCATTACTAAAACACTTTCCCATTGAAACACAGACTTAAAAAATCTTAATCGGTATTATGAAAGATCATGCAGGTACTAAATTAATTTCAATGTTGAAATAACCCAGACTACAGGAACAATGAGTTACATAAATATTATATTAGCGTTAACTGTGGAAAACTACTTAGAGTATCTTAAGAGCAACAGCGCATAACTTCTTGCATGATTGAGTAGGTGTTAAACCGCAGGAACTCTTCAGTTATAGTATAGATAGACTGTGAATATAATGAGTACAAGCTATTCCCCTTTGTCACTCCCCAGCGAGCCATTTGTGATATAGACTGTCCCACGGGTAGGTTTAATGAGTAATGACACTGGACTTCTCCCACAGGAGGGTGGAAACAATGTGGGCTTCTGGGAGTCAATGATTGCTAATATTAATTAGTACTAAGCCCTAAAAGAATCATTTACACCTACTATACTTATTAGTATTTTTTCCATGTTGTCTCTAATTTTGATATCTGTCCCTTAACATTTCCTCTGTATGTCCACCTGGGCTTTTAGAGAATCAATCACATTATATCACATCATATATTTATTCTATTATATATATTTTTGTACGAAGTGTGAGGGCACATATGACTGTTTCATGGCTCCCTCCTGTTCTCTTCTTCCTCTCAATCCCATCCATGTCTGTCAGTCATTTGCCCTCTTAATAAAAGGCTTCCGGCAGGTTGGCTGCCTGTACAGTAGAGACCTTGTTTGTCACCCGTGTCTTTTACACTGTACCCACTTGGTTAATTCCTATTGTCAGGTCAAGCCTCATTAAATTGGATAACTGATATAATTGAAGGGGGACTGAGCCTTCCTTTCTCCCCCCGGAAAGGAAGTGACCTGCTTGTCTGAACAGGAATCAGGCCATGGCTACACAGCAGGGCGACACGAATTTTGTTTGTGTCCGACACACACACACACACACACACACACACACACACACACACACACACAATCACAAGCAGTGCACACTAGAGCTGCAACTACTGATTATTTTCAGTATTGGAACCAGATAACTTGGGGCATTTTTCTTGAAAAAAAGTCTTAAATGATAAATCAATTATAACAAATATTTGCTTTTACATGTTGACTAACTTCTCTTTAAGGGTTATATTCTCATGAGTATTAAGTATTCATAAAAATATGCAACCTTCCCCTCTTAGCAGCAGGGGTGCATAAAAAAGTAGTACAAACAGCAAAGGAATCAGGGTGGAACAGGGTAGTTAGGTGTGTGTTGAATGAAAATGCATGATGCTAAGTGTAGAAGAGTTTCACTTCCAGCTGTGGGGATAGAAATGGCCGAAAGCCAAAAGTATCCAAATGTCAAATCAACCACCTAACTGATCTTGATCTCTGTCAAACACACTTAAATCTGCTCATAAATGCAGTGGATTCACATCTCTAATAACACATTAATGTCCCCCCCAACCCTTCTCTAAACCTCCCCTTACCCCTTCATATGCAAATGAAATCACCGCCCACTATAAATACACCTATTCTACCATCCTCTCCTGCACTGTCACACAGAAGAGACACACTTCGGGATTGCTCCTACTTTCCAACCTCTGTCCCAGGATGACTGCGGTGATCTGCCCTCATTTTATCCCAAGAAAAACCACCCATTTGGCCTCCCTACTGTTTCTCCTTCTGCTTGCTGGGCCTAGCAGCACAATAGCGCTTGGTCCTGGTAGAGTGAGGGCAGGACTGGAGGGCCGAGCGAGGGCCGAGGGTAGAGTTAGATTTGGACTAAAGGACAGGGGCGGGGAAAGGGCAAGTATCGAGGGAAACAGTGAAATTGGATTTGGAGATATTCATGTTTCTAGACCAGGAGCAGCAGCAGAAGAGGATGGTGAGGAGTGGGGGGACCCTGACACAACTACTGGCTTCAGGTCCATGTTTTCTATTGGTGAAGGTGGGCTGTGGGAGCCCCGTCGTTCCTCTCGCTGTGTCCCTATCCCGTCAGGCATGGCTTTGTGCCAAAACATTGGTTATGACACCATGAGGATGCCCAACCTGCTGGGCCATGAGTCTCCAGCTGAGGCTGTTCAACAGAGTGCCAGTTGGTTGCCACTACTTGCGAGAGAGTGCCACCCTGACGCCCGCATCTTCCTCTGCTCTCTCTTTGCACCCATCTGCCTTGACAGGTAAGTTTACAAAAAACCTTTTTCCATTATTGTGTCTTTGGAAGTCACAATTCTGATTTTCAGGGGACAGCTGCTCGTAGGTTTCTGTTTAGAAATGCACTTAAATTTAGTAGTGCTAATGTGTTGGGCTGCAACTATAATTATCAACTAATCTGCTGACTATTTCTAGTGAAAATCCATTAAATGTTTGCCAAAAATATGAAGACAAATTCTCATCACAATCTCCCAGAGCCAAGAGTAACATCTTCAAATTGCTTCTTTAATACAAATAGTCGGAAACCCAGAGCCTCTTCTTTTACCATCATAAATGGGAAGAAAAGAAAGAATTGCAGCAAAAGTTTGACATTTTTTTGCTTGAAAAGGTAAGCACTCATCAAAATAGTTGGCATCTAATTTTCTTTCAGTCGACTAATCAATTAACAGACTAATCGTTGCAGCTCTAGTAGTGTGGTAGCCAGGGTCCCAGTTTAAAAAGAACCCTAACAGAAGGCTGACCTGCTTCATCAATAGGATAGAAAAAAACAAAAACTGGATTAATGGTAATGTTAAATAGGAGCAGGGTCATCAAGGGTTAACACCTTGTGAAAGCTAGGCTAATTGGTGCTGGTCTCTGAGGTAAGGCCCTGGTTTCACACTGAAAGCAAGCCATCAAAGCACTATAATCTAATTTTTGTCACATTAGCACCTCTAGGTTGAGAAAAAGAAAAACAAGCTACCAAATGTTATCTAATCTAGCCTTGTTTGTTCCCCACCACTACACTATTGATTCAGATCCTCTCATCTTTTTAATGCTGCCCACATTCCCTCTCCATCTCTTCTTTATCAGGTTCATATCACCCTGCAGGAGTCTGTGCGAATCTGTTCGGGACAGCTGTGCACCAATCATGAGTTGTTATGGCTACCCGTGGCCAGAAATTCTACGCTGTGACCAGTATCCTGCAGACCATCTCATGTGCATCTCCTCCGTCAACAACAGCACTGTTAACACAGGGGGGCGTAGAGGTAAGAAAGTCACTATGCAGACACGCGCGCTTGAGTCAACTTGATTCAACAAATGATTAAATTAGTGGTTTGACTTTTTCAGTGCCTCAGGCAAGCTGTCGGGATTGTGAGCTGGAGGAGGCCTCCTCTTCAAAAGACACACTGGAGACATTTTGTAGGAGTGATTTTGGTGAGTATTAATATTCTTCATTTCTGTCTGGTGCTTTCCTTGATTCGCCTACATATTTTACAAGTTTTTCATGCCCTTAATTCTTTGTGTTTACCCGCTTTCTTCCCAGTTGTGAAACTCCGTCTAACACGGCTCAAGTATAGTCCAGTAAGCCTGTCTCAGTTCTCGCTAGCTGCCAAACTGGAAGTTCTGAAGCATGGACCCCTGTTAGGTGGGCAGATCCGCTCCCGCATTGAACTGTGGCTGGAAAGAGATGCCACCTGTGTAAGGAACATGACACGACAACACCCACGCGGCGGGACCTTCCTTGTAACAGGCACAGTGCAGGGGGACCGCCTGGTGGTCAATAAGGCTTATGCCTGGAAAAAACGAGACAAGAACCTGATGGCAGCTGCGCGCAAATGGAAACAACACAGATGCAGGAGCTAGGATTATGTGCCAAGTTAGAAAATCCATGAAGAACTGAGATGTGATTCAAGCATTAAACAGCTTCGCATAGGAAAATGATAGACACTGCATTTAGAATTTGCCTTAATACCTACAACTGTATTTATGCTTGGTCTACTCTTTTCAAATCATGTTCAAAACTTCTGTTTAGAAGATGATAATATGCAGTCAGCTAGTCACAAAGAAGCTCCTAAAAAACCAACACTGTGTCTCTCAGGCAGTTAAGGTCAAAGAATTAACAGATGTTTAATAGAAAATGTACATATCTATGAATTTTAAGTAAATATCCCTGATCTATATTTGTACGGCTTTGAGAGAAATTAAATGTTGTCGTGTAAAACCTGATGAAATGCAGTTTATTCATGAATAGCAGATCATACCCAAAGATCACGATGCACATACCAAACAGCAGAGGTTTCAGGCTGATTGTCTTCATCTCATGTGTTTTGTCTGGCACGAAGGACACCTGCTGGACATGACCCACCTGCAGATGGGCAAAAAGGCATTATCAACACACTCATAACATAAGGGATCAAATGCATGAACACTGCATAGATTTCTGTCACATTCAATTCTGATGAACTTGATACTGAAATTAAAATCCAAGCAAGGCAGCAAAATCACAGATTCACTCTCCAACCTTTTGAATTCCAGCTGCAGTTCACTTTCATGTAAATCATCATTACATTTAACTTTCTCAGTATTGTATTATATTATAGAATTTGTTCAGTTTTTCTCACCCGTATCCCCTCAATGCGAGGCAGACTGTAACTTTGACTGTAGTCCTCCACATGCAGCTCTCCTGAGGGTGAGGCTGGGGCAGGGTGGGGCAGAGGGCTTCCACTGTCGCTGACTGATGCTGAGGTGGCCCCGTCTCTGCTAACAAGATCCCCGGGGCCGTTGTTGTAGTGCACGTAGAGCAGCAAGCCGATCACATTCAGGATGTACACATGGAAAAAGACCATGACCACGACAAAATAAGCCCGAGAGCAGATACTACTTCTCTGGATGTGCAGTCGAGTGGGGCGAAAGGCGGGATTGAACGGCGATAATAATGGTTTATCGTCTTCGTTGAATTCTTCCTGCCCCATGAAATGTTCCTGGAAGTCTTCCATTTTCGCACCAAACGAATGAAACGCAATGGAAAGCTTGCGGTGCTATTTACTGGGTAACGTTACTGCCAGTGTCTATCACCTTACGCCTGCCTGATAACGTTAGCTAGCTGCTTGACGTTAGCACACCTAGCTAACAGCTAGCTACGGGGCAAAACCGCACAGCAAACCTCTGGCTGTTTCGATAAAAATACACCCTGTCGTCTCCGCTGCTTTTACCCAACGAAGCGGGGCAGCTCCAAGCGAGAAAGCAGGTATGATGACAGTCGTTTTCTTTGACAAATAACGGTGTCATCATTAACTCGAATCCGTTAATCCCGTGTTAGCGAACTGGCTGGTGCGCTGCCCCTGACAACCTGCCTAACAACAAGACGGACAAGCTAACGACTGCAGGGGAGCCGCCATTTCTGGTCCGACAGTAAACAGGTAGCGGCCTCTAACGGTCAACTCCAGGGCAAAACGGTGGCTCGGACCACTGACTTTTTAATATGTAGAGCACGAATAAGTTTAAATATATTGTAATAATGTATTATCTGGTAGCTAGTAGCTGTCAGAATGCTGGGAGCTGGTGCAATATTTGCCTTAAAGTGTTGTGGGACAGCAGAAGGGTACAACTAACAGGTAAAGTAGCTTAGAATGGAAATAGGCTACTTAAAGATGCACTATGAAGTTTTGGAAAAGAAATCCAAACACTGAAAGCTAATAGGCTGTTTATAATATTAATAAGTTATTAATTCAAACTCAGAAATGTATTCATTTATTTCATATTGTTCATGATTGAATAAGCAGGCCATACTCAAAGGGGTATAGAGTGGTGTAGTTTGTAGTCATAAAACCCAGAAGTCAGTTAGCATTTTTGCACATCCGGTTCCCTCGTCTCAAAGTCAAGGAGTTCAGGCTTAAGATCTTTACACGTTTTGTTCTGCAACATAAAATACATCATTACATGTCCCACAATTTAATTATAAAGCGCTTACCTGTCTTAAAAACAACAGTTGCTAACAAGTGGCTAAATGAGACTACAGAAATTGTCATTAAACGTCATCACGTCTCCTACTCACTAGTCCATATTTACAGACCGACTTTAGTTGAAAACTATTCTAACTCAAACTTTACAACTTGTACATTGATCAATGTACAGAAAATGTGTATAGTAATTGTGTCGTACGAAGCTTAGTGGTGGTGACGTTGCAGTCATGCGACCGCAATGCAGTTTGTTTCTAGCCTAACATTAGCTTTTAACTTCTATCGATTTACTTTACGCTTCGAAAATCACAAAGGTGGTCTGTGAAGATTATCTTCCTGAGCAAAACGTACAAGTATCATAAACTTGCGTTTGCCACAGAGCTTATTTCCGACAATACTCCAAAATCCAATAAAAAAATCCCATAGGCTTTTTGTCGAGGGAATCAGGGTGATGCTAACTTCTGGGTTAGCCTACAAAAATGCATCATCAGTGGGTGGCTGCTTGGAAGGGTCCTGCAAATATAAACAAAGTAAAACTGTAACTGTTTGTTTATCTGGTTTATTCAGTCATGAAAATTAATCAATAAATGTTTTTCTCCTGATTACATTTTCTCACCAAAAACTACATAGTGCACCTTTACCGCCATGTTAAGTAGAAAGTAGGCTAGCTGTCTCAGAATAAATTTACTTTCCAGGACTACACCACACAGGATGTGACACTAGCTAGGATATAAGTCATAAATCTGAATCCCATTTAGTTATGTGACATTTCTGTTATTTTTTTAAATTACTCATTATGTTGCTTCAAATCCTACACACTGCCAGGACACAGGCCCGATATTGTCAAGCCCATTCCAGCAATTAAGTTGCCTATTGCACTTCTTTAAAATTGGGGAAACTTCATAAGAATGGTCAAAATGGAAGCAGCAGAGACAGACATGTCTTGACTTAATCCCTTATGGTAGCCTATGGATCAAGCTCTAGAAACTCTTGATCCTACATTCCTCATAATGCAATATGATTGTGGCTTTCATTAGACACCCCTGTCTCCTAAATGTCCTCTTCTTTCCAACCCTATAACCCAACCCCCCGTTCTTGTGCCTTAAGAGTGGTAAATAAGATTACCCTTATGACAGCATCGCAGATTTTCTTTCAGACATTGGAAAGCGTCCTCACACAGGCCACAGAAGATGTTAATAAAAAGCAAAATCAGCTTTCAAAACCCTCTAGTCATTTTTGTGACATACTGCATATAATATTAGGCCTAACACATCTGCACCCACTTTTAGAGAGTTTCAGGACTTATTAAAGTAAATATGGTATAAGTAAATTAGTTGTTAAACAATCTATAAACCAGCTTTACCAAGCCTTTAAGCAAAAGCATTTTTTAATAGGCTACTCTTTCTGTTCCTACAGGCTTCAAAAATGCATTTGATGTTATTGACTGTAGCGTCCCTACATAGGACTTTTTTTTTTGTTTGGCTTATGAATGAAAATATGCTGCTTTTACTAAAATGAACCACACGGTGGCGATGAAGACCAGCAGGCAGAGCTCTCCTCATCAACTGAGTTGCTGTGTCATCTGTGATTTCTGACGTAATTGTTGGGGATCCAGGTGATCCCCTGGAAAAAAAAAAGTGGCCTTATAATTTAGTTTAAATCGCTTTTATTTGATTCAGAAACATTTTGAGGAATATAATGTGAATTGTTTGGCATCAGACCTTCACAGTGAAGTCATCCTGTAGCCAATGTAAATCAAATGGAGAAAAGTCTATCTGCTTTGTTTAAAACTTAATTCAATGTAATCCCGTTGAGTCAACTCTTCCTGTGTTACATTCTGGCCGGTAATAATGTGTATGAGTGTGAGTGCAGCCTCTCAGTTTTTGGGACCAAAGGGGAAAAAATCAGCCAATTTCAACGCTGCAAGCCAAATAATTATCCTTATGCTCAGCTTTATTTTGCTCATGTCGGTGCCAGCTAAGCATGGATGATACTGTTGGATTTCCATAATTTTCAGCCAATGCATTATTCACAAGGAATTTCTCTTGAGGTGCATATCTAGATGGGAATGGAGCTTGAATAATGAAGGCTAATTTCCCCGGTGGCATTGCCCCTTATATCAATCTATTTGACCCCCCTTATTTTACAGAGACACACAGAGAGTGAGGGGGTTGGAGAGTCTGATACACACACACACATTTACAGTCCCTCTCAAACACACACAAACACACACACACCCCTTGCGGTGTTTTCCGGGATCACGCCACTGCTTCCACTTGGGATCCACACAGCAGCAGCAGCGATATGGCTGATCATCGCCGGGACGGGACGGTGCTGTTTTTATGAGCGAAAGTGAAGGCGAATAATGCGTTATTACCGGTCAACAATGCACTCGCTCGGGCGACGGGACACTGCGGCACACCGTGCGACACGGGGATAAGACTTAACCTGACTTTTTTCAAGCAATCCGGTGCGTTTTTACAGCAAAGTAGTTGGAGGAACTTGTCGCAGTGGATTCATCCCAGCGTGCTGCCTGGATTACCACACACAAGTGGAACAATAGTCTCCTGCAGCAGAAGCACAAGCAGGTCAGTGGCAGCGCTACGTACAGTTTATGTCCTCTCTCCACGCTTTTGTCGATCCCGTATTGACAATGTCCGGGACGTCAAGAAAGCAAACCATTACCAGGGGTTGTCCTATCACCTGACATTGCAGGTGGTGGAGTTATTCTTTGGTTCGTGAAAACAAAAAGGTGCCTACGTGCTTTTTCTCTGGGTTGTATTGCGCAAGTGGAAGTAATGTTGGTACAAATGTCACTGAAACAAACCCGACAGTTCAAAACACCACAGCAGATAGAAGTGATTCAGCGATACGGGGCACACGGACCGACTCAGATTCAACTCCCTTGAGCTATAGTCTTATATTTGACTTCGTGTGATCGTCCCGGGTTCCCTAACATGTGAAAAACAATCCACAATCACAACGTCGGGATCCCCTCAGGGATGATCCCGGTGCCATTTCCATGAGTTTCCGAGTGTATCCCGGGCGGCTGTGTAACTTTTCTTTGCCCTGCCTGACTCTCCTCCTCCCGGATACTTGCGTCAGGAAAACACGGGGAGAGAGGAGCTGACCGAAAATGCAAAAGGCCTGTAAGGTAGATCTCTGCCTGCCAGGCCCCGACGCGATTTTGGTCTGAGTCCCGTGATATTTATCGTGCGGCTGCTCGCTGCCCACTTATGTGCGCTGTGCCTGCAGTCATGCCTCGTTACATGGGATATAGTCAGGGGGCTTCGCTCGTCCGCAAATGTGACAGTCCGGTCCCGCAGTGCTGTCGATAACCTCGTGGATGTCCGCTGATGGAAATGTTAAGTGGTATAATAATAGCGACTTAGATTTTTTTTTTTTTTTTTAAATTATTGCCTTTAGCAAAAGCTCTGAACACTTCATTTCTCGGAGGCGTGTTGGGAGTATCATTTAGCTCTAAATTATTGATGTCCATCTCAGTGTGGGATGTCCAGATTGAAATCATGCGTAGCCATCATTACATCCAAAGCAAAAATAACCTCACTAATCACCTCAGACCAATAATAGCCATGTGTTACTACTGCATATCCTGTCTTATTACAGTAATTGACTACAGCTTTGGTTAGGGCCTCATTATATTTTGCAGTCTTTCAAAACACGATACAGACTTGTAAGACTTGTGTTACCTTTTTGTTGTGTGTTGCCAAGTTGGGCTTGTGCATAGTCCTAAAACCAAGTATTGTGCAGTTGGATAGGCCGTCCCTGTAACTGTGTCTTCTGGTTTGAATGTCACACATTTGTACATTATTCTGTGGTCATACAATGACATCTTTTAACCAGGAGGGATTTCACTGAGACTATTTACAAGAGCGCCAGGTCAGTCATGATAATTAACATGTATAATGATGCTAAATAATGATGTTTTGCCTGTCCACTTATTCAGTGTTGTCCTCTACAAACTTTCAGTGGAGTCATATCATGATGATACAATCATACTGTGTTATTATTCTACAAATTTCAGTCTTCCAAATGACTTCTGCAAAGTTAATTGTACATGTTTACATTTAGAGTATGCGTTTGAAAAGTTTCACCTGATCTAATAACTAACAGTGGAGGTCATTACGGGAATTTGATGATCTTCTAATGCATTTTGCACATTATTGGACAACATATTGGGAAACATATTCCTTTTAATATTGCAACATTGATTTTAGCCATTATTATCCAGCTTTAAGTGTAGTTAAAGCTATTTTTGAGTGACCCCTTTGAGTCAGATCGCCCCAAAATCATAGAGGAAGTCTCTCTCCTGTTGTGGCTGAAAATGGATGGAATATTTCAGATCTCATCCCTCGACTTTTTGAAGTCTTGTCCTTCCGCTTATTCATTGATCTTCTTTCCGTAAGTCCTTCTTCTCATCTAACTCCGCAGATTTGGGTTAAGTGACAGAAGAGCTGCTGAGGAGGAGCCAATGGGCTTATGAGGAGAATAGACTACTTCTTGGGTTATCTGTTGGTTTATGCGCGTGTTTGAGTGAATGTGTGTAGGATTCTGTAGTTGGGCAGATTTGTGCATTACTCATGCATCCTGAGGCCGCTGCGCCAAGCGGTGTTCGGAGTGCCACTGAGTGCCCATTCCACTCTGCCACATTGTATGTGAGTGCATGCATGCGTATGATTCATGTGCCACTGAAATGCCGAAGAACGCTTGTTTGTTTGTCATGAAAAGGAAAGAAGGAGGAGGAAAGACAATATCACATCTTGGCCTCACAAGTTATTGAAATATTCTCTTCCGGCTTGATAGAAGTAGTTGTGTGTGTGTCGAACATCCAGCTAGTTAGTGTTTGTGTATACTGCAGACTCAGGTCCTCAGGTCCATTCATTCTTTAGCCGAGGCATAATTGGCAGAGGAATCCCGGAGCAAGGCTGGCAAGGATCGCGTGCTGCAGCACTGTGTGGCATCCCAAGCACTGGAGGGCTGGAAGTTTTTATAGCTGACATGAGCATGTGTGTGTGAGAGCGTGTGTGTGTGTGCACGGAGGGGAGAGTATAACGATAGGGGAGATGGAGAGATGTAAAATGTGAATTCTCAGCTTTTTCGCCTCTCTCTGTCTCCTTTCTTCTTCTCCTTACCTCAGAGACAAACTGCGGTTCCAGCCTGGGCCTGTAACCTAGCAACCCAAATGGTGTGTGTCTTGAATAAATCAGACCGTGTTCCTCCTCCTGTCCTCCTCAGGGGTGTGTCACTTCACCTTACCTCCATGCTACCACATCCATGCAACCACCCACGCAGGCATGCAGAAACACATGTGCACATGCTCGCAGGCTGTTAACAAACACAAATAACTTAATACAAAGATGGCAAGGGTTTTAGTTGTTCTTCGTTTGTATCACTTAACCCATTAACCTTTGCTCGTTTGTGTGTGCTTTATCGCACAGCCACTGAATTCATTAACAGTTCATTGTAGCGTTTTCAAACACAACTCAAACAGCTGAAGCGCTTGTAGCGTGTTTGAAGGAGTGAGAGCGGCCTCCGTCATCTGGAGAGTGTCCCTGCGTTTAGTGGGAGTTATGCATCAGCGTTGTTGGTGGTTTACCGGGTGTCTGGTGAGTGTGGCCTGCACATGCTGCAGCTTGGAGCCACATGTCTCATCCCACTCACTGTTGTGCCTCTGCCAAGCTCTTCACACTGCCACCTCCATCTGCACCAGACAACACTTAACATCCAACGCGCATTCATAACACTTTATTCTTCATGGAACTTTTTTTTGTTTTACAAGTTGACCAACACATACACTTATACACTCTAAAATGTCGTTTATTAAGTGTGAAAGTCTGTTTCTGAATGCAGCCTCACTCTTAGCTCATGTTGTGGCATTGCAGCAAAGATTTACATATATTAAAAATAGCATCAAAAACTGGAGTAGAAATGAATTAAAAGCCACTTTCATGCAGTTGCCAGGCAGAAATGTTTATGTATTTGCATGATGCATTAAACGATAAACGGTTAGATTTAATCAAGGCACAATGATACTACTACAAAGTTGACAAGTGTATCTGGTGTTTCATAAAATGTTCTTTAAAGCAGATGAAAAAAAGTTACAAACTAAATAGGAATATGCAAGTTGGTTAAATATTTCAATAAGATAAATGTTGTTTGCTTCTTTTGTGTTGTTCTTTACTAGCTAGACTGCACCTTCGTCATATTTGAAATAAAATTGGAAATCTTCAGCTACATTTAAAATATATAGGGGTACAATGATGTGTTTCCCTTTATGAGCTGCTGGTTAATGAGATTCCCTCTGCATCACTGTTTGTGCAAATTCAACAGAGATAAGATGAAGACTGTGAAATTAGAAATTACTTTGTGTCTGTCCATGTGTGTGTGCATGCCTGGATGTGAGCATAAGTGTGCTGATGATAACACTGGTATGTATTTATCTGGGTAATAAGTGATGCATTATATTATCACTGTTCCCCCGTAATGTGAGTCATTTATTTCTGAAAATTTGCGGATGACGGCTGCAGTGTTGCACGAGGAGAACCAAGTCTCCTTGTCCAAGGGAGATTCTTCTCTAGTGAAGTCTGGGAAAACATGCAAATGAGGGGGGAGGGAGATTCGTTCCATACTGATAATCCATGGGTGACGGATGTTATGAAATGAATGTGAGTCGTTCTTTTGTTCCCTTTTTTTAAAAACTTTTTTCCATTTTGGAGAAACGCCTTCGGCTGAGGTGTAAACCTCATCCAGCTGGGCTCATGTAAATTGGCAGAGGCAATGTTGTTAGCAATGGATACTTGCCTAAGCGCATCTTCTGGTGAAAGAAAGCCAGTCGTCCTGAGTGAGGATCACTGGGTTTGAATTCCCTCAGAGCACTGGCTGTCTCTAATAGGCCTGAAAGACTGAGAGCCTGAAAGGATGAATGGCTTTTGTTGAAGCCTCCAAGGTTGGACACAAAGAGAAAGGCAGTGGGTGCCCTGTCTCTGTGTGTGTGTGTGTGTGTGTGTGTGTGTGTTTGTGTGTGCGTGCACTTGTGCATGTCAGCTCTCCAGCCCTTATGGGTTAGAGATAGAAGTAGCAGGAAGTGGAAGGGGGACAGATATACTCTGCCATAGCTGCCTCTACCTCCAGGCCAGTAAAGCAGAGCGAAGAGAAACACAACACACAAAGTGACTTCAACACATAACTACACACATGCAAAGACACATATACTGTACATACACTCATAAACCAGATTCTAAATGTCAGCTAAGGGGCACTCTGAACAATATATATAACTTTGAAAGCTCTCTGACGTTAAGAGATATAAACACACAAATACACAATACACATAGGCAGGTCACAGGCGGGTGAATATGAAGAGCACTTTGCTGGAAAAACAATATGTGCTTTTTCTCCCATTTATTTTGAGGATGGGATGCTTCTCTCTTCTCTCCACATTCATTTTATACATTATTTGAAACTAGCTCTCCATCACAGTACACAAGCTTAGGTTACTGTCAGCCATAGATAGTGTATAGAGCAGGAAAAAGTTTATTCTGGTGATAATTTTGTCAGGAATACTGCCTTGAATGCCATGACTTCAGTGTGGCTAGTTAATGGAAGAGCCACTAACATGTATGTCAATCACAGCTCATTTGGGAGAGCTACCCTTGTCTGAAACCTCTTGGGAGCTGCATTGTCAGCCATTTCCATGTTATTTTTGTAATTTTTTTTGTTTGTTGCTCTCTTTCTCTCTCATTCTCTGTGTCTCTGTGGGTCTGCTCTCTCATTCTGTGTGTCTTTTATTCTGCAATGTTTGCACTTGGGATACATAACAATGAGAACACACGCTGCGTGAGCAAACACAATCATCGGGAGCCCAAAGAACTGCGGAAAATGCGCCGAGGCTGCACTGCAGTAGTTTCACTGTACAATGAAGATTAACGTGGCAGTGTGGATGTAGCTGTTGATGGTTATAATGAGAACAATGGCCGTGGTAATGATGATGGGGATGCAGGTGGTACTGATGATGATAATGATGATGTTGGTTGTTGTCTCCTCCCCTCTCCCTTAGGCCTGTGGGCCCCGGTGGTGCGGTTGAGAAGATGGACAGAATGAAGATAATCAAGCGGAGGCTGTCCATGTCTCTACGCAGCGCTCGGCCCGTCGACGACTCCCTGTCTGAACTGGCTGAGCAGATGGCCTTGGACGAGCCATCCGCAGCCAGGGACAATGGTGAGAGATGTGAACAAGTGCAGTCGCACTCAGGTACACAGAAGCACCTCACACACAAACTCAAATATCTTTCATGTGAATAATTTATGTGTGCAATACTCATGCAGATGTGAGTTTTATATATGCATGAATCCAGCAAAGTATCAGAATAAGTCAAGTTGCCATTAGTGCGGTGGCGTCTCTGTACAATATCCGCGCGTTTGAATACAAGCTCTTCAAATAAGTGAACTACTCTCACCTCAACTTTCTATGTAATGTTACTTTTGACAACAGTGTCTGTAAAATCTGGAAGAACCTGTGTAGTTCCCAGCTGCTTCAACAGTAGTGGCAAACTTCAACTTGGGAACAAAACTGAATGCAAAATACACAATACACCTTAATTTTAGGTCTGTAATGATTAAATGCGGCTCTTGTTTTATTATTCAGCTAGTACTGTAACATCAGTGTATTACACAATACTTGATGATGGCAGATGGTCAGGTTTTTTCTCTATTTCTCATTATCCATTCAGACTATTAGCATAACCAATGTGTTATATGTAAAATCTTCAAATTATATTGTTAAGATCTCCATCCATATGAGTTACCTTCATCAGTAACTGGGGGTCACTGTCGAATGTCTTTAATCCAACCCCACATGCTGCAGGCAGCAGCAGGCGCTGATTTGCCACCGCAGTAATGGCGGCGGTGCTAGATGGCAGAACACACAAATCGTTTGCCGTATTTGTCTATATACTGAATGTACATACAGTATCTCAGATCATAATGTAAGAAACGGAGGAGAAAGCTTAGGTAGCAAGGCAGCGTGTGTTGTCATCATGATGAAGAGTAATTGTGTCACCTCCATTACCCTCTTGGGAGTGACTCAGTGATTAGTTTGACTCCAACATCTGTTACGGCTACAGTCACCACACAGGAGCAGGCTGACCATGTTATTAAAGAGCACTTTCTCATGGGCTCTGACAGTTCTAGACTTCATCTGGAGCTTTTTGAGTACACAGAGAAGCATTAACTGATGTAGTGGTTGCAAATGATGGTGTAGGTGGAGAGGGAGTCAAAATAGAGGTCATGACTGATCCTTGAAGGAGATGTAGGAAGGTTATGCAAAAGCAGATATTGCGGTCCTCCACGGTTGTATGTCTTTTATTCACAGTAAACCACACCCTGAAATAATGTATTTGTTGTTGTATATTGCATCTCATATAACAGTATGTTCCCGTCGTACTTTATGCACTAATCTCATGAAGTCACACAGACATCATCATCTTCACCTCATCATCAGCTTCATCACCGTCTGTTCACTTTTCTTTCACTGGTCAATCATTCAAGACTGAGGGAAGTAGCATACTGGAAATGGATTTGAATTCACAAAGCTTTGTTGTGAATTCAGATACATACGTGTGTATTCACATGAAGGAGAAAAAAAAGCAATGTCATTCTCAGAAACTCTGGGTGCCATCTGCTGGGCGTCTTCCAGGATTGCAGGGCTCTCTTTGGCAAAATCAAAGACCTCACCTAACATAAACAGTGTGTGTGTATGTGTGTGTGTGTGTGTTTTTGTTTGTGTCCTATTCTGGCTCCAGACAGAAACCAGGTCAGAACACAGAGTGAGGGAGGTTGCCTCTTGTTTCAGTGGATGCTTTTGTCTGAGCAAAAAAAGAAAGAGTAAAGACAGACAGACAGTGAGAGAACAAGAAAAAAGGTGTCGTTGTTCAAATATAGCTGTGCTGTGTTTTAGGCTAGAGATGTCGGCTGCTTTGCAGTTTGAGTACAGGGAGTGATAATGTTTGTTGTTGTTGTGATAAGCTCCGAGGCTGCAACATCTAAACCTCCATACCTGATTAATTTCACTCCCTGCCTTCTGTGTCCTCTTCCTCCTATTTTTACATCTCTCTTTAGTCTTCAAGAGCTCGAGCTATGTCAGTTCATTTCCAGAGAGCACAAGGAGTAAGGAGGAGAGAGGCAGTAGGATGGAGGAAGTGATGTAGAGGATGAGAAGAGGGACATTAAACTTTAACCACTGCTCCACATCTTGTACTTACCATCTCCTCCTGCCTTTCCCCCTTGCTGTATCACCCCAGTGACCTCCACATCTCTATATATCTTAGTCAGACTGTGCAAAAGGGCGGCAGAAAGTACGCCTCACATTTTTCAAAGTGCTAATTAGAAGCAATGTGGCGCCGGCTTCAGATCTGTTCCTCCACTGTGTTCTCGGAGGCGGGAATGTGAGGGGAATCATGTGAGGATTTTAGAGGAACATTAAACCCTAATGCTCAGGGATCACAGAGGAATTTACAGTGCCATGTGGAGAAAAATTGAGGATTATTTGAAATATAGGAGATGTGACATGTGGGCTTCCACCCACATTCTGCAAAAGGACTCATTAATACTAATGAATGTGAAAGAGAGATGATGATACATGCATGCTGGGAGCGTGTCCCACACATTTGTGACGAGTTGGGTTAGGTTTTTGCTTTGAGAGGAGAATTTGCTTATTCATAAGATTAAATCTGACCCACAGACTTTAACTGTTACAGCTCAATATTATATTGTAGTCCTGTTTCCCAAAGGGCCTCTAGCATGTCTCTTCTCTGACTCTCCGGTCTTCACAATCAGCCTTTATAAGTCTATGACTCAACATTATTTTCCACTATGCATTTCCTCATGCCTCATACTCTTTGATGGCTATTTCTATGACTGTGTTTCACAACTGTTTTCTCTTCTAACATGAGTGCAGCAGCTGTATGCATTCCCACCTTTTTATCTATCACTAGTACATATTGTACTTTTCCTACATGTTCTGCTTCCTCTCTGTCTGGTCTCTGTGTGACCTTGTGTCGTCTTTTTTCCTCTTCTTCTTTCTCTTTTTCTCCCGTTCCTCCCTACAATTTCTGTCTCTGCCCTGCTGCTTCTGTTCTCTTGTGCTTTCTCTTCAACTCATACACCTTTCTTTCCCTTTATTTATTTCTCTCTCTTTCTCATTCGTGTCAACCTGCTTTCTCCTCACTCTCTCGCCTTCTCTCGCACTCTTTTCTTCTTTCCCTTCGTTTGCTCCCTCTCTCCGGCTGTCCGTCTGGCATCGTGTGTCTCAGAGCCCATGGTGGTGTGCGCCGTGCACCCTCCCGCCTCACACAGTGCTCCCTCCTTCCTGCGTCAATATGCCGGTCATCTGGGCCGCACCGCCCTGCGCAGAGAGCTGGGTGGGGGGCTGGAAAGAGACAGAGCCTTCCTGAGCCTGCACAGGACTGGATCTCTTGGTACACACACACACACACACTTACACACATACACACAGTGATGCATGCATGCAGTCATAAGCACACAAAACCATATACCTGGATGCGTGAAGTAGACGGGTTTAATCCAGTTTTGAGAACTGAAGCAAATTCTGAAGCACATTTTATGCCAGAAATCAATAAGGGAGTCATTTCACAACAAACCAGTGGTGGAAAATAACTCTGTACTTTCTTTATATGTTAATTTGTAGCTTTACTCCACTATATTTAAGAGGCTAATATTGTTATATGCAAATATTTACACGGCACTAGATTTATTGGACAGTTTTAGTTACTAGCTACTTTTAAGATGATGGTTAAATGGACAAATTGAACCTGGATCTTTATGATCCATTTATAAAATCTAATCTAAATAAGCAAATAATATAATACTGTCAGGATGTTTCTGATACTTTAACAACCTTGGCTACTACTACTTCTGTACTTCTGCTTATTAAAGTACTAATTTGAATACAGAACAGGACACATTACACTTACCACACTATTTCCTGTATCAGTCCTTGTCCATTTTTTCTGCATATTTTCATTTCTTCTGTCTGTCAGTAGTGCGGTAACTTTTCCATATGTTCTTGTCCTTGCATGTTTTAAGAATAACTTACTGTAATATTCAGCTGTTAACATTATATATATATTATTTATAATTTTATGAGTGTTTCACCAGAGCAAGCTTGAGCAATACTGCCACCTGTGGGTGGAAAAGACATGCACACACTGATGTCATGTAGACGTTGCTTACCACTCAGTAGAGTGTGAGTGTGTGTGCGTGCATGCATGTGTGTGGGTTTTCAGTGAGTGAAAAAACGTATTTAATGATGCAGCCTGGCCATCCTCCCAACATTTACCACGATTCTGGAAGGCTAAAACTCTAATGACCTTAATCCAACGTACGCTAACACACACACACACTCTCTCTCACAACATAAACATGCGTTCACAATCACTTTTTCCTTCTGTCTGTCCGTCTGCATTATGTAATGGAACGTGTGGTCCGTAGCTATATGGATCCCAGTAATCTCATTTCCCACTGGGCCAGAACGGCTTATATCACAAGCGATGGGATGGAGTGAGGAAGGCAAAGTCAAAAATGAAGGCAGTCGGAAGCGTCTGAAGACTTCGATTTCGAAGATGGGGTTTTAGAGTGAAATGGAGCTTAGAAAATGTTAAAGATTGATTGCGGGGGACTGGGCGATGGAGAGGGAGAAATGAGAAGTATAGATGAAAGGAGGGAGCGACAGACAGACAGAGAGGAAGGGGAGTGATAGTTCCACTGGAGTCCTATTAGCTTTGTGCTGTGCATCCCGTGAGTCCTCGGCTGAGTGAACTGCAGATAGACCACAATGAGTCTCCTTTCATCCATTGAACTCTGGCCGACAAGATTCTTGTATCAGGAACTTACAGTTCATTGTGATCCTGCAAGCCGGGAATACATTAGGAATGGATGGATGAACCTTACATGAACCCTCGAAAGAAATAGGGACAGTAGCATAGGGCTGGCTATAGCTTTTATTTTTCATTAAACAAGACATTATGCTCATTTTCAGGTTCATAACTTTTTTTCGGTTACTACTAGAATGGGTTTACATGCCTTAATACTCCAAAAAAACGCACCAGCTTTCTTACTTTGTCCAGTGCTGCAGCACTGTATTCCCCCTTTGTGTAAAACGCTCTGTTTTAGCTCCTGTCTCTTTAAGTCCCGCCTCCCGAATACCCAGTCCGATCTGATTGTTCAGCTCACACATGCCTGAACCAGCATCACTCATCGTGTCTCCCGTTGGTTCTGTCTTGTTTTCAGCTTCCAGTTAGCTTCACTTCTACCATGTACCAATATAGGCGTAAATTATGCAAATGTGTGACACGGTGACGTAGTGTAATGTCAAGAAGTCACGAAAATACAGGCGGGACTACTGACGAGGTGTTGCAGGCACTTCAAGTGTTTGTCTGCATGTACAAGAACCTATATAACACACTGAAGGAAAGGAACAAAAGCAAAATCGGTCACCTTTAACAAAAGAAGCCAACGTTGGCAAATGTTGGATGCTGTCTAAAAATAAGAAGCTGTAAAAGAACTTTGCCTAAAATAAATAATCTGATCAAACATTAACATGTAAATTACATTACAAATCAAACCAGATAATGGATGCCAGCTGTCAGTACTTTTTGCTGCTACTGTAGTGTCTGGGCAGCAGTAGAAGGATGCATCAAATGCTGATCTTTGGAGTTAATACACAGTGTGAAGGGAATAGTTTAAATTTTGAGAAATAAACTTAATCCCCTGCTTTCAGTCTTTGTGCTGAGCCAAGCTGACCATTTCCTAGCTGTGGCCTCGTATTAAAGGAGACTTATTATTGCGTGTTAGATAGGTTCTTGTGCATGTAAATCTTGAAAGTTAAAAAGCCTAAAGTCTTCACCCACAGGAGCTCCCCTCCCCCGCATGAAAAACTGCTCCAGATGTGCCTAAACGCCTTGTCAGTAGTCCCGCCTCTAATTCTGTGACTTCTTGACAAGAGACTATGTCACCATGTCACACATTTGCATAGTTTATGCCTATATTTACTGTGGAAGTGAAGCTAACTGGAACCTAAAAACACGACAAAGCTGACTAGAGACACGTTGAGTGGTGCTGGTTCAGGCCTGTGTGAGCTGACCAATCAGAGCAGACTGGGTATTCCGGGAGGCGGGCCTTAAAGAGACAGGAGCTAAAACAGAGTGTTGGAATAGTGAATGCAGTGCTGTAATACTGGACAATTTAAGAAAATGTGTAGGTTTTTTGAGCATTAAATGTGAACCTATTGTTGTAATAACCCAAATTATGAATCGGAAATCGAGCATAATGTGTCTCCTTTACACAAAAAAGGGTGGATGTAAATGACAGTGGTATAATCTTCTAATCTTAGATACTGTTAGAAAGAAAATACATGTTTCTAAGTTTTAAGACTGACAGAAGAAAGTCATACTCTATGAATATTATAAATGTTAAGTCAGTGTACTGTTTCAAAGGTGAGGAAAGTGTAGGGATTGTGGACAAGTATCAGTAACCTGTAGAAATATGTGAACATATCAGTTTTAAGCTCATAGACCGATGGTCTGGCAGAGTGACTTCATTCTTTGAAGTCCACAGCTGTCTCTGAGCTCAGAAAAAGCCTAAAAAGGACATAGCTTGACTCAGGACTGAGCGTAGATGCAATTCTATTATAAAATCATGATAAGGTGTAGTTTGAAATGTTAAGAGGTTGGCTGTCTGTGCGTGTGTGTTTCCCACTGGTTGGTCTCGCTGACTCACTGTGTGCTACTCAGCAGTCAGAGCACGTCGCACCCTTTAATAGAGCGACATGATGATGCAATCTCTCTTTCCTGCTGCACTAAAGAGATTGCCCACCCTTTCTCTGTCTTTCTCTAACTTGCTCCATCCATCCATAGGAGTATTCAATTAAATATACTCTTCATCTGTGTAAGTGGGCCTGACTGTGCTGTTATACGTGTATGTTAGAGGTGTTTGGCCCCGAGCCAGAGCCAGAGAGCTTTTACAGGTTTGTGATTCATCTGTTGCTAACTGGGCCCACACCCACTCCCACAGCACTGTACTTACAGTGAGGAAAGATGAGCACTGCGCTTTTCATTTTTTTTGCTTTTCCACTGGTTACCTCATCCTTTTCTCCCTGTAAAGATCTGTAGTTACACTTTTGAGGATTAGTCTGCCCTGCTGTCTGTTTTTACAGAGAAACGGGACTCTGCTGAAAGCTGCCTACTCTTCTCTAAATACTGTCGCAGGCTGCTATTTCTGATACTGTCACAGATGTCTCCTCTCGTTCTTTTCTCCCCTCTGCCTCCGTCTCTTTCTCTCTACATACATCAGAATACTATATTTAACCTCCAGATAAAACCCAAAGATGAAGGATGGAAAGCTTTTCAGACCACCCTTATCCCTCCCTGTGTATTGCGCACCATGAGAGACCTTGTCTGTGCCAGGGATTTAATGTAATGCATTAACACTGCATTAATCGCTGTAGCCCTCTCCCTTGCTCCCCTACACTCTCGGCCATTTGCTCACACTAACCCTCTTTGCTCATTGGATTTAATAAGAACAATGGAGTGGACTCCTTTTATGTAGTAGCGCTTGTAAGCTTTATGTGTGCTTGTTGTTACTGTAGTTTACGCTAGCGGCGAGGAGCTAAAGAATGCTGGTGATATAGGAAACGAAGGGGGTGGGTGAGGCGTTGGGGACCAGCACATGTAGAGCCGGTAGCTGACAGTAGGCGCTCTGGTCCCAGTAATTGAATAATAAGATTCCTTAGATGCAGATAAAAGGTTTAGAGGTAATTACCGCAGTCTAAATTTTCCCTCCCTCCAGCCCTGTGAGTGCGTTTCTCGCTGTTCCTCAGGGATGTTATATGCACTTGGATTTTTTATGTCTCCCAAGTCTGGAGGCAGACTGTGGTATTTATTGTGAGAAGAAAAATGTCGAAAAACAATAGATTTTACTTGGAAGGGCCACTGTAGCCAAGAAAATGTGACAATATAGATGTTTAAACCAAGGTGAACAGTGAATGAGACCCTCGATGGGAATGAAAAGCTATGTGGAGGTGGCCGCAGAGCAAGAGAGAAATCTTTGATGTATACAGTTGCACTTGTGAATACAGAGAGACAGAGAGACGGTAATGGGTGGAGGGCTGAGTGGCGAGCTTTTGTCCTTGACTTCTTAAGCTCAAGGAGGCAGCACTCTGCATCAACATAGGTCTGCCAATGTACTTTAAATGGCCATTACTCTTCATTTGAATGCAGTTTAGGCAAGCAATCTGTAAGATATTGCCAGAATTTTTGTTCAGAATATTCAAAAAATGAACTAACATTATCAACAGAATGTGAAGATACAAGCGTTAACATCAAAGACATGTATGCACTGTGCTACAGAAATAGCTACTAAAGTTAGCATGCTAACCACTTAGTCCCTGCCCATCCTGTCTCGTAATACCACTTGTACCTCAAAAGTCGACAGTCCAATAGCATAGCCCCACATAGTTTCCATTGAAAGATGTATGCGAGCTGCGATTTCCCTACAATTCACAATATTCTTACACCTATTTTCTTTATTAAACTGAAACATGCCACTATATGCCTGAATTGTTGTTTCTCTCTCTTATCGAACGAAGACAAGCTTAATTGCAAAATACAACAAATCAAATACGTCTTGGTTTTGTCTTTCCACTGTCCCAACAATCACCATCTTGGGTTTGGTTGAAAAAATGGCTTTATTGCTTTACATCCTGCTTATCCAACTGGTGTTGACCGAACTCCCTCTGGCTTCTCCTCTGTAAATCACCTCGCCACTGTATTTCCTGTGGTCCTACTGGCTTGCGGTTGTGTTCTGGTCCTGGTCCGGCCTTCTTCACTGCAAGGCTGCTGAGTCTCGTCCTATTGCTAGTGGTGTTAACAGAAACACACCACAGTGCTCCGAACCCTTGGTCCGGGCAGACTCAACTAGCTAATAGGGCCACTAGCTGCATGGCTGACTGAGCTCACTAGCTGACAGCAACTCGTATCTCCAGCTGTAAAAAGCTAAAGCAAAGAGTATAGCAGTTTGCGGTTACTCTGGTGATATGCTGCCCCCCTATGAGTTTTTTTTTAGAGTAACTTTTAACAGTGAAGGTCCTGTTTATAAGAAACGTTCATTTTTGAGTCTCATTCCCAACTCATCAAATACTGACGCTTTGTGATGGTAGGTTGGGTCGGCCACCGTCCCAAAGCGTCAGTTTTTTAATGAGACTAAAAAAAAAATCAACTTTTGTTACAAATAGGGCCTTTAATTATAAAGTAATTGGCCCAAGACAACAGTCATACAGTACATCTTATGTGGAGGAGCTGAAGTTAACACTGCGCACAGTGTTAACAAATATTTATTTTAAAACACCTCCCACACCTAGCTAGATTAAAAATGTTTTCAAGATGTGTGCAAGTATGCAGTTTGCCAGCCATCTCACATGTTTACTTATCTAAGCCAATAATACATTCACATCTTAGCTTCTGCCAAGTATAATTGTGTGTTTGTGTAAATGTTCTTACGATGTAGTGCATCACTATTGACTTGTAGGGTGTTCAAGCTTTTCTGCATGAGCAAGTTTTGTTAGTAAAAGCCTACAAGACAAGCTGATTATTGACATGAGGGGAGAGGTGAGGTTTTATCTCACAGTTGATGAACCCATTTGAAGAACACCTTTTTATACTGTGAAATCTTAAGAATATTTTGAGAAAAGATGGCATTTAATGCTTTATCTCGCTGACATTTTGGATGCAGTTGCCATTCAACACATTCAGGTTCTATAAACACTTATTTTTATGTTAGGTCCACGGGTCCATAGGAAAGATAGAGGGACGCACATACATGAAATGGTGGCATTGTGGATGCCAACACAGTGGTGTTGCATTAAATGTGATCTTTAATGTCCTGGAAATCTGTTTCCAAATGTGGAAGAAGTAATCAGATTCACCTAAATAAAAAATAGCAAAACCATGCTGTAGAAATACTGCATTGCAAGTAAAAGCTCTGCATTCATAAATATATGAATTATACTTTAACTACAAATTATATCATTAAATATATAATACTATATATAATATAATGAATTAATTATACTAAAAATTGCGTTATTGATGCATTCACATGTAGGCACGTATTTAATGTTGTTGCTGGGTTGTTTAATCTTTAACAAGGCATCATATTTTATAAACTAATCATGTTTTGCATGTAAAATCGTAATCTCATATGTAGCTAGTCGCTATCTCTGTTAAATAATAGAATGAAGGGAAAAGTGGTTAATGATCTTTCTCTGAAATGTAATGGAGTAGAAATGTACTGTGAAATAGCATAAAATGTAAATCGGTGCAAGCACCTTAACACTGTGCATTAGTATAGTACGAAAGTAAATGTACTCACCTAACAAATGTTACACCTTCAATAGTGACTGTACTAATAGTTTAAATCCAACAAATGATATCATCAAAAAATATTCAATAATCTGGCCTATTTGGTCCAATCAAATACATTATATTCATAACTAACAGCCCATTGCTTTACTACAGAAGCCCTAAATGGTCATGGGTTGAACATATTATTTCCTCCGTTGTCCTGCGACGAGTTCAAATTAATTTCTTTTTTCGAGATCACGAGTTATTTATGTGATTATCAAGAGTTACCAAATGTTGTTTTCCAAAGATAACAAGATAATTAATCATGAGAAAATGACTTCATAAGATTCATATGAGTGGACTATTATATGCACACTGCTCTGGGGGGTGGGTTTTGGGAGTTTCAAAGCAAACCACATGAACTTATGAATTTCTGGCATTAATAAAAGGTACTCCTTGATCTGACATTTTCAGCTTCAATCGGTTGCAACACTTGTAAAGATCCCATGTATGCACGCTGGCATGGCACTGCTGACAGAAGAGACATTAAGCGCTAAGGAGTAAGAGGGAACAATCTGTTGTTTTCTTGTAATAATGGATTAATTTGTCTAGTTCATTCGGGATAACAAAGATCAAATGACGAGAAAATGATCTTGTCATCTCAGGAAAAAAACACAAAACAACACTTGTTATTCAATGATAATGACATAAATAACTTGTGAGCTCAAGAAAACAAATAAAATGTAACTCTTCATCACGGGAAAAGGGAGGAAATAATATAAATATCTAAAATTTACTACACAGTAAATCTTCAAATGGTGTCTGAAATCTACCAGCCACTTTTAGATATTAAAAGAATTTAGTGCTAATTTCCCACCCTGCTTCAAGCATGCTGGTTACTGTAGGAAAACAAGCTTGTTGTGCCTCCTCCCTTAGTCGATACTGGAGATTTTCATTTGGAGTGAAAGTTTGGGATCTGTACAGAGAAAACATAGGTGCTTTCAAGTTCAACAACACATTCTTCAGTATTACCACATCTACAGTACATCCTGCTGAATAGTTTGAGGAATGTCTTTGTTCATATTCTGTATGCTCTGCAGGTGTGTCACACAGAGTCCTGTACGTGTGTAGTTTTTATGGGGATGTACAGAAACCGTGTGTGGAGTGGCCTGTTTAGGGGAAAGTGAGTGTGAATGTGTGACATGAATAATGGCTTGTGCCTCAGGTCCATGAGGAAGGACGGAGGGAGAAGGAGAGAGAGGAGGTGTGGAGAGAGAGAGGGGGGGGAGATAGGAGCTGGGATGCCAGAGGCGTCACTCAAAAGCCTCAGGGTTTCAATTTCTGCGCTAGAGACAGATAAGGACGAGGAGGCAGAGGACGGAGGGGATGGAAGGAGCGAGGGAGAGAGAGAGAGAGAGAGAGAGAGAGAGAAGAGGAATGAGATAGAGCGATTGAGATGGAGTGCAAGAAAGAGGCTGATCAGGCAGAAAATGTCATTGGCTCCTGAATAGGAAGAGACGGTTGTACTGTATATTCAACACCATCTCTGGACCCAGACAGAGATAGGAAAAGCGAGGGAGGGAGAGATAGCGGCAGGGGGGAAGGGGGGAGAGAGATTGCTATCACATGAGAGGGAGGAGAGTAATAGCAAGGTGAAGGGAGGGAGCAGGAGGACTCCCAACACTGAAAGCACTGATAGGGGCGCCAGAGGCAAGGAAGGAGAGAGAGGGAGTGGAAGGAAGGAGAGCAGCACAACAGCCTGAATAGAGTGGTGCGCTGAATAACAGGAAGAACAGGGAGGACAAAAGGAGGAGATCTGAGAGAAGGAGAAAAACATCAGGAAAAAGAAGAAGATACTGGACTGTGAATGAAAAAGTAACAAGAGAGAAGGAAAGAGCTCGGAGCCAAAGAGGTCAGGTAGTTGAACCACCAGACTGTAATTTTCTTCCTGAGGAGGAGCTGTAAGTTTCTGCACCTGTGTGTATGTGTGTGTGTGTGTGTGTGTGTCTGTGTGTCTGTGTGTGTGTGTGCTTCAGTGTTAATCCTATAGATGGAAACAGGACACCTGTTATTCTGAGATGATGGGGTGTAACAGTTTTCAGCTTGTGTGTGTTGGACTGTCTCTGCAGCATTTTGCCTACCTGCACGGTGTTTGACCTTCCTTAGTCAGCAAGCAGAGCGCGACTGCAGAGAGAAAAAAGAGCGAGAAGGAAGGAGCGGTGGAGAGAGGGAGTGTCTACAGGAGGAGAGAGAAAGAGAGAGAGAGTGTGTGCTAAAGTGGAGTAGTAGCCGAGGGAGTTGTTGCATTGTGATTTGTGTGCCCGTGCAGTCTGCACTGTCCTCCCAATGTAAGACCTGTTCTTAACTGCGCGGAGCTCTCGTGGAGATACAGAGACAGACGGGAGATTGGATTTTGACGCTCAATCAGCTACAACTCCTGAAGCCTGGGTCCCACCCAGAACTGTTGACTGGAAACCAAGACTGGACTGAACTCATTCCTCATCTATTAGTGAAATGTGTTTTTGACTTTTTGCTTTCAATTGTACTGCTTTGAATCCTTTGGATGATGGATCTATCAGGCAACCCCCAAGGGGGCCCTGCTCGTGCTCCCGGTGTGGGAGACTCGCGGACTGGGGAGGCTAGAGTGGGAGAGGGAATGAGAATGGGGGAGAGAGACACCCCGCTGAGGCTGTCACCTTTCCGTATGCTTCGCGTGCTGGACTCGTGCCGTCCTCCAGGAAACCGTATTGGTGAGTCTCATCACTGTCATCTCCATCGCCAAGTTCATCTTCATCCTGATCCACCATTTGTTTTAATTTATAAAATAAATGATAACAGATGACAGAAGGTTTTTTTAATAACAGTATATACGATTTTGATAGATTTTCTAAATGAGAATGTTGTTCAGTTGATGATTACATGAGGAAATCTGCATGTTTGTGCCTCATAAACACCCAGAATAGATGTCTTCTCATTCCATATACACTGATTTCACGTTGTTGGACATTGAATCAAGATCAAAAGTGTATAGATACAAACACGTGGATTTTTTGGTTGAGTCGCTTTCTCTCAGAATCTGCTGATGCTTCATCTTTAAACATCTTAAACTTATTATTACCAGCCACAGCAGAGTTGTCTGGTAATGGTCTGTGTGTGTCTATCATCATGGCAAAATGTGGTCCTGGAGATACCTATTGTACTGGGAACTACCACAAAAGTGGATTTGAGTACTTTGCCAGGTGCCTATATGTCTGAGGACAGACTTTTATCAGCATTATAGCTTCACAAAGGTGCAAGATACAGTCATTAATCTTCACAGGTGAGCAGCCAATAGTCAGGTCACTCACACAGGTAGTTTAGATCAAAATGAATGGCAAGTTCAAAGATGGGCGTGGTCTGACCCATGAGTACTGAGCATTCAGCATTCAGACAGTCTCTAGTTTCAAAATATTATTTCCTTTACGTGGCTGGTTTAAAGGTCCAATTTGTAAGAAAGTAGATTTTTGAGTCTCATTTCAAACTGAAATACTGAAGCTTTGTTTTTCCGAACTCATCGAATACTGATGCTTTTGGATGGCAGCCGACCCAATCTACAATCCCAAAGCATCCATTTGACAAGTTGGGAATGAGATAAAAAAATCAACTCTCTTACAAATTGGACCTTTTAAAGTCAGAAAAGCTTTGGTTTGGCTCACGGCAGTGTGTGGGTATCTTCAGGGATCCCACGGACTCCTTGGAGAAGTGAAGTGACCTTCAGGTTCTTTTTTTCCAAGTTTTTATTCATTTGCTTGTTAGCTGCAGTATCTCTCTTCGTGGCGCTCAATTTAGACAGCATGCTGTCCTTGGCTCACAAAACAGTTTCGAAAACTCCTGGCCTACGAGCAAAAAGAAGAAGTAAAACGATTCAGTTGAAAGCCTAGTAATAATAGTGGTAATGCACTGGATGTGGACTGTGAATATTAATTCTACCAGCACACCCTTGAGCAACCCCACTGAACTCAATGTCTGGCCTTGCCGAGTGAGGGCTTACGACAGAAAAAAATCACAGGATTTCCATTACCCTTTGAAGGCCTCTTGAAGCGAGTCTTAAACTTACTTTACTTCTTTTAACATCCTTACCACTGGCGCTTCAATCATTTTCTGAGGCCCTGCCAACATGTGCCAGTGATGGATTTTCAGCTAAGTGGAGTACAGGCAGAACTGGGTGAGGTAAGGATGGACCTAAAAGCAGCCCACTCACTCTTCCAGACGTGCTAGCGGGGAGTCAGCAACCCTAACTAGGCCAGCCTGGCTCCACACAGGGAGGCAGAGGTAACTCATGACATTTACTGTCTGCTCTTAGTCTGCTATGGAAATGGAGCAGAAAGAACCTGCGGGAGACCGGAAAAGATTGTCCTCTGAACGTGTGATTGTGTTAGCTTTGAGGAGAGAAGGTGTGTTGGGGATGCTTGTGTATCAGAGACAAATGCACCTACGGTATGTGTTAGCAAAAAATTATATCACATTGTTTTAGGGCCCAGGTGATGGAATTTTCCTCCCAGGTCAGTCACCTAGTCTCATCTACCCGCATCTGCTTGACTGTTTACAAAAACAGACAAGATCAGGACCTTTCTGAAAGTGAGAGAGACCTATGACATAATACCAGTACTGGATACTCACTCGTCGTGAGCCTGTGGTCATGTGTGTGCGTCTGGCAGAATGTAGATATCCTGGATCGATTTCCCCTCACTCTGGTGTCAGTTACCTTGAGTTTAATATTTCACCATCAGGGCTGTGAGGCTTGATTCCTGATATGACTATTGGCTGCTCAGTTTTCGTATCCAAGCTATTCTATATGCGTAGCTTGTACTCTTGTGTCTGGCTTTGAGGCCACAGGCAGTACATCAGACTTGGATATTAAAGTGACTACGAAGAGGTTTACTGAGCATTTACACAGATGGATTGTGTTTGGATTGTGTATTGCTAATGAGCATATGCTGCTTTTGTCAACAGATAGTTAGACCAACGGACAGATGTAGGCAGAAAACAGCAGCTGGGATCTACACAGGTAGCTGGCTGTTTGTAGCAGTAAGAAAACACAATCATATTTAACGCTGGCCTCAGTTAACCTTTTTTTTTAATTATTATTTATAAGTGTATAAATTGTTTTCATTGATTTTTTAACTGTTCAAGTTACGCTGGACAACAATAGGTTTTTAAATTTGTCTTTAATTTAATCAAGCCTAATCCAATATCAAACTTGATAGCCCCGTATAACTCTGAAGTTTCAAACCACCCATAACTGCTTAACCATAATTTAGGCTTACCAGGTCTTGGATTCGCATTAAATTGGACTCACTCATAGTTACAGCCACCTAAATACGCCTGTTTTTTTTCCATCAAGATCCAAGCGTTATTCCCTGAGAAATTAATGAAAATGTCAAAAACACCTAATCTCACAATGTAAAAGAAAGTGAGAAATTTCTCCTGGATCTGTCCCCTTATCTGTATCCACACTAAAAGGGTCTACTCTGGGCTGAGACCCATCCTCCAATGAAAGTTTTGCAGAATTCGATAGTTTTTGTATAATCCTGCTAACCAGCAAACCAACAAACAAAGATAATACATTAAAAGATATAAATGAGTTGCTTTTTTAATTCACTTTCCATCTTTCTCAAATCCTAACCTTGACTACATGAAAGAGACACACACAAATGGCCTAGAATTGGCCTCAGGTGGTGTTGCCCCACTCCACGGCCGACAGACAGCGCGCTATGATAAATAGTTTAACCTATCCGGGTCTCAATCGTTTTATCTCACGGCTGAGGTGTCACAGTCACTCAAGGGACTTATTTTTCTTTCTGCTTCTCCTTCCTACCAAAATCATTCACCCCGATCCCATAATCTTCCCTCTATTTGTCACTCCTCCGGCTATGTTGGCTGTTTGAAATGTAAACAGTAAATGATGGTAAGATGTTACCAGCATTAGAAGTGAGCTTTAACATCTGTCACTTTCTCTTGTGAAGCCTTTTCTTATGCTAAACACAAAAAAACATGCACACACACCCACACACACAGATGCACACACGTACTGTACATGACCCAGACTTGAAAGCTATCAGGCACCATACACTGAAGCCAAAGAGAAACCCCTTCCCCCCACATTTACTCACACACCATTGAAGGAGGCAGTCCTGTCTGCTGCACCGTGACTCATTAATCAGATGGAGTGCGTGGGGAAAGGAGGTGTGGGGGGTGGCGGGCAAAGACGGGAAAGCTCCCATTGCATGGAGGGTGATATCGATCTCTGACCTCCTCATCTTACCAATGGCATTTTATACACACTTGGCTAACACCCCTGCAATGCGGGTGGTACAATCCATCATCTCGGGATTGGGACCCTACCATGGCATTCCTAGAGGGGTAAATGAAATCTAAGAAGGACAAAAGGTCGTGCCCTCTGATTGGCACATGGAGAGAGTGATAGAGGAAGAGAAGAAAGTGAAAGAGAAATAGTGCTATCAAACAAAACAAAAACAGTCCAAAAGACCTGAGTTGGATGAAAGTAATGTGCAATTCCTGACAATAACAGTTTGTTTGTTTCTGTGTTGTAGGTATCGTCCATGAGAATGTGAAGATGGGTTCAGATGGGGAGAGCGACCAAGCATCTGGGACGTCTTCTGATGAGGTCCAGAGTCCAGTCAGGGTCCGTATGAGGAACAACCACCATCGGCGCATCTCTAATGAGGTATGGGCAGACAGATACACATCTCACACATTGCACCTCGGCTCCGTCTGAAAACAGTTGCTCCTTCAGCATTCAGTATTCACTACACACTATATAGGGAAGTAGTGTGTTGAATTGGGTGCAGTTTCCCGTAGGAGATGGGTGGATTTCCACGCCTCCATATATCCTTACTGAATTATTTTTATCCCCAATAGGGACACAAATGTATCAGCCCCCATAGTGATATCACCAATCCACCATTTAAGAAATCTAAAATAAAAATATTATGTAAAATACATCTCAGTGAAGCAGTGCAACATAAGAACAGTCTATATTGCAAACGACAATAAAATCTGAAATACATTCTTTGTGTTTTTCACACTCATGCTCATGTGTGAATCAAGATGACAACGTGTCATAGCTACGTGATGAACCTGGTTCGGAGCCAGGATCTGAGCTTTCACTCACGCAATCCCCAACAAAAAAGGCCAGTGTCATTTTAGCGTGAATGCCCCAATCTGGCCCTCTTCATGGTAAATCTGGATTCGTCTTTGATCACTTCTCCAAAGAGTTTGACCAAAGCTGGCTAGCTCTCCGAGAGAACTGCCGCAATAACGCAGATGACATGAGGACAGCCAGCACATCAAACACTCTCCCTACCCTACCAGCGTGCATCCCCAAGTCGAAAGACTCAGACTCAGGCTCTCAAATATGTTTTTGACTTTAAGAAAAAAATGAACTTCTGACAATGACTCGCCTCTCTAATATGTTGCAATTTGTACTTTCGTCCCAGCCAATGACTTAAATTTTTTAAAATTGATTAAAAATACAGCGATTAAGTTCAATTTCTGTTATTGGTTCATTAAGATTCATTAAGACTTCATGGTCTATATAGGCCTACTGAGGTTCATAATTTATTTTCACAAATAAAAACAAATAAAAAACAGTCCCCCGCAGATTCTTTTTTTTTCTTTTTACAATTAAATTTGGGATATACCTTATGTCAGCTGACAATTAACAAAAAAAGCCGTAGAGACATGCTAAAATAGGTTTAGGAATTTAGAAAATGTCACCATTACATAGTTTGTTCACCGAAGAGCACTATCATCCTGATCTACAGGATCTGCATCAAGATTGTTTGTTTGCGATATGGGTTTCTTTATATTTAAAAAAAGAAAAAGAGTCAGGACATACCTTTTTTTATCTAACAGCCATCAAAATGTAGGTATTTTTTCCCTGTCTGCTCAAAGCATGACGTTAGTTAGCTCTGAGTTAAATGACCATCAATTTTTCAACCATCAATTTTCAAACTTTTTGTGTAGCTGGATTGTTTTAGTCCAATAATTAGTGTATATACTGTGCTGGAATAATGCACATAGTGAATAGTGAGCGAGTGCACCTGTGCTATCTATGGACCGGTAAAGTTGCTATTTGTTGCGTTGTTTTCCAACATACCTGAGTATGTGATCATGTCTCGGCCAGAGTGTGTGCGTATGTGTGTGTCTGTCTGAGGGAGTTGCAGAGTGATGAGAGCAGCAGTATTAACGGGAAATGCCTCTGGACACTCAGGCTGCTGCCTGTGACTGCTGTGAACAGTGGAAGGGACTAATTTGGACCAATTTTTACCACAGAGAGAGAAACAGGAAGGGGGGGTGGTGAAGGAGGGGAAAATTCTGGGGTGAGAGAGTAATTATGGTGATAGGAATAATTATTGGTATGACAAAGAAAGAGGAGATCTGCAGGAGCAGGACTCGGGAGGTGATAAAAGGGAAGAAGGAGAGATGGAGGGCAAAATGACGGTGGGAGAGAACAGAAAAACAATGTTTCCTCTCTGCCATCCCCCTCCGTTCACCCCTTCCCCCCATCTGCCTTTCCCCCCTCAGGAATCTGTCCATTCCTCTCTCCTCTGCTCCTGTTTTCCCCCCTCTTCTTCTTCTCCTCCTCCTCTTTTTCCTTCCTCCTCCTCCTCTGAGCATGTGGATGGCACTCTACCACAGTGCCAGTCTCTCTCTCTCTCTCTCTCTCTCTGTCACTGTGTGTGCAGTCATGTGGCAGGTCAGAGACATGCATCGTGGAAAACGCATGTGTGTGAGTGTATAGAAAGACACGTTTAAGGAGGACAATGAGGGAGCTACTAGAGCTGTTCTGCATTGTGAGTACGGGGACACGTGTGTTTGTGTGTGTGTTTTTGTGTGTGGGTCTTTATTCCATCTATACCAGTGAAAAAGAGGGCATGAGTGTCATTTTGTCCATTGTTGCACATTTGTAAAGGAGTATGGATAGTCTGGATCTGTTGATTTGGTCATCAGAGTTTGCTAGCTTTCTGAATTGCATGAAATAGGAAGTGTATCAGTTGGTAAATGCAAGAAATTTTTTTTTTTTCTGTGAGGAATATGCAGCTTTAATGTGTTGTTCTTCTTGAATATGGTGTTTGCTCTCTACTCATTTATGATTCAGGTATTCAGTGCATCTTAAATGTGTGAATTACTCAGGTCAAAGTCCGGAGGTCATGTTCGTGCATGTGTTTATGGCTTGTTTTTCATTACTCGACTTATACAGTTAGGGCATTGCTTGGCGTTTTAAGTGTGTGTGAGTGTATGTTTTGAGGGTATGTGTTGAAACCTTGCAGTGTGTAACTGTCATGAGGCTTGTATGTAATACTGCATGTTGTCATGTTAGCCAATGAGCTCAGATAAAACCATTAGAGGCGTAAAATCCCTCTGCCTTTGATGTTCAGGCATACGTACCCTCCCTCTTCCACTCACATGTAAACACACATATCATCTCGCGCATTTACAACGAGGACACATACCGTAGGGCTGTTGGGAGTGGGCCAGCCCAGCTGCTGCTGCCATGGAAACAACGTGTGATTGGCACCTTGCCAGTGAACATGTCCTACATGGATAGTATATAGGAGCAATGCATTGTGGGGAAAGTAACAAACATAAATTGGATTCAAGCAACAGACAGGAAGTGATTCCAGCACATGTGGAGTACACAACGCATATCGACCTATGTATAATTCTCAAAATTCACACACGAAGAGAAGGAAACTATACTAGGCAGAAGAGTAGAAGAGGAAAATATCAAGCGTGTTTAGTAATAAAAAGAGTGGCTCCAGGTGTTTTCCAGATGAGTTTCTGAGCGTGCCAACTTTCCCACTCTGCCAACAATCTTTTCTGTAAATTAGCCTGAAACTTGCCAGGATCTTTCCTGGAACTAGTCCCATTATGTAGTGGCCTTGGACTGGCCTTCACTCAGCCTCACTCGACGTACATTTCATTCACTTTGTCATCCATCGGTCATTCACAACAGCAGATGGTACCTGTCACCCAAAAAGTGTGTATTTGAGCTGCAGTCGCTTGACTAACTCATTGCCAGGAGTGACAGATGGAGAAAACAGATAGCAGGTTTTTAAGTGGCACAACAGTAGGCCGTGTAAGCAAGGCTGGAGTAAGAGTTTCGGATGCCAGATCATGGTGATCAATTAAGGCAAAGTGATCAAAGAACTGCCAAGAAGACAGTGTAGAGCTGTTGCAGGTACTAATCTCCCCCTGCCATTGAATTCATGTCACAACACTGCTCTTGTTCAAATCATCTGCCCCTTCAAGTGGTTGCCAATTTGTTGACGCTAACTCCGCTAACACTAGCTAGCCAACTTTAAGGCAGTATAGTTTAGTATAACGGTGTTATACTATTGGCTGACTAACCTTGGTAGAGGCTGGAACCAACTGTCAGAATTCTTACACAGACATAAACAAAACAATCATTTTGAGCTCGACAAACGTTTTAAATTATTGATTCACAATCATAATAATATTTTTAAGGAAAAGGGTTACTTTTATTCTGCACATTTCTACAACCTCTGTAGGTGTACTATTTTGAAAAAATGAATTGTCTATATAAAAATGTCAGCACTAGGACCTTTAAATGACTCAAATTAAAAAATGTAAATGTTTTGACTTCAATTATTTTACTTTGAATATTACATCTTACAGAAAAATTTAAAAGATAGCAAATTACAGATATATTATCTTATATTAAAGCCTCAATGGTATAAAATTGAATTACTATGCTTAAATATATATAAATGTGTATGGAAACCCTCCCTCATACTTGCTACCACTGTCATAGGTTTACAGGTTTCAATTTATTATATTCAGTTGAAATAAAATCTGATATATTTTAACATTTTATTTATGTGATGTATATTTTTAACCTCTTTCCTTCTTTCTGAACCCCTCTGCCTCTCTTTTTCAGGACATAAACAAACGTCTGTCTCTCCCAGCTGATATCAGGCTACCGGAGGGCTACTTGGAGAAGTTTGCCATGAACAGCCCGCCCTTTGACAAGCCCATGAGCCGCAGGCTACGACGCGCTTCATTGGTCAGTAATCATTGTGTCTATGTGTATATTTTGTCTGAGTATATCTGTGTGCAAAACAGCTGAAATAAATTTCTGGTCAGCTGCTTTGATGATGCGTTGGTCACTTCTTAGCATCTGCATGTGGACTTCTGTGGGTACAGCTGGGTGTGTGCTGCTCTTTTGATGCTGTTTTGTTTTGAAACCAAACTAATATGAACTTGCTATGAAAAATGCTATTGTGCACAACTGAACTGACTGAATAAGACCATTACATCATCTGACACACACTCATAGACTCTTTAAGCACACATAGAGTTATGCTATAGAGCTGACAATGGCTCAGTAGGGGGATGAATGATAAATTCATTCTGTATTATGTATCCAGGCCAAAAGCATTATGGATATGAATCAGGGGGTGGGAGAGAGAGGAGGGGTTTGTTACTAGATGGAGAGAGGGGGTGATGGGTAGAAATAGGCAGATATTCATGAATATGCAGCATGTCCTTTTATGCCCCTTTGTATTGTTGTTGAAGAACTCTTTTTTTATCTCTTTTGTCTCAAGTTTCCCCTTATATGAATAAAGCAGGAGCACGTTTCAATCTTTAAAATTGTATTCTGTCTGCTGCACTGATACATTTTCCACAACTTTAACACACCAAATGCCTCGATATGCGTTGGGAAAGCATAAAGGATTCGGCCTCCATCAACCATTTTTGCTGTAATTATTGAACAGGGCCGGCGCCCTGCCTCTAGCTCTCAGCTTGAAGCGATTTAATGACGCAGCTATTCTGCAGGAGTCTAACAGAGATGAAAGGAAAGTGTCTTTGAGGAGAGGTTTGCAGGGAAGAAGAGAGGTTTTTGGTTTAAGAAGAAGGGGATAGACTTTGTCTTTGCAATGCAAAGGAGTAGCGGACATTTTCTGACATGCTTAAGTCTGTTCCCTTCTGTGTGGCTGTGCACCTTTAGGGGTTGTTGTATGCATGTGATGTAATAGATCAATCAATAATTCAGCAGCAGTGTCAGGCTCATCTGCTGCAGCTCCTCTCCTGAGGAGGATTTAACACCGGGACACCTTGAAGTGAGCCAGAGAGCAAGTAGGGGAGAGGGAAAGATGCAGAGGGGGATGACAAGAGAATTTTAACACAATAAAGGACAGGGAGACATGATATAAACAAATATGTGGTGAGGAGTGCAGTGTAAGAAAAGACAAATGGCTGCTGAGCAGGAAGCAGGAAGGTAAAGGTTTTATTTTATCTCTGTCTCCTTGCTGTGAATGCACAGTGAATGCAGAAAGCTAAAGCTGGAGTATTTTTATTAGGGAGGCTCATATTGTTTACATTATTTCATGTCATGCATCCTTGCAGAAATAAAGTTTGACCTGGTATGATTCAGGCCTACTTTTGACATGCTCTGAGCTTGAGGCTTGGAGTTAATTAGGTCGCAACTTACATGGATTCCTCATTGAGTTTCACTCTGCCCCCTAATTCAGTTTTGAGCACCTGTAGCTGGAACTGACAGGAAGTCAAGTAAAGGGGATTGTTTAGTCATGTTTCTTGTAATGTTGGTTAATTAAAACAATTAGATCCCTCCTATCCTTTTAAGTATTACGCAGGTTTGTCCCTGCGCCTGGTTTAGATTCTCAGTCATCAAGGTCATGGTATATCTAAGAGCTATATGGAGGCAACTGGAATTGCTTGAGTTCCTTGAAAAAACTTCAATAAACTCAAGCACTCATAGAAATCATAGTACTTTGTGAAAAGTAAATTTGTTCCTGCTTTATTTTTGCTAATCTTGATTTCTGTAATGCCCTCTATACTAGTATTATGCAGGCTTCCCTCCATCTTCGTCAACTTGTTAAAAATGCTGCTCCCAGGGTCATCACCGGTTCATGATAACAAGATCCTATAATCCCAATTTTAGCCTCCTTGCATTGATTTAAAAATGCTATTGTTGACCTTCAAGGCTTTACGTGACCGAGCCCCTAATTTAATTAACGATCTATTAACCTCTTGCCTTCTTAGATCAGGTGATGGTAGTTTTCTGGTTGTTCCCTGAGCCTGACTAGTGACTTGGGGTGATCAAGCCTTTGAACTATGGAATGGTTAATTAAAAAAAAAAAAAAAAAAGCTTTTGTCTCTGAATAAGAAGTTTGATGGGTCAAAACTCAAATAAGGTTAAAAATGTTGGCATGTCTTCACCCCTCAGTCATACGGCTGTGTCACAAAAGAACAAGTGCACTTCCTCTGTCACAGTTTACCAGAATGATGGTAAGCTTATAATGGCGCCTGGGCTATCAGTGTGCTTGTCATTGGTTACCGTAACGTAGAACATGTGTCGGGTGTCTTGTAACAGATACACACATTTGAAGCCGTGTATTTTGATCTTTGAATCGCTTCCAATCTAATGCAAGTGAAGTTGGTTGGTATCAGTTTTCTCTCATGGCTGATGCCCATTGATAATCAATTATTTACAGCAGTACAATGAGATTCAGAGTTTCATGGTGCCCAGGAAAGAGAAGCCATCTTATCTCAAACCACACACACTTGACCGTGTTATGTAACGCTCACTTTTTTCATTCAACTCTGCAGTGACAGAATAATTTACCTGATAACTGTAAAACTGGATGTCAAAGACACCTTTTTTTGTACCTTTCTCTCGTTGCTTATATTATGCTGTCATGGTATCTTAATATTTTGAAATCTTCTCAGAAGCACTTCAATGAGATTTTTGATAAATAATCAGTAATGTCCATATAATGACTAAGTGGGTAAAAGCAAATGATTTAAACAAGTAGAACAGTCTGCTACGTTCAGAAAAATACAGCACATCGCTATAATGCAGCCTTTAAAACCAGGAAAAAACAACACTCATGTGATAACAACATGATATAGTATATTGTATATTATGCTTTTGCTCTTAAGTGATAAAAAACTAAAACATAAAACTGACCTCAAGTGTCGGCCCACTCCTTTGGCTCAAGCCTTGTCGGTTGCTATCGACAGGTCTACATGAAAAAGGTGACACGGTACAAGATGCTTATTGCTCGATTGATTGACGCTCTGAAGACCGGCTGCATCTCGTTAATGAAAGGGCTCTTCGTGCATCCCGCCTCCCCTCCGCCTGCTGCATGTTTTCTTAGCAAAAGGCTGTCATTTCCCCTCTTCCACTCAATACTCTCAATGCATCCTCTCTCCCCATCAATCCTGCTTACAGGCTGCACAGGGAGAATTAAAAAGTGAAATCTGGTAATGGACTCTTCTCAATGCACATTAGAACCAGGCCGCAGACATCTCTCTTCTCACGTTTCTTCCTTCTGCTTCTGTGCGTCTTCTCAGTTCCTGTACAGGTTCAGACAGGACACATTTTGTTTGGTTTTATGTTGCTTTAATTTTGTCGCTAAAACTTGGTCTGACCTAGATCTGCTGAGTAAGCTCACTGGAGCGTTGGGAATGAAATGAACTCAATGCCATCGAAAGCATACGCAGGCAGACGGACACACACAAACACACACACACATAAGAAAAGGATTGTGAGGCGCAGGAACAGAGTGCAGTTGCATGCTTTAAGCAGAGAGCTCGGTCCTTGCTGTGTTTTAGAGACACTTGAGCAAAGCAAGAGGCCAAGGACTTAATTCTGGAGTGGGGTTAGTGTTGGGGGTGCAATGCACGTGTGTTTTGTATGTTTTTCGGAGTGTGTGTGTGTGTGTGTGTGCGCGCGCGCGTGTGTGTTTTGCTCATGAGGCTGACTCCCCTGCCAAAAGAGCAGCACAGCTCAGCAACAGCTCCTGACAGCCCCTGTCATAAACACAGAGATGGGAGCAGTGTGTGTGTGTGCCACTGTGTATGTGCAGGGGGAGTGTGTTTACATTTGAGCATAGGCTGTGTGTCTCGTCACAAATATCCTCTCGCCTACAGGCACACACGGTCATTTACATGCTGCACATGCCTCTGCACATAGTATATGTACATGAACACAGATGCACATGATCTCCACAGTTTGTATTCATACATTTTTTATTGTCTTTCTTTGTTTTTATCATTTTCAAGCATTGCAAATGAGCAGGTAATTGCCAGGTTTAACTAGATTGTTATTTTAAAACATAAATATGATTATTCATTAATTATGCAAATTTTGTTGCATACCTCTGCACACACACACATTTGTTTCAGTGTCTAAGTGTGTCATCTTGTGTCCGAGCTCATTCTGATGTTGGCTTTTAGGCATGCCTTTAAAGAGATCACATGCTTCATCAGCTAACTTGGTCACTGGAGACCCCTCCCCCTCATACACGCGTGGAGCCAAGCGTTGGCCTGGCATTTGTATCAGCATCATTATGGGACAGGCCAGCGCAAGATTGAAAGAGATGGGTGGCTTCACAGAGATGAACGCAGCTAAAAAACACGGCTGAAACGAGCCTGACAGAGATAGACAAATAAGTGCGGAAAAGTGACAGGAAGAGGGATAAACAGCGACAGGCCTGTGGGTATCACAGCTTGACAGAGCTACATCCATCTATAATTCACGACCTTGAAACCCAGGGGCCACATACATTATGCAGAAAAACCTTTATTAACTGAATTCCGGATTAATTCAGAATGCACATGGATTTGAAGTATGCCTGCTGGAAATCTATAGAAGTAAACATGTAATTAAGTCATCTGTAGTGAAAGAGAGCATGCCATATTTAGTTGTCTTTGCTCTACTGACTTCCTGTGGCCAAAGAAGATATGTGCAGCTGACAATGACATCACTTTGTAGCATTAAAGTGACAACGGGAGGAGGAGGCTGCACTGTGGCGAAATGTGTTGAGATTAGGCTAACGTAGCTTTTCTCTCCCTCTGAGACACAGGCGAGCACGTGTGCCTGCGTCTATGTGTAATGCAATGTGTTTGATGGTGATATGATGTGATGTTCAATGACCTACACAACCAGTACCCTAATTGTCAATATCAGAGATCTGACCAAACTTTATATCAAACAGTGAGATAACATACAGTGAGACAGACGTGGCCAGTGTCTTCTATTTAATAGGTGTTGTTTTGTGCACCTGCATTCATGTAGTGTCTGCTTAGAAAAATGTGACCTAACTTGAAAAGATCCACGCACTTCAAAATGTCAAATTAGGCTAAAAGTGGTTCAGCCAGTTCTTTTAAAGGGTAACGCCACCTATTTTAAACAAAAGAAGTGTGTTCACAGGTTTTTGGAAATACTGGTGCATATGTGGAAATAGTAGTGTCAAACCTTTTGTGACTCCAGAGAAAGCTGAATGTAATCTGATTAATTGCTTCCAATGACGTCACACAGCAGCTAAGTTGCATTCTGGGTAATGTAGGTGCCAGGTTTTGAAGACACAGTTTTAGCATATTCAACACATTCTTCTTCCTTTTCAAAACCTGGTGCCTACATTACCCACAATGCAATTTAGCCACTGATTGACATAATTGAAGGAATATTTATCATTATTATGATTATATACTGCGTCTTCTGGAGACCTAAAAAGGCTTTTTTACTACATTTTCACAGCTGTAGTGGTTCTTTCCAATACCTCTAAACACACTTTAATGTGTTAAATTGGTGGGATTATCCTTTAAGTCCAATCAGACACATGCCATTTGCACATGGCTGTTTACTCTTTGCAGTGTTCTTGGTGCTGAACTGTCTCAGCTTCATGTAGTGCAGCAGAGATGCTCGATAACACACTGTAAGTGTCGGGGAATCCAAGCTAATGTTTTAGCACAGGCAGACACACGCAGAATAACAAGGCCTGGTGACTCAGACCCCCTGCAGTTGTAGGCCAAATGTCAGCAGCAACAGCAGGGACTGAAAACTGAACTAACAGCCTTGGCCTGGAGGACTTCATTCTAGGGATAGTTAACCTAGCCTAACCTGGCCTACTGTCAGGCTGTAGCAAAAATAAATGCACATTAATCAAACTCCTAATGTCTTCTTTCTGTCCTCTCTAGTCTGAAATCGGCTTCGGGAAACTTGAGACTTACATCAAACTGGACAAACTCGGGGAGGTGAGAACATCAGTTCATGACACTACAATGACACTGTCACAACATGACACTGAAAACTCCTCATATACTCAGCTTTCACACTGCATTCACATGCTTCCTATCTCTGCAGGGGACTTATGCTACAGTATTCAAGGGACGAAGCAAGTTAACTGACAACTTGGTCGCTCTGAAAGAGATTCGACTGGAGCATGAGGAGGGGGCGCCCTGCACAGCTATCCGAGAAGGTAATAAAACAACTCACAGGTCAACACGGGAGCATATTGTCAAGTAGTTGTAAGGCCTTGACAGTGTTGGGACGTATAGTAGTTGTTCATCCATATTGCCTGGTAGCTCCCTGAGCTCTTGGTGAGCTAGGAGCTGTTTTGTTCGCCTCAGAGGTTTGTCTGTGTTTGACTGACAGTCTCTGATATGTCTCCCCCTTCTAGTGTCTCTCCTGAAAGACTTGAAGCACGCCAATATTGTCACTCTCCATGACATTATCCACACTGACAAGTGCCTGACACTCGTGTTTGAGTACCTGGTGAGTGCACTGTGCATGTATATGTTTATTGTCTGAGTCTTGAGAGGACGTATATTACTAAACTAAATATCTGCACTTCTTTCTTTCTTTCTTTCTTTCTTTCTTTCTTTCTTTCTTTCTTTCTTTCTTTCTTTCTTTCTTTCTTTCTTTCTTTCTTCCTTCCTTCCCTCAGGAAAAAGATCTGAAGCAGTACATGGATGACTGTGGGAGCATCATGAGTGTTCACAATGTCAAGGTAATGCAAAGTAATACATTTGTTCAGTACTGAGGAGAATGAGCTTGACTTCTAGTTTGCAATATTTCATAATCATTTTCGATTTCGATTTTCGATTTTTTTCTGTAACAATAAATTACTTGGTTACATCTGAATATCAAATGTGATAACAAGTATCAAGTAAAAAAAAAGTCATCCTCATCTCCTCCTCTCTCCAGATATTCCTATTCCAGCTGTTACGAGGTCTGGCGTACTGCCACAGAAGGAAGGTCCTTCACAGAGACCTCAAACCCCAGAACCTGCTCATCAATGAAAAAGGAGAGCTCAAACTGGCAGACTTTGGTATGTCACCTCTTAACTAACTAGTAGCATATTATCTTTAAAATTCCTGTATTGGTTGGGTGTCAGATGCTCAAGATTAGAGGCAACACATATAAAAGTGTTGATTTTTGTGAAACTGCTCAATTTTTTGACATATTGCCCTCTTCTTTAATAACAATGATTTTAATTGCGGAATGTTAAAAGCTACGTATGATCAAAACACTGATTAACACATGGCTCATGCTAAACTAAATTGAAAAAGAGTTGACACAAGAACAAATTCAGCCTGCTTTCACAGACAAAAAAAAACATGTTCCCCTTGGTGTGGCTCTCATTTCTACATTGCCCTTAATTCAATTAGCTGGTAATTTACAGAGTTGCTTTTTAAATTTTATTTTGGTTTTACAGAAAATGTTTTACAAAGCAGAAGCCTGAGGTCTAGAAAACCCTACTAGCGGCCCCTAAAGGCCATACTGCTCCTTAGACCCAGCCAGACAGCATAGTTTGAAGTGACTAATCACCCAACACTGCCCTCCTCAGGCAATAATCAGAACATGATTGTGATTGCAGCAATTATTATTGCTGTGGCACATGCTTTTACAGTGCTACTTAATTTAATTCGGCTTTGTAAATTACTAGATGATTATTTGCTCTTTGGATAAAACAGGAATCTAGATTTAGAATAACATAGCCCACTGACATGAACCATTATAATACAATGTAAATAATAGATAGAATAGAATAATAATAGAGTGATAAAGTGTGTAAAAGTCAAAATCCTAAAAATATGTTCTTAATTCTGATAAGTCCTGAGGTGTCCCACAGCATTAAATAAATAAAATAAAGTCAATGAAGCAGTATTTATATTAATGTCACTTTTTGTTTTCGGCAGGTTTGGCACGAGCCAAGTCTGTTCCTACAAAGACGTACTCCAATGAAGTAGTGACATTATGGTACCGACCACCAGATGTGCTTCTGGGCTCCACTGAGTACTCTACACCCATCGATATGTGGTGAGCAAACAAACATCTACATCTACAGCTACACAGTTTTAAGAGAAAAACAAAACACTACCCCTGTTTTTTTTTGTGTCTCTCCTAATGCTTTTTTCCTACTTTTTGTCTTCGTCTTAAGTGTTTCTGTCATTTCCCCTAGCTTCCCTTCAAATATGTATTTTGCTGTGTCATTTAACACATTTAATCTTTACTATACTTTGGGTACATTAGTTTCTATCTGGATTTGGAATGAGTACACTGGCTGTGATTGGATGTCCTGAGCTTGACAGTATGTTTGTGATATATGCACGTTTTACAGTTCTTACTGGAGAACCCATAGTTTGGGGTAGCTTGTCTTTCCATAGTTTTATAGACATTCCTATCCTAGGTATTGGCTTAAGTTGTATATTCTTCACTCTTGCATCTGCATTTAAATTCTTATGGACTCACTTGTGTGCAGCAATTCATCTATTGAAGTAGTGTGTTCATGTTAAATGTCACAACCTCCTAAGGTGTCACATGTGCTGTATTTTGCGCTTATTTGTGCTTGCTTGTTTGACTTTTTTATCCCCTTGTCCAGGGGTGTGGGCTGCATCTTTTATGAGATGATCACTGGCAGACCTCTCTTCCCTGGATCGACTGTGGAGGATGAGCTTCACCTCATATTCCGCATCCTTGGTGAGAGAAGGAATTCTTAATGGCTTTTGCTTGTTCAAGCTTTTGTGTGTTTGTGTGTGCGTTACCACTCTACATATGCTGACTGATCATCCTTAACTTAACTTATCTATATCCTCAACAGGTACTCCGACAGAAGAGACTTGGCCTGGTATCACCACCAGTGAGGAGTTTAAGACGTACAATTTCCCCCGATACCAAGCAGAGCCCCTCGTCAACCACGCACCCAGGTATGTAGCTACGGGTGTGTGTATCGACGGATGATCACATAATGAGCAAATTTATTACCCAAAAGACTGTAACTTTAGAAGATAATCGGTTAGTTGGTCTAACTCAGACTGCTAAAGCCCCATTAACGTCAGCACAGACTGTGGCTTTGGTCGGCTTTCACTTCCACTGAAATTGATTTGGGTACAAATCTCTTAAAAACCACTCTGGACAGGAGGAATGAGTGTAGCAAGCCAAACGTGCTGCCATGTCCATATGGGCACCTGACTATTGTGAACCTATCCTTTAAGTGACTGTGATACATTAGATGAAACAAGATAAGGATTGATTTTCAGTCGGAACTTGAATCAAGCGTTTCCGCCTCTGTTGAAATGGCAGGAACACTTCACTGCTCTATAAGGCTTAGCTCAGCATTGGACCACACTCGCACTCAAATCCCTCTCTCTTTTCCATTCCTCTCTCTCATCTCCTCTCTTGCTTTCCGTGACGCAGGATAGACAACGATGGTCATGACTTGCTGTCTATGCTTCTACAGGTGACGAATATTGCATTTAATGATGAACACTTTAAATATATGTACCCCTAATGTCATGGATTGTGTTTTAATCTTGTCTTTATATCCCCTTCTTTGTCCCTATGTGACTGCAGTTTGAGGCAAAGAAGCGGGTATCGGCTGAGGATGCACTCAGACAATCGTATTTCCGAACCCTTGGGGAGCAGGTTCAAACACTGGCAGACAGTGAGTACATACTGTTTGACATGGTGAACATACACAAGTAGTGTAGAAATACTCTCTCACCAACCCTCTGTTGTTTGCAGCTGCATCCATCTTCTCTGTAAAAGGCATTCAGCTCCAGAAAGATCCAGGGAAGAGATCGTCAGTCTACCCAGAGTCAAGTAAGTCCTCCGAGATAGAAAAATAGAGGGGAAAAAACAAGAAATTAGGATTTCTTAGTTGGATTATGATAGAGGATAGTTCTTGCTCCCTGTCCTCTTCCTCTTCTCTCCTTCTCTTCTCTCTGTTTGCTTTATGTCGTCTCTCATGTCACTGTGTGGTCCTACATGTCACACACAGTCTATTGCAAGAGTCATGCTTACTCTACAAACAGATCTCCAGCTCCTCAATATTTACGACAGCTGCTGCAGGACACTTTAAAACAAGTATTTTTTAAAACACAAATACTGTTGAATGTGCTAGTTTTTGTTAGCGGCGCGGCTCTAAGGGGATGGCAATGTAAGTCTGACGGTCAGTCCACTACTAGTACAATGATTTTAGGTGCTCAAAAGAGCATTTTGCCATGTAGTGAGTTGACAACTCTACAATGAGGAAATAATCTATCCTGCCAACAAAACATGATCATTGCACATACACAGTGTCAGGAACAAGGTTCAAGAATTTAAGCTGTCAGCATTAAAAGTAGGTGCATCATTACAGTGTCAACATTTACGTTTAAATTCAACAACTGGATGTTGAAAGATGCTGAGACAGAAATCTGCTCATAGACAAACTAAGTCGTACATCCAACAATTGAGTTAGCATACAGTTAATATACTATGATCACTGAAGAGCAGCTGAGGGGTTTTGCCTTTGTCGCAACCCCGATTCATTAACTGCATACCTGGTATGCCTTTTTGCTCAGATTGACTTCAGTGTTTCTGTCTCTATCACAGTCTCAGCCTGTGTGCGTCTCTTTCTGTCTGCTTCCGCTGCCTCTCTGTCATGTTTTGATAAACTGTCCCTTCTCTTCCTTGGTACCCACGCTCTCTCTTCTTTCGCAATGTTCATCTTTCCCCTAATCCTTTCTATCTCCCTTGTGTGCCCTTACTCCAACTCCTCCGTAACACCTCAATATTCCCAACCTTCCCCTCCTCTCCCCCCTAACCCTAAAAAGCGGTGGCCCATAAGCTAGGCTCTGCACCCTCGCAGTACTTCCAGAGAGATGCAGCCAATCCAAGGGCTCAGAGTCACAATCTCTCCTCCACTTCCACTGGCTGAGTGGCCCCTACCGTTCTGGTAAATACGGTCTCTTTCATTCTGTCTGTCTTCTAGCCAGCCCCCACCCCTCTTTTATCTGTTTGCTGTCACCTGGCCTCTTTCCATCTGTCCATCTGTCCATTTGCACTTTGTCTTTGCTGCAGTCCCACTTTATGTATGGCGGTCTGGACTAAATGCTGGCACATTTCACTTCTCACCCTGCATTCCCTGAACCAAAACAACACATTATTTGTTAGCTGTTAGCCTCACATCCTTTCATTTTTTTTTTTTTTTTTTGTAGTTTGTTAATCCCTCTCCTTGTTCTTGCTCCCGCTGGCCTCCCCTCACATCTCCAGCGTTGCACCCACATGCATCATCTCAGCTTTCACTTACCTAATCCTCTTTTTTCTCTAAGTGAGCCACGCCCAGCGTTTATTTCAGGGATGAAAGGGGCAACAATATATTCATAAACGAAAAGAATGTGGTCAGCGGACGGGGATCAAGACATTTGATTCTTTTCATTTGCAGTCCTGTTTAGGTTTCTGCAGCGAGAGATGTAGCCTTTTTGTTGAGTCTGTAAGTGAGGGTTTGGTTCAGTGTGTGTTTGGTTGGTTGTGTGTTATAAATGCATTTTCAATTAGTATTACTATAGTGTTTGTTTCACTGCATTGTGTTACAGTTACTGGTAAGTACGATTTAGCTTCTGCAACATGAGATTACACATAGTATTACAGGTTATAGAACTACATAAATAATCCTCTTGTCAAAGTACTGGCACTGATAGCATTACGGCTACACTATATGGCCAAAAGTATCTGTCCACATACTTTTGTGTGCTTTTTTCTCTGGCTTGTAGACAACAGTGTGCTCCAGTTTTGGGGAAAGCCCTTTCAGATTTGAACATGACGGTGCCTTTTCGAATATAAAACCAGGTCCACTGAGCCCTTTAGTCATCAAACCTCTAAGAAATACACTCAGTTATGCTCTAATGCTAAACTGGTAAAAGTTATTTGCTGATTGATCACGTGTGCTCAGAGAACAAGAGCCTGGTGTTCTTTCTTTTCAGAGCAATCCTCACACTTTCTCAATGACTCATATTCTGCTAAAGCCAATATGTTTTAGGTTTTTTTAAGCTAATTTTAAAATGTTGATCAAACTCCAGTAACAATAAGCACATATATTTTTAGTAATATTATACAAACATGCTGTATAAGCACACATACATAGAGATGAAATCATGTGATCGTCTGAGATGGGAACAAAAAGAAAACCAGTTAATAGATAACTTAAAACAGAAACAACATATATGTTAACACCCGTTACAACAAATAAAATAAAATGATAAAATAGAATAACACTCAGAAATCTCAGTGGTTGTGAGCTCTTCCTTCTGTGCTGCATATTTACTCCTAAATTTAAGAGAAAGAAATGTAATTAATAGCTTTTATTTGTAAGTGTGTGAATAATGGTAAAAGTGAAGATTTTTACTTTTATCTTTTCATATTTTAGCAGTTTGATACATACGGGCCATGAACTCATCCCATCAACAACTTTTTGGCTGAATACGCTGAGGCCTTATCACTCATCATCAGTACCTCACTAATGCGCTTGTGGCTGATGGCAGCAAATCCCTAAAACCAGTTTACAGGAAAGCCTTCCCAGAAGAGTGGAATCAGTTATAGCAGCTTATTAATTACTCATGGTTTTGGAGAGCCCAGTTGGCAGGAAAAAATGTTGGCAGTTAATGTTTCAGCAAAGCTTCACAAACATTCACGTTTGTACGTGTCATAGGCTGCGTACCAATCTTGACATTTGGACAGAACGTGTCGTATCATGTTCATCATTATCATGTTAATGACCTGACTTTCATATCTGGGTGTGGAGGGGATGATAGTGGAGTTACAGGCGAGACGGCTGGAAAACTAGTGACAGCAGTTCGAGACTGTGTTCCAACATTTGTAAGTGTGAAACCACTGAATATTTTTAAGGAGAACTTGGGACAATTTTCTGCTGTGTAGGTGGGGACAAAAAAATTTATATTTTTGACAAGAAGTCATGACATCTCCCACCATGTTTATGTTGACATAACCAGGTATGTTTGACAAGACCTCAGGACGTGTCTGGCCGTGTTTTTGGGTACTATAACTATAACTACTATACTATAAGCCAAAACACGATCTTTTCCGAACCCTAACTAAGTGGTTTTGGGGCTTAAACCTAACCGTCCATGAACACAGCGTGTACACACCATAAAATATAAAAGTTAACCTAAAGAAAGAAATAGAAGAAAGTTAAGAAGATAAACCGATAAATCTTTTAATAATTGATTAATCATTTAAGTAATTTTTTAAGAAGAATGCCAAAAATTTGATGGTTCTGGGTTTTCTTCGAGAATTTTCTGCTGTTCCTCGTCTTATTAGATCAAATATTTTCACACTTTTTGCACATTTAATAATGTCACAGAAGGTTTTAGTTTAATAGAACGAATGAGTAATGGACAAGTTGGTGGATTCACTGACAAGGGAAATAATTGTAAGTTGCAGCCCTCTGTGTGTGTCCAGTGCATTTGGCCTTATAGTGTAAATTTGAATGTTGCATGGAGTGAAATTTGCAGTGTGTGATGTGGTAGTGTTTGTTAGTGTGTCCAAATGAAATCCAAGCCTTTATTCTCACTGCTCTCCCTCTCTCTCTCTCTCTCTCTCTCTCTCTCCTTCTCTCTCTCCTTCTCTCCCTCTCTCTCTCTCCCTCTCTCTGTCTCTCTCTCCAGCCCAGGGGAAGAGCAGGAGGCAGAGTGTGTTGTTTTAGTGCTGGCGGGGGCGCTGAGGTGAGGAGGACAGTGACACGCGGAGCCGTCCTGTCAGACATGCATCCACTGACCCTGCCACACACACACTGAAGGAGCAACACACACGCTGCCACACAAACACACACAGGACACACACTGAAGAAGAAAACACACACAGGAACACGGAAACAAAACCACACAGAACTACAGCTGAAGAATTCATGCGTAACTTAATAAAACAGACTCGGCTCAACCCTAAAGACAGAAAAAAATTTAAATGAGAGAAGTGCTGGAAGAAAAGTGGGAGAGTACAAGATTCTCCTTGCTGCTACTACCGCTGCTGTCCAGAAGAGGGCAGCGTTTGGGACGTGGGCTGACTGAACCGAACTTGCTGTATCAGTGAGCTGTGAGCAAGAAGGAGTGAGAAGTGGACACGATTCGAAGGCAAAGAAAAAGAGATGAAACCTCTTCTTCTGTTATCCTTTTTTTTTGGTTTGGACTCTTGTTGTACATAAAGAGACTGAGCTGTAGAACTCTGCTTTTTCATAATACGCCTCAGCCTGAATCCAAACTCTGAATATTGCACCTCAACCCTGAAACCTTCGCCTAACCTCTTGGCCCTTTATTACATGATCCTTAAAACAATACTCAATCTCTCTCTCTCTCTCTGTTTCTGTATCTCTCTTAAATATACAAACAACCCCACACACACACTGATGGCTCACTTGAAAGTTACGAGTGTGTAGATCAACAGAGTTTACAGAGAGAAACTTTAGCACCTTATTGTCCAGTAGAGGTCAGGGTGGCTGTCATTACCTCATCAGTCACTCTTGCAGAGTAGGAAGTACTTTTTCTAGATAGTAGAATGAAGAAGAATCAAAATAATGAACCAAAAAAGAGAAACTCACTAACTGTATGACGTATTTACCTTCACCGACCATAATTGGACACTACGTTACAATTAAAAACACACATTTGTCACATGCTGTAAAGAACACTATGCTGCGAGACGCTCCTGTTTCAGTGCACAAGAAGGGCGACGTGTAAGAACAGAGAGGTAAAGGAAGTGTACAAATCCTCACCTGCTTATCCGTAGACACCCTCTTCCTCTTCTGACTCAGAAGTTGTCTTGATTTGTCGTGTGCTGTACAGGTGTTGATGTTGAAACGTTCTCTTTGCACCTGATTTCTTTTTTTTCTTTTTTTTTTTTTTTACCTCTTTAGATCATGAGTAGAACAGTCAACAACCCTCCCCCCCTCCCAAAACCTCTCCTGCCCAACTCCACGAGCATTTATCCATTTATTTTAATTTTTTCCAATCTGTATATACGAGCATACTTTTTACTTGTCAGAAGCAATGATAATTCCAGGATGCTGTTCTCAGTCTTTTACTGTGTTCCCACCGGAACAGTGTGGCGACTGGCTGGGGACATGTTGCACATTCCTTGAGCTCAGGACTTAATTGCTAATGTCGTTTTGTGGATGCTGTGAGGTACAGCTGGTCTCGTATGTCTCCCCCAGTAGAGCAGAGTACATCGATCATGGCCTGAAACTCTTTGCGAAGCTGGTTAGAACTGTATGTGAAGTAGAAGAAGAAGAATCACTTCTCGGCATCATCCTGTCCGTCTTCTGTGTCGTTCATTTGAGCATAATATTGCTGTTCAGTGACTACCTTACCCATGTCTTTACTTGTCATCTCTTCAAGCATGTTTGTGTATTTCCACACAGCTGTTTTCAGTTGGTATGTGAAATAGCTGCTGCTGGAAAAGGAATACCTCCAGTTGGTTTAAATCTTGCATGGGACATCATTTTTTAACACTACATTAACCTGTAACGGCTCCTCGGTAAGAGAGGCCTTAAATAAGATGAAGACAACACTGCATAAGTGATGTGCTGCCGGCGTTGGGACCAGATCGTTTGTATGACAAATCTGACTCAAGCTCAAGCTGCACAGTACTGTTATAACTGTTATGTAGCCTGTTTAGCAGGACTTGAAGCACTCAAACACGCTGTTGTTTCCTGCTGTTATCGTTACTGCCAGAAACAACAGGACCAAAGTCAGTCCTCCGAGCGCCTGGCCTTCAAGCACACAACTGTTTCACACACCAATCAGTCGTCATGTCAACATGTACTGTATCTATACGAGATGGCCTGTGAGTGTAGATTGGAGTTTCCTGTTCCGCAGGCACCAACCTCGGGTCACTTCTGCATCTTCTCCTGAAATGGATTCAGAAAGGGTGAAGTGATCCCACGTCGGTGCCTGTCAGAAGGACTACTTATTCACCCAGAGTGTGACAGTATGTAGCATGTACATAGATGATCCCTCACTCTGTATATACAAAAAAGTGTACAGGTTTGATACAGCTATTCACACTCTGGCTTTTCTTCTTCTTCTTTTTTTTTTTTTTTTTAGCTTTTTCTTTAATGAAAGTCATAGCAATATTTCTTTGATCAATAAAAAGCCAAGGTGATAGGATGATTGCATTTGTGTTTATTTAGAGGACGAGAAGTGACTGTGAATGATCAAACTGTGAGACTTGACTAAACTGATGACAGGTTTTTGTTTTTTCCTTGCTGTTTAACATGCTGGATCCAAAAGGCTGGAGTGAAGTATCATGTTGCAAAGGAGTATAACACACTGATTATTATGATTTTTATCAATGAAAGCCATAAAGGTCATATATAGGTGAGAAAGGTCTGCTTGTGTGCGAGGGGTGTGTACCATGTTTGAGCACAGACCTAAAGAAGCAAAGGGGATGTGTACACCTAATAAAAAAAAATAAAAAAAACAAACATGTAATTACTTTTTTTTCTTGTCATAAATCCTTTGGAAACGTATCTCTATCTAGTGTGATACACAAATATTTACGTTCACTAAAAGAAGGGTTCGCTAACCCTAACCCCAACATTTAGACTCTTTATTTGGGCTCAACCAAGTTTGTGCATGCTTTTCGTCTAGCTTACAGTGCACCATATGTACACCTCTTAATCAGTGATGGATTGTAACTAAGAACATTTACTTAAGTACAATTTTGTGGTAACTTACAGTGTGTATATCCATTTTCTCCACTACATTTATTTGGTAAGTACTATTAAGTTACTATTAAGTTCAGTACTTGAGTAAATGTACCTAGTAACAGTATATGACTGGTTTGAAAATTATATCCATACACACAAACGTGCATGCATGCATTTTTAATTTTAACAAACCATGTAAGTATGTTGTTTCTGTGCAAATGTAGGTCAAGTCACGCCAATTTTATTTACATAGTCCAACATCACAAATCACAAATCACATTGCCTCAGTGGGCTTTACAAACGCCCTCTGTCCTTTGAACCTCGATTCCAGTGAGGAAAAACTTCCACAAAAAACTTTTTAGTAGGAAAAAAATTTGAAGAAACCTCAGGAAGAGCCACAGATGTTGCTTGTACAGAACAGTCAAACAAAATCACAGAGTATACCGATCACAGTGGCAAAATATCTGATACAAGATTATAAAATACACATTTTGGGTGGAATTGAATCTTTACACCCTGTGAATGTGACACAACTCCCACATTCCCTGTGGTGAGATCAAAAAGAATTATACATGATCGACAATATCCATGACAGAGAACAAGAGAGGGGGTTGTCTTTATGTCAGAATACATAAAAGGTTGTGACAACCTCGGCAGCATGAAACAGGCAGGTTTGAACACTTGGTCTCCTTTTTCTTTTTCACAGATGCTCCTATGTTGAATACACATCATTTCTACATCCTCCATTGTTCCATCCATATGAGTCTGTTGTCCTCGGGAGTGAGACAGCCAGGAATCCTGTTCACTTTTATTCTTTTAGAGATTCTTTAGGGGAGACTCTTTGGCTCTTGTTGATAGAAGCAACCGTGGTCTCACCCTCAGATGTTTGTGGATCTGAGGCCCACGGGTTCCATCCACACAGGACAGTGGGAACAGCGTACCCTCGAAACTGGAAACACGCACAGGTTACAGAGAAATAATAGTGTATGATTATATTATTGTTTGTGAATATAAATGTGCGTGATGGAGGATTACCTGTCTGTTCATGAAAATATATATGATGGGGTTGTAGACGCCGCTGCTTTTAGCCAAGTAAACAGGTATAGTAGCGATGATGGGGTCAATATATAGACTGGAGTCCAGGATGACAGCAAGCGCCATAGCAGCATATGGCAACCAGGTCACCAGGAAGGCCAACACCATCACCACTACCATACGTGCCACCTGAACCTCCACGCGATTAGTGCTGCCAGCCTCAGACACCTGCAGCTTGGTCACCTGTGAGATCAAAATACAAGCACAAAGGTTTTTATCGTGATGCTGGTACAACCAACTGAAGTGTTTTCATCACTGAGCAGTCCTCACCTGACGGAGGGTCCACAAGAGCTGCGAGTAAGACACCGTGATGATAGAGAAGGGCACGGCAAAGCAAAAGAAAAAGTATATGATGATGTAGGACATGTTCCCAACGTCCCGGCTGTACCAGTTGGGGGCGCAGGAGGTCTTGATGCCCTCCAGCTCATAGCTTCCCCAACCAAACAGAGGAGGGGTGTTCCACACAAAAGACCACAGCCAGGACAGCACCACTCCAGCCACTGCATGTCTGAGGACAGTACAGATGCTGTGTAACATGCTGGTGGAGCAATAAATAAATAATTGCTCCCTGTGTGATGCTGCTGTCAGTCACTACTGTACCTGGTCTGAAACAGGACAGCACCCATGGGATAGCACACCACCATGTAGCGTTCAACAGAAATGACTGCTATTGTACACAGACTTGCTATACCTGAGAGAAAAGAAGAAACATGTAAAAACTTCTTGACTAAGTACTTAAGTACTACACTTAAGTACAATTTTGAATATTCCAGTTTTCCAGATACCATATCATTATTTTGAGAGAGTAATTATTTTGACGTTTCTCTTTGTTTTCAGATACTATGTTATTATTTTGAGCTGAGAATGTTTCATTATTTTGAAAAAGTTTCCCTATTATTCTGAGAACATTTCTCATTTCTTAGATACTGTTATTATGTTGAGATACTTCAGTCAGTCGTCAGAAAGTTTCTTATAATTTTGAGATACTAACTCATTATTTGAGCTATTAAGTCGACATACTGACTCAACAGACCTTTTTTTCATCACAGTGGAGGAAACAGTTAACCTTCCTAACAGTTATAGTTTCTCATTGCTTTTCTCATAAAGATTTGACGTAAAAACACATATATTAAGCTTATTAAATGCAACACACAAATGCAACACCGACCCCTACATAGTAAGGAACCACTGGAATAAGCAACCAAAAAAATTAAAACTAGCTCCACTTTGAAAATGCTACATGTGCACTGACACATCAGCACACACATTCTAATAATGTCATATATAATAAGCTATTTTCCTGCAGATTGAGTGCCTTTACTTTAGATATTTAAAGTAACCACATCTTGCTGATACTTAGTTTAGTTTTGGTTATTTTTACATTGCTGCATTGTTCATTTTGTTTCAGTAAAGGATCTTCTTCCACCACTGTGAAAATGAAATCACACCAGGTTGTAATTGTCATGTACACTCACCGAAAAAGGCTACAGCGAAGCCCTCCAACACGCAGCCCACACGTCCCAGGTTAAAGTATCCCACAGCATTGGTCACTGTGGTGGGCAGACCTCCAAACACAGCACAGCCCAGGTCACATACGGCCAGGTTAACGAGGGCATAACTGAGTGGCTGTCTGAGCTGTCTGTGTCTCATTGTCACCACGATCACCAGGACATTGAGGATGATCCCCACCACAGAGAACGCACCCATGATAACAGCCAGCGTTGTGAAGCCGGTCCGAGACAGGAGCGCTGTGTCGGCTGAGCTGTGAGACTGTGAGGAGTTTCCATGGAGGACAAGGTCATCCATATTGCTCAGTTTAGAGACTGCTTCCTTAAGCTTCAGTTGTCCATGTGCAACTTTAGCTCAGGACTAATATGTACAAAATATCCACAGGTTAAAGAATAAACAGCTGCACAAAATATGAAAGGAAAGAAAAAGTAGAAATAGACAGCTGGTTAATCAAAAAAATGAATTAAGTAATCCAGTAATATCAGCAGCGGCTGCAGTCTGTCTCTACATATGCTGCATGTTTGCTGTTCTGGTGCAGCTGCAGAGAAGAAAAAGGAGACAGGGCCTTCTTATTAGGACGAGAGAGGCTCTGGGCCATGACATTTAATTCTTGAAAACCAAATCCGTAGATCCGGATTGTGCAGACAATAATTCTGTCTAATATCCTCTAAGACTGCACTTTCCATGATTGCTGGCTTTACAGCTGCTCCTGAGTAATGAAGCAGGGATTCAGTAACACAATATGGTTTTTAGGATCAGAGTTAAAACGCATGTCTGCTGGTTAAAGGCCCAGAAGGAGCTTTATAGCTTGTTAATATCGAGCATCTTTGTGTACGCTGAATTACTCTGCCGATAGAATCTTAACATGATGTCTTTGCAGCATGACTTAGGTTCAGTGTCTCTAACCAGGTTTTTCTTCACCTGACTGACTCTCATATCTAAATAATATGAGGTCAAACTAGGGTCACAAAATAGACATTCCTCTTTAGCATAAAGACCAAACCTGAGAAACATTCAGTCAAAAGTGCAACATTGACAATGTGCAAAGGTCAATTCTACATTTATGAAACACTTTACTTCTGTCGAACAGTCAAGCAACTTGGGATATAAGCAATTTACAATCCCTACTGTTAATGTTTTGGCATTGTATTTTGTATTTTGAATATCTGTTTATTCATATTTCTATGCTCACACCTGTAATGATACTTTTGTATTTGCACTCTTTATATGTGCAGTCTTTCCTACTTTGTGTTGGAACTGTTAACAACAATTTGAACAACAAATTAATCTCTATCTTATCATCTTATTTTACCTTATCTAATCTTATATACTTTGTCTCAACAGACCATGTGTAATTAGTTTTTGTTTTTCTTAAAATGTCATATCAATAAGCACATTTGGGTTCCACTTTATAATAATTTATACAGGTTTTGCAAGTTGTAATTAACAACTTTGTCAATGGTTAATAAATCATTTACTTATGCTTTATAAATTGGCTATAATACGGAAGCCCGAAGGGGCCATGCATTCATACATTTATTTCCTCCGTTTTCCTGTGATAACGAGTTAATTTCATTTTGTTTTCTCGAGATCTCGAGTTATTATCTCGAAATAACAACTGCTGTTTTCCCAAGATAACGATATAATTAATTTGAGATCTTGAGAAAACAAAACGATAGTGTAGTATATTAAATCATTGCAGGAAACATCATTCAGTGTAGCAATGTCAGAGGAGCAGGAGCATATCGATCACTGCGTCACATATCTTTTCAATCAAGGCCTGACACAGGCTGAAATAGCATTATGCCTTGCAGATAATATACACATTAGTGTGTGTAATCTAAAAAGAGGTTAGCAAGGCTTCAGCTATATCTGTGGAGCAATCTAAGTGAGCCTGATGTCGTCTTAACTACATAGCTGACCAGCTACGAGGTGCTGGGCGTCTCCATAATCTCAGGCCTATCATATCACAGTCATTATCTCGAGATCTCGAAATAATTATATCATTATCTCGGGAAAACAAAGTTTCGTTATCTCGAGATCTCGAGAAAATTATCTCGTTATCTCGGGAAAACGGCAGTTGTTATTTCGAGATAATAACTTGAGATCTCGAGAAAACAAATGAAATTAACTCGTTATCACGGGAAAACGGAGGAAATAAAATGTATGAATGCATGAGTTAATTTCATTTGTTTTCTCGAGATCTCAAGTTATTATCTTGAAATAACAACTGCCGTTTTCCCGAGATAACGGGATAATTTTCTCAAGATCTCGAGATAACGAAACTTTGTTTTCCCGAGATAACGATATAATTATTTCGAGATCTCGAGATAATGACTGTGATATGATAGGCCTGAGATTATGGAGACGCCCGGGACCTCGTAGCTGGTCAGCTATGTAGTTAAGACGACATCAGATATAGCTGAAGCCTTGCTAACCTCTTTTTAGATTACGCACACTAATGTGTATATTATCTGCAAGGCATAATGCTATTTCAGCCTGTGTCAGGCCTTGATTGAAAAGATATGTGACGCTGTGATCGATATGCTCCTGCTCCTCTGACATTGCTACACTGAATGATGTTTCCTGCAATGATTTAATATACTACACTATCGTTTTGTTTTCTCAAGATCTCAAATTAATTATATCGTTATCTTGGGAAAACAGCAGTTGTTATTTTGAGATAATAACTCGAGATCTCGAGAAAACAAATGAAATTAACTCGTTATCACGGGAAAACGGAGGAAATAAATGTATGAATGCATGGCCCTTTAGGGCTTCCGTATTATAGCCAATTTATAAAGCATAAGTAAATGATTTATTAACCATTGACAAAGTTGTTAATTACAACTTGCAAAACCTGTATAAATTATTATAAAGTGGAACCCAAATGTGCTTATTGATATGACATTTTAAGAAAAACAAAAACTAATTACACATGGTGTGTTGAGGCAAAGTATATAAGATTAGATAAGATAAAATAAGATGATAAGATAGAGATTAAAGGAAAAACAAAGGAAAACAAAGTTTCATTATCTCGGGATCTCGAGAAAATTATCCTGTTATCTCGGGAAAACGGCAGTTGTTATTTCGAGATAATAACTCGAGATCTCGAGAAAACAAATGAAATTAACTTGTTATCACAGGAAAACAGAGGAAATAAAATGTATGAATGCATGGCCCTTTAGGGCTATAAGCGTTCTATGAGCCTTCTGGGTTGCCAGGTTTTAAGAAATTCGAGCACCTGGACTAGAATCCATTTAATAATAGCCTTATTTAATAAAAAGACATAACTGCCGGCTTGATGGCTTGTTAAAAAATTGGGGGAAAAAAACAACAACAAAAAACAAAAAAAACAAAAACATGAGTATTTGCTTATGGATTACCAAGATTTATTACCAAATAATTTAAGAGGGATAAACATCACCCAGAGGATTTTTTTTACAATCTGCAATGCAAAATTTGTTCTGATAATAGCCTAGTCAATAAAGTTTATTTAAAAAGGTGCAAAATGTAAGAATAAGTTATGATGTCTAAGTATTATGTTGACTCATCAGTGTAAGCACCAACACTCCCTGACACTGCAAGCTCATAGCTAACTGCATGGCTAACTGAGCTACTTAGCTAATGACAGCTACATTTAGCAGCAATTCCGGTTACTCTGGTGATATGCTGTTCATATGTTTTCCATATGAATTTGACAGGTGGAAAATTCTTACATACTGCACCTTTAAATAACATGATATCAAGGAAAAGGGTCTGTTTGTGTTTTCTACACGATCAGTTCCCCTCCAGGTCACCAGGGGGCGCTACAGCCTGCAGCAGCCTGCTCCGACACTTAAAACAGCTGCGTTTGAGCTTCACCGGCGGTAAACAGTCAACATGGCTGCCTCCGTGAAGAGAGCTGCCCACGACATAGAGACGCGAAAGCGGACCGATGATGTGCTTCTGTCGGAGGGGATCGACTTCAGCTCCCTGCTGCTGTCTCCGGCCGTGCTGGACGGACTGTCCGCCGCAGGCTTCCGGAAACCCTCCCCGATCCAGCTCAAGGCGATCCCGCTGGGCCGCTGCGGACTTGGTGGGTTCATAAGACCAGATGTGTGTGGGCCACTCGTGTGTGTATCACAGACAGCATGTTTGTTTATGTCTAACAAGTATTTATTTAACAGCAGAAACAGGCTCCTGATTGTATCTAACAACGGATCTGCTGTAGTGACATTGTCGTCTTTTATGTAGACTTAAAAACAGAAGGATGAAGATCAGAGTTGATTTTATTGCACAATTTCATACTAATTAAATTCAAATAGCAGTCGTAGACGTGTGACTCAAGTTGTTTAGTGCATGTCTCTAGTCATTTCTTTCTTTGACAAGTCAAATCGGGTCCTTATTCTGGGTCATTCAATGGAAAAGTCAATTTTTCTGCCCCCAGCCTTTACAGAAAATAATACAGTTTTTTCCTCATATTTTTTATAATAAAACAAAAGGTTATTTGAACAGTTACTGCCTCTTGGGCCATCAGTTTTGAAATATATTATTTTAAATCAGTTATTTAACATTCCAGCCACCACAGACCTACCCCACAGTCATGTATAGAAGGAAAGTGCTGTATTTTGAGTTAAAACCCTGCTTTTCTACCATTTAAAATACAGTAATGTATACACAACTATCAAATGTATGATTAGAAATGACATTAAAACAAATTATATTCCATATAAATATTATAAAATTCAGTATATAATGAAGGTAATCGCACCGTTGAGCTGTGTCACTGGTGTTACCCAGTGACAAATCTTACATTTTGAAATAAAAATCACACTGATGACATCACTGTACTTCCTCTGACCTATTTCCTGAAGATTAACATGGTCCACAGTCTCTTTTCAGCTATGAGTTTTCACATTTATCTCAAGATTTCATGTGAAGCTTTTTAGTAGATGTCACTGGTGTGACTGACTTTATTAGTAGAGAATTGTAAAACCAAAAAAATAAAAAGTATAATGCAAATGGGTTAAATTACATGATTTAATGAGTTGTTTGATGCCCTCTAGCAGCCATTTTGTAAAATGCATTTCATGAATGTTGTCACTGGTGTTACTTTCTGAACGGGTAACACCAGTTAGAAAATAGATAAAAAGTCATTAAGCTTTCATTTACGTGTATTCATAGAGTCAGTGAGTTATGGAATAATGCGGTCTTATTTTTAAGTTTCTGTAGAATGACTCACTTCGGGCAGGGCAGGTCAAATTACTTCCCCCCTCACCCAAAATACTTCAGTCCTACCTGCAGTCTTGCCTTCAGCTGATACCGAAACTGATTATCAACTGCTTCTCGTGGCCCATATACTGTAAAGATAACTGATAATTTTAAATTTTAATGTTTCTTTACTGCACTTTATGCAAACGCGAGGGGATTCCAAATCTCTGAGAGATTTTTTGTGTTAAAATTTAAGACCTTTTCCCCTCTGAACCCCACTGGAACATGCAGTTGCAACTGAGATGTCTCCTCTGAAACCAACTTGAAAGGTGCTGCGCTTGTTAAATCAATGAAAAATAATTTGGCTTCAGATTATCGGCTTTATTTAATTTCTTTGTCTGATAACTGATAATTTAGATTTCCCAATACCGACCGATATATATCATGCATCCCTAATTATTACTGTTCCAATAATGATATTATTAGTCATTTATGAAGCCTAAAATATGTACTTTAATTATTGATATTCAGTGAAATCAATGTAGTCAAACATAAAAGCTTTAATTTCTCCTCATTCCAAAAAGTATTTCCTCGTTATCACTTTTTAAAAAGTGAAATACTGACAGTCATACCACAACATCAGACTTTGTTACAGTCCGTCCCTGTTCGTCTGTAGAATATCTCAGCTACGGACAGATTCAGGCTTCTAAGCTGCACATGTGTTTGGATTTCTTGTTCCCGCCCACGATTTCTATAACCATCCATAGAAATAAAACAAACACTCAAACACACAATGATGAGTTTTTCAAGCCTTTAATTTCCACTGCGTGGCACATGACACCATTAGTTTCCTTCCATCTACTCTACATTAGACTAATCCTTCACATCCCAGTTTCCACTACTGAATCATTTAAACCTTAGTACTAAAACTGATTTACTATCAGGCTGATCATCTGACCAACTAACAGTGCACACTTGGAATGGTTCAGTCCAGAGCTGGGAATAAATGTTGGCAGTGTAAGATTCTGCAAAGCATGGATATGTTGAAACTTTACATTTCTTTATGCTGCAACTTTATGTTTCTTAAGGTAAAATTCTCTATTTTACATCACTGTACTTATGATCTGGTTAGGTTTAGGCACAAAAACCCTCTTGGTAAGGGTTGGGAAAAGATCACGTCTTGGCTTAAATTACCTGTTTTGTCGCCACAGAGGAGGTAAATGGAATTAAGTTTATGTGCTGACGGCAATAAAAAATGTAACTGCAACATGTTTACAGAAACGGTGTCCCTGTTAGGTTGACGATGCTCAGAACATGCTGTCAGTGCTTTCATAGGGCCTGTTTCTTGTTAAATGTAGTTCCAGTAAAAATGTTTTACACTTGGTGATAACTCAAACCAAAAAGGCTATAGAGATGCCACAAAGAGAGAAAATCAGGTTTTTTAAATGTAATTTGTGTGAACTGATCCTTGTACTTTAGGGCTGCACAATAATGGCTAAAATGACAACCACCATTATTGTCATGATGATTACTCATCTTGATTTTAAATAATTCTTTCATCAAGTGAAATAGCTTATTGCACTTGCATGTTTTACGTCGAGAAATTTGAGAAAAATGCCTCCGTAACATGCATTGCGATGACATCGTGCTGTGAAGCCGAGAGCGGCTAATCACAGTGTCCTTGAAGTAAACGCCTCTCATTGGTCGGACAGTTTAATTGAGGATAGGAGGCACATGATTTTGGCGCAGCAGATCAGGCACTCTAGATGTGAAGCGTCAACATTCCACCCAATCAAGTTTAATTTACTGTGATCTTGATTATTCCGATGAATTGCGCAGCTCTACATTGTCCATCTGCTGTTTCAGATTTGATTGTACAGGCCAAGTCTGGCACGGGGAAGACGTGCGTGTTCTGCACCATCGCCCTGGACTCTCTGGTCCTGGAGAATCCTGCAACCCAGGTGAGCGGATTCAACTCGAGCTAATGGGTGGAATATGGAGAAAATGTATCGTTCTTGTTCTTATCAGTAGTTTGTAACTATCAGTCTTCAGGCATCTTCTAATGAATAATGAAAACAAAATATTGAGAAAGGTAAACATAACTTTTATTTGGAAGTTTTACAGACAACAGATGGTCACCTGGAGTAATCCCTTTGGTTCTGCTGGTTCTTTAAGCTGCTCAGTGTAAAAAGAGTACATGAAAAAAGACAATTATTGATAGAGCAAAGGTACGTCCCCTCTTATTGATGAACCAGCTGCATTCTAGCGCATTGTAATCTTATTAACCTCGGGGTCTTACTGATTGGAAACCCCCTCAACACCTGTCTATCCTTAATCAAGCGTAAGTGGTTGTTGACATCTAACCTTCTTCACAAACGACCCCTTTCTTTCCCCTCCTCCTGCAGGTTCTTGTCCTGGCTCCTACACGCGAGATTGCGGTGCAGATCCACTCAGTAGTCATGGCGATAGGCTGCGCCATGGAGGGCCTCGAGTGCCATGTTTTCATCGGGGGCAGGCCCGTGAGTCAGGACAAACCCCATCTGAAGAAGTGCCACGTAGCTGTGGGCTCACCTGGTAAGAGGCCAGCGGAGAGACATTGCATGTTTATGTAAGCGTCGTGCTGCCACTTGTGTTTTGTAACTTTTCTCCTGGTTGTGTACGCAGGTCGTATCAAGCAGCTTATCGAGCTTGGCATGCTGTCCACTGCCAGCATCAGACTATTTGTTCTGGATGAGGCAGACAAGCTGCTGGAGGAGGGCAGCTTCCAGGAACAGATAAAGTAAGATGGACAGGCGCGTCTGTGATCAGAACTCATATTTAAGTACTTGCATGATAAAACAGCTTGTGATGTTATTCAAAATAAACCAAAAAAAACCACCCATCTCCTCTGCTCCGTCTCTCCAGCTGGATCTTCTCCTCTCTACCGGTGAACAAACAGATGCTGGCCCTCTCTGCCACTTACCCAGAATCCCTTGCACAGCACCTTACCCGCTACATGAGAGAGCCTACTTTTGTAAGACTCAATCCCAGTGACATGGGCCTTAAAGGTAAGACCCTGGAGCAAAAAAAAAAAAGTAATTGTAAGGGTCCAAGCATTATTTTATATCAGGCAAATCATTTGACCCATCAGCTATGTCTAGCCCTTTCATGCATGGTGTCCACTACAGTTGTCAGAACCCATTTGTAACCATTTAAGTTGGAGCATCATGCTCCAATCAACAGGTGGAGGCAGATCCCCAAAGCCTTGTACACAATTCCATTTGAGATTTAGCATCATAAATCAAAAAGAGGGAAGAGGGAATACAAGATGAACTAAGTGCCTCTGGAAAAATCCTCATATTCTCAGAAAACTAGACAGGTAGAAACACATTTTTCAACTAACTGAGCTGTTAGAAATACTTTTAAACAGATTTGAATAACATTTCTGCTTGTACATATTTTTCTGTGACTGAAAATACATCTGTCCACTCCAGTGGACGTTATGCCCCAAAGAATATATTTGGCATCCTTGGTGCATTTACGCTTGAAGTTTAATTGAACAGCAATATTAAACAGTCTTCATATGTTATCTTAACATAGGCCCGCAAGGCAGAATATACCTTTTGGTACATCATTTCCACAGATGTGTTACTTGTCTGAAAATGAAAGGATTTAAGTGTTTCCTGAAACACCTTTAATACTTTTGATGCATGATGATCACTACAGTGGACATTTATGTAAGGACAAAAATATATATATTAAAAAAATAAAAAGTTATTCATTATTGGCATGATTTTTCACTTAAACTACTATGATTTATTAATTCATGCATGTAAGAGCTAGTTAATCCATTTAACAGTGCAGCAAGTGATTCTGGGGAAAGACAGCTGTTTGAGTCTTTCTCACAGGTAGTGAATTACCGAGATGTTGGGTTGGTGTCTTGCTGACAACCCAAAGCGTCATTATATGATAACCTTGGAACGAGACAAACATGCACGAGCAGCCAGCCCGGCTATAAAGACACAGAACAGAGAAGCTCAGATTTCAACACATGCAGAGGGAGTGTGATGTCTCTACATAGCGGGTAGTTGTTTGTTGCTATATAAATATACAAACTCTCATATTTAACACTTAATCTGTACAGTGTCAAAAATAATTGCTGTCATTGCTACCAGAGATTCCCCATGAAAAGAAGTGACATAAGCTCTGTAAACTTTCCTCTCTGTGGCAGAATCAAATTCAGAGTTACTTCTTCAGGATGTGATTTCTTTGGTGCTCAGTTCATATTCTCTCCTGTGTTGCTCTTGTGCGCCCCCCGCCAGGTCTGACACAGTATTACAAGCTGGTGCAGTCCCATCCTTTGGCTCACAAGATTTTCGAGGAGAAGGTGCAGCACCTGATGGAGCTCTTCAGTAAAATCCCATTCAACCAGGCCCTGGTGTTCTCCAACCTACACACAAGGTAATGTATGGTTTTCCACATTTACCCTCGTCTTCATGGCTGCTGTTGTTGATCTTTATCACCAAGAAAAGTATATCTCAGTTATGTGTTTGCTCTTGATGATTTCTAAATAAATAATTGACATTCATTCGATCTGATTCATGGTGAGTTGATGATGTATCTTCTGGAAACAGCTTTTTTTTAATTTTGCTCTGGTTTGCTCCCACAGGGCTCAGCACCTGGCGGACATCCTGTCCTCCAAAGGCTTACCTGCTGTTTGTATCTCAGGTGAGAGTGCATCTGGAAAAGCAGTGATTTTTGTGTAGTGTTGTAATAAAAATTAGTCACTCAACAAATAATGTAACGATTGTAATTTCGATAATTTAATAATTTATTTTTAATTCAAAAAGTAAAGACATCGAACATTTGATGGTTTCATAATTTTTTCTATGATTGAAAGTGTTCTGATTGGGTTTTTTTGACTGCGCATCATTGTGGGATTGGGTAACTTGTCGTAGTCTTGTGACATCTGATAGATGTAGCAGTTAAAGGATAAGTTCACCCAAAAATGAAAATTAAGTCGTGACCTACTCACCACTCATGCGGTTGTAAAGTCAGGTGAAGCAAAACAGAGATGCAGCATTCTTCTAAACAACTGAAGTAGGTGGGGGGGCTTGTTTTAAAAAATCAAAATATGTTTTATGGACTCACCTGATTTTCTATTGGCATGAAGGTGTGAAGATAATGACTGAATTTTCATTTTTGGGTGAATTTATTGAAAAATACTGCAAATAATCTTGAAGCATTAATTGCTGTGCTCAATGGCTGGTTTCCTCTAGCTTGGCTGTCTCTGCCGAGTTGTTTCCAGTTGATGTGATTTAATGTGTGTGATGACCTGTACAGGTGGTCTGAGTCAGGACCAGAGGCTGGAAGCGATGTCAAAACTGAAGCAGTACCAGTGCAGGGTGCTCATCTCCACTGACCTGGTGAGACGCACAAATCCTCTCCGTTGTGCTGCTTTCCATGTCACCCATCACTACTGTTCTTGTCTTTATGTATCTCCTCTAAGGCTTCCGATTGTATTGTGCTTTTTAATGCTGGTTGTTCTCTCTTTGTGCTCTCCTTCCCATCAGACTTCCAGAGGTATAGATGCCGACAAAGTAAACTTGGTGATAAACCTGGATGTGCCGCAGGACTGGGAGACGTACATGCACCGAATCGGACGGGCTGGACGCTTCGGTTAGTCTCCAACACAGAAATGAGCACACTAACTAAAATGGCTTAAATGTAATTTAAAGGAAAGAAAATGCTTTGTTTTGCTGCAATATTTGTTACATACATGTTTAAGTAAAGACAATTGTTTGTTTCCCATGCTGCTTTTCTCTGAATTAGATCTGATCTGATTTGCTTGAGCATTTCCTGCTTCCTTCTGACTGCATTAAACACCATTTTGAAAATGAGCTTGAGCCGCTGGAGTATTAGCAGGTTTGACCTACCCAGCAAGGTCAATAGCTTCCTAATCATCTGCATTTAATTATAATCATCTTGACTTAACTTGTGTGTTGTCTCGGAAACGGAGGGTAATTCAATCTGAGGTTGCACTTACACCGCCTCTGTGTGTGTATGCACCTGCCTTCCCTGGACGCACAGCTCACACACCCTTCTTTTATCCCTTCCTGTTTGAATGTGTTCTCATCAGGATTACATTTTTTTGTGTAGGCACTCAGGGGCTGGCTGTGACCTACTGTTGCCATGGTGAGGAGGAGAACAAGATGATGGCCATCGCTCAAAAGTGCGGCCTGAGTTTGTCTGCGTTGCCTGGTGAGTTTCAGCTGAGGGGTGTGTGCGAGCGGAGAGTTAGTTAGGTTACACAAGCTCTCTCATTTGAATTCGACAAACACAAAATAAAACTTGCCAGAACCAGCTCAGTTTCTCTTTCACCAGCTCTGGTTTGGTCAAAATAAACCCTTAAAGGGTAAGTCGACCAATTTAACATATTTAAGAGTAGGTGTGTTTACAGGTCTTGTGTAGTACTGCTGCATATGAAAAAAGCAGTTTAAAGCCTTTTGTGGCTCCAGAGGAAGCTGCGTGTAATCTGATGAATTGCCTCAAGTGATGTCATACAGTGGCTAAGTTGCATTATTGGTAATATAGGTCCCAGATTTTGAAAAGGAAGAAGAATGTGTGGAATAAAAAAAGGAGAAATCTCTGATTCATCTGTATCATTTGTTTATAAGCTGTCCATAATGAGTCCAACAGTGTTATAGGAGTGTAATGCTGGACCAGTGGACCGTATTTTTAAGTAGTACCCTTCAAGACCTGTAAACACACTTTTATATGTAAAATTGGTTATCCTTTAATTCACAATGACAAATGTGAAAATATTGAAATGGGAAGCTCGTGGGCTTACTTCAGGCATACTCGCACCGAGCCCAGGATATAGTTAAAAAGCCTTTATTAGTTATTAGAGTGACTGACTGCACTTTCCAGTCATGCCCTGAGGAAGACCCAGTGTCGGTTGAATCCGCTCTGTTTTTTTCCTTTTCCTTTTCCGATTTTTTTTTTTTTTTCTTTTTGTTTTTTACTCTGATATGCCCTAACTAATGAAGGCTTTTTAACTACATCCTGCGAATGTGCCTGAAGTAAGCCCATGTGTTTTCTATTTCTAAGTTGGATCAGTTCGATTTCAAGAGCGCATTCACCCGGAGTTCTGCTTTACAACTGAGAGCTCCCGGTATTGTTTCCTTTTTAGATGTGTAAATATTCAGGCTTGGAACATTTTCCCCCGCTGCCTCTCTCTGCAGTTTCTGCAGTGTAAGCTTGCTGAACAAGTCTGGTGCTGAGCGGCGGCTCTGACTCACTCTTCGAGGCAGAGCCGCCACCATTAAATTAACAAAATAAAATGGTAAAAAATCATCCACCATTATTTATATTATGTATTTTCATTCTCCTACCGTGGACAGGGGTTGTAACTTAGCGTCTTACTATAAACACTTAGTGCAGTGCATCTGTTGCTTGTGCATGTGTTGTATATTGCAGCACCAGTGTTATGTCCAGGTCAAATAAATACACTAAACTAAAAAAACAACAGGCGACAGACTAATCTCTGGAAGCTGACATATTCGCTCAATTGCCAAACCCTATTTAACATGCAGCATGAGTCGACTTGGTCTCTCTTTGGTGTTACATTCACATCTTTGTTTAATTGTGGAAAAGTAATTCCAAGTCTCATCTTTGTCTGTTCTAGACATCATAGAGCCTGGGTTGATGGACGAGCCTTGTGACTTTGACGTCTGCACTGAGGCTGCCACTCCAAGCCCCTTATCCCAGCTCTCCTCCAGGACGGAGAAGAAAAGGCATGCAAAGTCGGCCACGGATCATGTTCCAGAGCAGGCCAATCAAAGAAAGCCAGAAAAGACGTACCCAGCACCTAGACAGGTATCGCATGTCAAAGAGAATCCTGGAAAAGTGACTCCAGCTCGTCCACAGAGTCCTCCTCAGGTGGTGCCGACTCGAAAAGAGCTGCAGGACGCCCTGCCAAAGATCCCTCCTCTCAGCTCGTTCAAGAGCTGCACTTCCAGGTTCATGACCTTTGAGGAGGCTGAGTGGGACTTCCAGAGCTTCATTACCACAGGGCTGGGAAGATCAGTGGATGTCATCAGGGAGTTCAGAGGTCGAGAGGACGGTGACCCCGATCAGAAGAGCGGGCATAGAGAGTGTTTCACACTGTATGATGACGAGACTGAAAGCTTAAAGCAACATGGAAAACGGTGGAAAACTGATCTTTCGCACACAAGGTCAATGTCTGGTTCATCTAGCTCACAATCCGTCAAGGACGATGGTGAAAACGGAGCAATCACTAAGCCTCAGACTGAAGCAAAACAAACACCCACTCTGCCCAAACCAAAGGCAGAGCCCACCCAATCCAAAACTTCTGCACCTCAGATATATCCCCAGACAAACTGTGCATCTAATGGAAGAGCTTCATCTCAGCAGGAAAACTATGAATCTGTCATTAAATCGAGCAAGAGATCCAGTCAGACAGCTCCAGCACAGACAGGCAGACCCGAATCAAGAGCGATTAAAGAAAAGATTGTGAAACGGAGCAAGAAGATTTTAGAGAACACCAACCAGGAGCGAAATTGGAGGGAAAGGGATGAAGGAGAACATCATGATATAGATGATGATGATGATGATGAAGAAGAAGAGGAAGAGGAGGAGGAGGAGGAGTGGAGCGCTGAAAGCTACTGGAGAGCCAGCTACAGAGCTTGGAGTGATTACTACGCCTCCATGTCTCCTTATCCAGAGCAAGGTTACCAAAACCACTACTACAGTGTAGCCCAAAACTGGATGGCAGCCTATCGTATGAATGCTGTCTACATGGAGGAACTCCTGAAACGCTGACTGGTCTCATACTGGTAATCAGAATGTTCAATCACTGAGTCCACTGTCTGAATTAATGGCAGGACTTGGGTATAAACGTCTGCACTTCTAGTCTAACACATTGCACTTAAGTGTTCTGAGTGTGTATTTTTCAATGAATTCATGCCATATAATGTCTGTCCCATTTACTTTTGTAATAAATTACCGGCATGGGGAAACTATGTTAAAGCCCTTTTCTGTTATGCATCTACACTTTCACATGATATGAAACAATCTTATGATTGTCTTTTATTTATTTTGATACAATATAGGGCTGAACGCTAAGCAAAAATAATTACGATTATTTTTGGACAGTACCAACAAGTCGTTATTATATCTCGGTAGCACCACAATGCTTCATTTATTATGGTATGATGCGACACGGTAGCGCTCTATATTAAGGTCCTTGTAATAAGCATTAGTCAGAAGGTAATAAGGTTTTTTATAGCCTTATTAGATATTAATTAACATAAGTAAGATGATGTCTTAACATAGCATAATAAACACGTTTATTGTTTGATTATAAGACATAAGCAAAACTCACATTTGAATCTGAATGATATATCGGTTGGCCGATTTTGACCTACCACAGATACTGTATCTGTGTTATATGTTGTCTGATATGAAAACTTTTTCTTACAGAACATAATTCAGAAAAAAAGATTCTTGGGATGCCATGATTAATAAGTTCCCAGTGAAGTTTACCATGTCAGAGTGCTCATTTTGGACAATAACGTTTCTTGCTAATCTGTATAATCTGTCTCCATCATGTAAATATCTTCCTCACGAGTGTTTGATGACCACAATTGAGGGATCATTGAAAAAAAAAGTGTTTATGTATACATATACACCGATCAGGCATAACATTATGACCACCTGCCTAATATTGTGAAGGTTCCCCAAAATAGCTCTGACCTGTCAAGACATGGACCTAAGACCTCTGAGGTGTCCTGTGGTGTCTGGCACCAGGGCGTTTTATAGTGGATCCTCTGGGTCCTGTATGTTGGGGGGTGGGGCCTCCATGGATCAGACCTGCTCCAGCACGTCTTACAGATGCTCGATCAGATTGGGATCTGGGGAATTTGGAGGCCCGGTCAACACCTTGGACCCTTTATTGTGTTCCTCGAGCTGTTCCTGAGCAGTGTTTGCGGTGTGTCAGGGCACATTGTCCTGCTGGGGGGCCACTGCCATCGGGTAGTGCTGTTGTGATGAGGGGGTGTACTTGGTCCACAACAGTGTTTGGATGGGTGGTGCGTATCAAGTGGCATTCACATGGATGCCAGCACCCAAGGTTTCCCAGCAGAACATCGCATTGTGATGAGATGATCAATGTTATTCACGTCACCTGTCAGTGGTTTTAATGTTGTGGCTGATCGGTGTACATCTATATCAGCCGATATATTGATAACCCCAAAAGCCCAGTGGGGCTCTACTGTTAAAAGGTGCGTAATAACGGATTTATCAGCCTTAAATAAGGCTCTGTTCTCTCGTTAGACATGGTAGCTGTAAAAAGCATAGTTAACTGTTATTAAAGCAACCAATAAAGCTTAGTAAAGGTTTAACAAAGGTAATGAATAAGTGCTGAAGCTCAATAGATAGATTACAATGCTTATTATAAACAATTATAAGAAACTCATAGGGCTTTTATTGATGTTTTTAAGTGTCTTTGAACTCTAAACAAGTTTCTTAAGTCTTATCATGATGCTATTATTAACGCTTTTATAGTCTTAGTAATGTTAATAAGCATGTTATAAGTTGCATGTTACGTATTAAAAGATAAATTCACCCAAAAATGAAAATTCAGTCATTATCTACTCACCCGCATGCCGATGGAAAGTCTGTGGTGTACAAAACATTTCTGGAGCTTCACAGCAAAACAGCGCTGCAGCATTAATTACAGATTGCAGCTCCTGTGATTTGGATGTTGCACTTGGCAATTTTGATATTTTGATGAAGTGTTCAATTGTGAAAATATCTTTTCTTATGTTGTATACAGGACATCCGTTAACCTGATCTGATTTTTTTTTATATAGGAACATTAAGAAGAGGGGCCAAAACTGTGCAATCTACTACTGTATGTAATCTCCTCAGCAGGGCTCAGCAAGGTCAGACAACTCCACATGCTGATTGCAGGCTAATCAGGCTACCTACCATTCACCCAATCAGTGCTGGGCGCACACACTCTTAAATAAAATAAACCAGGGGCCCACTTCAGCTAATGCTGACCATCTGTGGCTTTATGTAACCATTTTAAACAATGCAGCAGAGGTGGATGTCTCTGATGTGAGCAGTGAGGGGAAGAATCTGTTTAGGATGAATAAAAGTTGTTTCACGCGTTGAGAGGAAGGTGAAATTATGGACGCGCACACTTTCTGGAACCACACAGACGCGCCCTATGACAGCCACACGGACATGATGTTTCTCATATTCAACTGCACAGTCTTGACCTTAGCATTAGTCCTGGGTTTGCCCGGGAACCTGTGGGTTTGCTGGGTTGTTTTCAGGATCAAGAGCCTGCGGACCTGCAACAACGCGCTGCTGGTCAGCTTGGCCGCCAGTGACCTCCTGAAGTGCTCCGTGGACACGCCGCTGCTGCTCTTCTCTTTCCTGAGATATGGGAGGGACAGCGAGGTGTCGGTGCCTGTGTGCACCCTGCAGCAGTTCACCTACGCCCTGTGCAGCTGCGTCCAGCTGCTCACGCTGGTCAGCATCAGCGTGGAGCGCTTCCAGGCCATCGCGTTCCCCTTTCAAACCGAGGGGAGGAAAGCGAGGGTGCGCCTCTGGATCCTGTCCATCTGGGCATGCGGCCTCATCCTGGCTGTGATCTCTCTGATTCTGTCTGAAAAAGCGCTTTTTTACATGCTCTGCCGCCCGCACACAAGGTGGCACCAAGACGAGCGGCTTCACTATTGGGATCCGTTTGGGCCCTACGTGCTGGTGCCGGTGTGGGGACTCTCTCTGACTGTCATCGTCGTCCACTACGCGCGGATATTCAAAGTTGTCAGGCAGCAGAGAAAGAAAGTGTTCAACCGGGGAGTCCAGCTTCAGCCGAGGGTGTCGGAGCACGTCTGGGGCTTGTTGAGTGTCCCCGCTTCAGCACCACGGACAGCTCCGCTCAGGCCTCTGCCCTCTGTGGGCTCCGGCAGCCCGCTGCCTCCCCGCCGGACGGTGCTCTTGGTGGCCGAGGCCGGAGCCCCCTGTGCGGGCTTGTCCACAGGGGGCTCCCCGGGGAGACCTCCGGAGATCGTGGGGGCAGTTTGTCTTCTGACACCTGGAGCTCGGGAGCGGGGGAAGAAACAGATGGAGGGGAGAGTAGCCCAGCGGTTTGGATACATTATCATTGCGTTCACGCTGTTCTGGGTGCCCATGGTGGTTTTGTTGCTTGTGAACGTCATCTCGTGGCAGGACACGGATAAAGTGAGTGTGGCTTTGTTTCATCAGGCTTTTACTGTAACTACTTTACCTGAGGGTGCACAGAAATAGTAACTAATGATTAAAACTAGTTAGCAGCCATGCAATGTGACCATTTACTTATTTTAAGTCCATTTACTCAAGTACAATTTTGAGGTACTAGTACTTAAGTATTTCCATTTTCTGTTACTCTATACTTCCACTCCACTGCACTCAAATATTGTACTGTTTACTCCATTACATTTAAGTGATAACTTTCGTTACTAGTTACTTAAAGCCAAAGTAGTGCATCTTAATTTAATTTAGAATAGAATTTAATTTACTCTAATTAATATAGTATCTCCCAGTCTGTTCACCAGTAACTCACAATTAACTACTGTATAGTCCTCGAATCACAGTTATTAAGGGATTACTTATTAGTGATTCATTAATTATTATGATCATTCCTCACTTGCTCCTTAGTAAATAGCCTACTGACATTTTTGTGTACCTTATTGTTAACTCTGTACAATGTTAATGAAGACCAATGTGATTTGGGAGATTTATAAAACCTGCACCGAATATAAGAAACACCCAAATTTTCAAATAATTCAGTCTAACAAACCCACAGCCTCATAACAGTAAAGCATTAAACACAAAGTGAACATGTTAAGTAGGGTTTCTTTGTATGGCTAGTGCAATGCATTGCATGGCTATTTATATTATTCTGGTCACTCGATGTAACGTGCAATAATGCATCATAGTATTAGCAGCAGTCGATGTATCAATCACCAGCAATTTTATAACAAATGAAGTGATATATAAAACACAAAACAAAATAAAGATTAGCTGGTTTCAGTGATTCAAACATGACTTTTGCTTAAAGGATAAGTTCACCCAAAACTGAAAATTGAATCCACTCACCCCCATGCTGATAGAAAGTCAGGTGAAGTTTTATAGTCCACAAACATTTCTGGAGCTTCACAGCAAAACAGTGTTGCAGCATTCTCCTAAACATCTGAAGTAGATGGGGACTTGTTTTAAATCCTTAAAAAACGACTGAAAAAATTACATAAAATGGCTCTGGCATAACTCAATAATCTGGAAACCCTGTGATCCCAAATTGATGAAGAAGACATTATTTATACCCTGGTATTGCTGACGAGCAGCCACTTCATACAGGGTCAGGTTAACGCCTTTAGCTTAGCAGCTACAGTGAAGATTTTGGGGTAAATAAGGGGTAAATAACATCTTTTCAAACCAATTGGGGATCTTGGGGCTTCTGGTGACTTTGATTACGTTGGACAAGCTGTATGGAGCCATTTTGTGTTTTCTTTCATTTGTTTTTTTACATTTTAAAGTCCCCATCTGATTTGGTTGCCTTGTAGAATGCTGCAACACTATTTTGCCGTGATGCTCCAGAAATGTTTTTTGGACTTTCCATCAGAATGAGGGTGAGTAGATAATGACTGAGTCTTCATTATTGGGTGAACTTGTCCTTTAACTCAACTCTGTTTGGGTTTTGGACTGTTGCTTGGATTAATCATGAATTTGGCCCTGTGGAGCACACTGTAGCTGTCCTGCAGAAGCATTTTGGAGAGGAGTCCCCCATCAATGTACTATCCCATCGTCTCTCCTGTTTATTTTCCACAGTTGCTGATGGAGCTGGAGACATCAGCGATGGTGCTGACCTGTGTGCAGGCTGCAGTGGATCCCCTCATCTATACTTTAGTCACCAGACAGTTTCGCTCTGAACTCAGCAAGATCTTGTCCTCCATCCCAGGGTGTCCCCTAAGACTGAGGGCCTGATGGTTCAACGTATGGACTTCACTTTTTGTGAATTAAAAACACCACTGAAGCTAAATGTGCACACACAGAGTGATTTCGAGACTGGTGAAGAAGAGAGCCCAGAGATTTTGTATTTGTGGCAGATATAGATGTTTTATCAGGCGTTTCACAGTTGGGACACAAGACAAGGTCATAAATAATATCCAACACCTGACAAGATACGCACAGCAGTAGTCTCAACAATGACAGGTGGCATAGGAGGGCAAAGCAAAGAGTGAGAGAAGACTGACTGAGCCCAGAAAAAAGACGATCAAAGAAGAGTACATAACAGAGAAAGAGAGAGACAAACACAATCACAGACCTCTGCTTTTGTTGTTTGTAAACGGGAAAAAAATGCAATCCTTTGACACTTTGAGCTGGAAATATGCTTACATACTAATTCAAACTGTGTCATTTGAAAGTGCAGCTGACACAAAACAACCTGTCTTGAAACAGGGAAGCGGTAAATAAATCACGTTTAATCACTGTCCTAGCAACAAATATTACAGGGAACCTCACTTCTGCCATGATGACCTGTGTCATGCCCTTGTTGTAGCTTTCAATAGAATCTAAATGTCGGACTTGATGCTGTGAATATGAAGTCAATGTCTTCAACCCCACTTTTAAAATTACGCTGAAAAAAGCTCTACTTGTCTGTGCTTGTCTTCTTTTTTTTTTTCCCCGCTCGCACAGTTTGACTATACACTAATACTGGATCTAGGCAGCTGTTGCCACTGGGTACAGTACTAAATTACCAGCAATAGTTCATGTATATATCATGTTTTGATATTTTTGGCATTCTCTGAGTTTGTACTAACTTCAGAATCAGAGAGAACTAAAGCTCACCAGAGGAGTCTACAAGGGACCTTAGGTTCTTGTGTGGTGATGCACTGATATGGTACCAATTATGCTATACATTTTGGCTGATATGATCATGATATGTGTGTTTTTTTTGTAAGTCTAAGTACAAATGCGTGTGTAAAACTGATTAAGCTCTTCAGATATCTCCATCTCCATCTTAAGGTAATTTAATACTTTTTCTAAAAAGACCGTGATACATTTTGCTGCTAGTTTGTTTTAAATACAATCTACTTCTACAGAAAAAATCAGCTACATATGGGCAGACATGATATAAGACCAATTCCAGTATTGCTTTTGAAATATGCTCTTGGCTGATATGGACAGTATGCTGATATATCAGTGTATCTCTAGCCCTGTCTGTGTGCTCTTGATCGACATCGGAAGTGGGTGCTCAGTCTGTTCTGACTGAAGCTGCGCTGCTCTGCGTTGGTGAAACCACAGCGGCGGTCTCATCCATCCAAAGACAGACCTATCTGTCTGCGTAGCTGTTGGATTCAGAAGGACATTCGAGATGAAAAAGGCCAAAAGAGAGGCATCAGTAAGGAGGTTCGCAGAGCTAAAAAGGTCACTGTCCATAGTTACAAAGGTTAACTTTGACGTGATTTCATGATAAGTAATACTAAAGTTACATGTCGGGGCTGCGAGTTGAGAGAACAGACAGAACAGCATGTGTGTTTTCTTTTTTTTAGGTGACAGAGATCTGTGGATGCATCATCCAGTGTCCTCAGTGTCTCTGCGGTCACCGTTACAACAGACTTCCCTGCTTTAAGTTCTCCAGAAGATAAAGTAAATAAAATCCTTTGAAACACCAAGGAGGACAAAAAGTACAAACACCAAGTTTCCTAACCACATAGAGTACACATACTCAACAACTTTGAAAAATGCCCGCTGAGTCTGGGGAAGAAAAAACGTTGACAGCTAGAAAGACTACTGAAAGCATACTGTTGTTCACACAGGAGGTAGGGATACAACAGGACAACAACAAGAGAGAGAGAGAAAGAGAGAGAGAGAGAGAGAGAGAGAGAGAGAGACAGACCGAGGGAGAGAGAGAGAGAACGAGAAGACAGCTTCACTGGTTCTGCCAAACGATGGTGAAATATTACAAAATATTCTATTAACAATATTCACAAAGAACCAGGGCTCAGGACAGATTTGTGTCAGAAATTCTCAGCAAAACGCCTTGTGCTTTTAATTGTGGTGGTTTGAATTCAAAAAAGTACTTTTTTTTTTTTTTGGTTTCTTTGTCAGAGAATTGAGTCGTTTGAGGTGTGTTTGGGCTGCAACAGCCAAAAGGGAAAAGAACGAGGGGGGAGGGGGGGGGAAAGGATTCGGAAAAGCATAAAAAACAAAAAAATCTCTTTTTACTCCTTCAAAAAACAGGCACATATTGTGTAAAAGGCTCGCAGCTGAGAATTTCAGACAGAAACGTGTACGGTGAACCCTTCAGAGTGGCAGCTAGTCAAATATACCATATACTGAGCCATAGAGACCTCCAGAAGAATTGAAACACAAGTTTTCAACCGACTGAGACGAACACATTCTCACACACACACACGCACACACACATACACACAGGCACATACCTCCTATCCAAAAACATCACAACTCCTCTATCTAGCAAAAAGTCACATACATTCATCCACAAATATGAAACTCACTGGTAACGCCGTCACAGACACACCGACCATATTTCATCTTTTAAAGAATTTTCACTGGAGTGGAATATTATTGGACCTGAAAAGTAACAGTGGCGTATTTATCTATCAACAGGTGAGAGGACCGAATTAACACAAAACAAAAGGGAAGGGTTAAATCAGTGAAAAAAAAGTTTCTTTCCCTTTGTATTTCCTTGCTTTTCCCTTTTATCTCCTGCAAAAAAACAAACAGAAAAAGAGTCAAACTGAAGTGGAAATCATAAAAAGGTGCTTTGTGCACAGTGACACATGACTCTGGGAACTCATCTAAAACGACTCCCTACACGTATTCCTCACTCTTTCACCCACGCACACTCTCGCTCGCTCGCACACACGCATACCAAACCACTAACATGAATATACTGTATCTAAAAGCCATCCTCCGTCTGTAAAGGGAGTCCATGTCGTTACAGTACATGACCAGCAGAGGGCAGGCTTCACCATGACCAGACCAGGAATGCCTTCTCCTCCATCAGTCCTCACCAGTCCTCCTCTGTCCCTCAGTCTGTCTCGATGAGTCTTTATCTGTCTTTCTGTGTGACGCGCCTGCACTCTAGTCTTCACAGTGCGGACACCTTCACAACGTTCTGGTGGATGGGGCCCGCGGGCAGATGAGCGTCGCCCTCAGGGGTCGTCACTGGCGGCGTGGGAATGCTGATGATTGCTGTGGTGATCTGGCTGCTCTGGCAGTTCAGGGGTGCTGGCTCGTCTACACGCATGTTCAGACTGGAGCGGCTATAAGAAAAGAAAATTAAGGCTTAGGATAGTTTGTCTTGTAGAAACATTTGCTAAAAGCCAGCCAAGACAGTTTACAGGACAGACAGGTTACTTTATGTCCCAGACCGGTTCTGGTTGAGGAGAAGTGAATGATTTTGTTTGACAACTACCGTTCAAGGTCAAGGTTGCTTTTGCTGTTTCCCAAAGGAGAAACTTGCCTTAGATGTGCCCGTAACAAACAACCCTGAAAAACACCATTACCGTGAATGGGTCAACATGTTTTATGGAGCTTTAAGAAAACCGGTGTTATTGTGAACACTGCTGCTAATGATACGGCGGTTAGTTGTTTCTTGCTTAGAGCTTTCTTTGTCATATATTACAGTGAACTGAATGTCTTTGTGTTTCATGTTGAACAAAACAAGCACTTTAAAGCAACATTATGTAGAAATTGATGATTCTGAAGCTGTTATTTTAAGGTAAAAAAGTTGCATAATGTTTCTTTAAAGGGACAATATTAAAGAATTTCAGTTGAAAACATGTCAACAGAAAGTGAAGAAATGGCAGTTTTGACATTATCATGTTTGTAGCATGCTAACCAGCTAGCCCCGGCCTGGTCCAAAAACCCTACTAGCTGCGCAGCTAACTAAGCTAACTTACTAATGGCAGCCACAGTTAGCAGTTACCTTGTTGATCTGCTGCCTCTTATTTGTGTTGAGTATGAATTTGTCAGTTGGTCAATTCTTACATGTTGCACCTTTCAATACAACTCTCGGAGCTGTAGGAAATTTTAACCAGTATTTATTTATTTATTTTCCTGATATACTATAGACAAAACTACTTATCAGTTAATTGAGTAAATGATTGGCAGAATCAGTCACTGTCAAAAGACTTTGCAAGAGGGTAATGTTGTGGGGACAATCTGTAAGTAAATCAGCACCTCGTTGTCAGCTAACATTAGTTATATGAAGGCTAATTAGGCTAATGTTGAAAGAATTGTTTATCATTACTGGGGCCAATAGCTCTAACAGTCTGGTTAGAAGTAACTTGCTAAGATTTTGCACTACCAGCACAGATGAAAGCCACGGCCACAAGCAAAAACACAACTTCCCAAAAGAAAGAAAAAGTTGATTAGTGGATAAGAGCCATATTTTCTTCATTAGCTTCTGAATACACATGCAACAGAAAAATAACATCATAGCACACAAGTTGAAGGTTATTAGAGTTTTTTACTGTCTTCTTTGGATATCCTGAGCTTACCTGGTGCTGAGTGGCTGGATGTGGATGGTGCTGAGCTCCTGCAAGCCTTGTTGGTGTGTGTGCGTGTGTGTCAAAGGCTGCATGTGTGCTGGGGCACTGGCATTCGGTAAAGGGGTGTGGTGCTTCTTGCTTCGGCGGGTGCAGCACGTGCCCGTCACGCCATCTTGGCTGGAGAGGGAGGGGCTTCGAGACGGGTAATTCTGCAGCCCCGCCTCCAGGTAGCTCTGCTGGTAGTACTGCTCATCCACAAACTCGTGGTTCTACAAAGACAAAGAGAACGAGACGGGAACAGAGGGAGTCATAAAAAAGATGGGACAGTTGAAACATTTATATTAATGACGGTGTACTGTGCGTATATGGCTTGATGCAGCCTGTCAGTTTCTGCTTCACAGGCTAAATAACTTTTCTGAGAATGTGCAACCCAACTGCAAGAATAAATGTATATAATATATATAAATATTATATAATAATTGGTATTGGTGCCACAAATACACCAACAAATGTTAAAACGCTGTGGTCCCCTGTCAAAAATATCCAGCGGTTTCATACTCACAAATGTTGAAACACAGTTTTGAATTGTGCTCACTGGCCTTGGCAGCCTTCCTTGCCTAGCTCAACAACTCTGGGCTCAGTGTTTTGGCTTTGGAACCATTCTGGTTTACTCTCAGGCACAGCAGGCAGCTGTCTTTAGCTAAAAAGCCCCCAAAAACCTACTGTACCTTACCTACCACAGCTCCAAAAAGCAGACTGACAAAGTTAACAGCTAGCTGGTGAGCATAAAGGAGATTAAGATCACATATTTCCCCTTAGGAGGTTGTGGAGATAGAAACAGAGAATTAATGTTGCTCCTCTGCTGCATGTGTAAACAGGAAGCTGTTTACTCACATTTTCCTCCATGTCAATTTTAAAGCTAATAATACACCAGTGTGCTTACAGCTCGTTCCAGCAGCCCTTAGGTGTCCAAAATCAGTTATTTCAGGTTTCACTTTACATTAATGTGGTTCATTTTCACAAATATACAAGGTCAAGGATGAGAGCTTGGGCGTGTGCAGCAGGGCATGCTGGATTCTCTCATTCGCTGGGCTGAAACAGACAGCGCGTCTGGATCATATAGAGGCAGACGAGCGTGTATCAGAAAGGGAAATGCAGTGTACCGGACATCACGCTACAGCGGGCTTCACAAGCACATACAAACACTGCAGATCTAAATACATTACGTCTTTCTGTTTGTCTGTTGTTTTCCCCCTAATGAGCCACAGCTAGAGAGATGTATGGATGTCTGCACCAATTAGAAATTGGAAACAAATTCATGTTTTAAAATCTACACAACAAAAACAAAAAACAAAGGATCTGTAAGTTGTTTTGATTGATCATTAATTGGGATATTAATGCCATATTATTAACATAAAAAGTGTGTATGCGTGTGCACTCACAGTGGTTTTCTCCAGACAGTGCAGCAGGTGGTGGTGCTGGCTCTCTAACAGAGATGTAGACTTGCTTAACCGCTGCTCCTCCTCAGTGGAACTCTGTAACACACACACGCACACGCACGCACGCACACGCACACACGCGCACACGCACACACGCACACACACACACACACACACACACACACACACACAGTGAGTGCTATGCCACATTTTCTTCCAGGAAGACTCTAATCAGATGTTGGAGATGCGCGGCCGGCTGCTGTCTCTGTACCTGATCTGAAAGGTTCATCTTGTATGGAAGTTGCTTCAGTTGGAGAAGGAGACAAAAGGAGAACAGACAGGCAGAGTTTTACTAGTGTTCACAGGTCAGCACCGACAACAGACACCCATCAGGACCGCAGTCATGCCAGTCAGTCAGAGGGAACATTACTATTCTGACCCTGAGAGGCATTTCGGTTAACATCAGTGGAGCCGGTGCATTGATCTGTGCCGGAAGGGAGACTTCTAGCACAACTCAGTCCTAATGGATATACAGTATATACAATTCATATAAAAAATTCCATCGTGACATTTTGCCTCTATCTCTGTTATTGCGAGGGCTGGCTACAGGCAACTCCTTAATGACTTGTTTTCCATATTCCTTATTTTTTATGCTGTGGCCTGTTTATGTGTTTATTTGTGTGCGTATCTGTGCGTGAAACAAGTGGGCGCTATTTTCTAGAGTCTGTGGTGGTTTGGATGCGAAGCTCATTTCTGGGCAGTGGTGAGATGAGTCAGAGTAAATGTGCACTGTTGGAGGCCCTTGTGGATCCTCCGAGAAAGTAGACATTTGAATGTTAATATTCAGCAGTTCATTTGCTTATATTTTTTAATGTATGTTTTTCTATTGTTTAATGAGGAAACACTTTGCAGAAAGATCATATTCAAAAACATTAACCTTAATATATAAGGATTTTAACATTCTGATATCTGGCAACTCTGTTTCTCAGGTAATATTTAAAACAGATGTCCTATTAATTAATAATAATTAATTAATATTTAACAGAACAGTTGTAGGTAATAGGTAACAAGGCCCTTATAAGTCCTTACAAGATGCTTATGAACATTAATAATAGTGTAATAAACATGTTTATTGATAGATTAAAGACATTTATAAGCAGGGTTGGAAGGGTTACTTTAAAAATGTATCATGAAAGTAATGTAACTTTCTTACTTTGCAACTTTGTGCATCTCTCCCTTATAAGACGATCCGATACATATCTAGATACATGGGCTACAATACGATTCAGGGACGATACTTTTTAATATGGTACGATCTGGTACGATTGGGTTCGATCCAGTTTCGGTACAATCCGATACAATTCTCTGTTTCATGTAGACATTCATTTTCTATTATGAATTAAAATAAGCCAATTCTATGAAGTGGCATTGTCTACCTCCAAATATGAAGGTTCTCAGTCATCCAGGTCATGGTTAATCTAGGTGCTGTGTCGTAGGCAACTGGACTTGTTTCAGTTTCTTACTTATGTGTACCTTCATCTTAATCTGCTTATAGCTCAGTGTATAAAAAACACACCTGTTGTCTCATCCTGGATCTGAGGAACAACTATCCTGTTGCCTGGATCTCCATGAGCAGGGTCTGTCTGAGCTGGATCTGTCTGCAGTGGACCTCTCTGAACTGGATGTCCCTGACTGTCTGTATCATCTGCTTCCTAGTAATATTAAGTGTATAAAATCACACCTATGATTAACAATCAAACAAAAATTTACGACTGATAACAAACTCAAAAGTTGGATTAATTTAAAAGTGTGCAGTAAGTAGACAGTAAACAGTGTGCAGTATGGTTCAATTCAGTACATACTTTCAGTAGACAGTGACAGTTAACGGTGCGCAGTACTACCAGCAGTCACAGAATACAGCTAATGATAGCAATATGTTCAAAAGCAGACAGGTCGCAAGCAATAAAACTGGGCTATAGATGCCGTGATTACTTTAGACCTCGCAGAGCTGTGGCTAAGTTGTGCCGTCTCACCAGGTGAACAATTTGTTGTGCTACCACTGTACTGAAACGCTGTTCTACAAGCTTACAAACTGCTTTTTGTCCAACTTTCTTCATATCGGTGAATTGTTACACCCCTACTGATTACATAATCCCGTGATAAGCATTCCGTTACTCCCCATGCCTGTTTATATGAAGTTAGAAAAACTTGTTATGGGTTTATAGGCTGCTTAAGAACATTAATGAAAGCCTCTTATAAGTGTTTGTAATAGCAAAACAAACAAATTCATCTTACCAGATATGTCACACTTCATTAAGCATTCATTAACAGTTAAATGCCCCAAAAAAGGATCTATTAAACCCTGACAAGGCATTGTTGTCACTGTAGATCCGGTAGCTGCAAAAAGCACAGCTAACTGCTAATAATGCATACTAAAGTATATATTAATAATAACAAAGCACCATACAAATCTTAAAAGTGAAATAGTTAGTTAAACTCATAAATGTGTTAGTGATGCTATTAGAAAAAAATTTAAGAAACTCATATAAACTGTTAACAACTTTCCTATTAGTGCTTATAAATGTCTTATATGTATCAATAAACATGCTTAATATGCTATTATTTACACTTAAAGTAATTAAGCATCTTAAAAAGGAGCAGTGGTAATCACCATACATAGCAGCAGACAGGAGGATCCTGCTCTCTGCACGTTCACAAGCCCCGCCTCTTTATGGAGTTCTCTGTCCTGATTGGATAAATTGGGCAGGGATACCAGGAAATGTATTTTCTTTTTTACTGCATGAGCAGGGGGAGGGGACATGGGTTACTGACACTCTGTAACAGCTATTACTGTTACAATATAGAGCTATCTAACACTTATCTTAATAGTTTCCAAAATGAATCAAGGACAAAGGATGTCGTTCATTGTACAGATTGTTAAGCCCACTGAGGCAATGTAATTATGATTTTGGGCTGTATAAATATAACTGATTTATGAATGAAAACAATTGATTTAAAGAGGGCTTTAATATAAAGCATTACCCACAGAATACTGCATTATTGTTATTATAAATATTGGACATAATAGCTTTGGCTTGGGAGTTGCCTGGGAAGATGTCTCTTCAGTATGTTGCAGAATACCATCATTGTTCTTGTCAGAAGTAACGCAGTGCTTCACATATACAGACTTTCAATGGGTTGCATCAGTCCCTCCCAGCAGAATCTGGAGTTGAGCTGTGTTTATAAAAAAACAAAGCCAAAAATACTGCCCTGATCCTGTATGCTCCACAGCACTGCCGAAAGGCAAGTAAAATGCCATGTTCGGAAGATTTGTAGTAGCAATTTTCTGTTTGTTAAGCGGGTGGCTGGTGCTGTAAGCAGAGGCTTCTTTGCTGAGAGGGAGCATTCCTGCTCCGATGACTCGGGTTGTCTTAGCTAAGACCGCTCACCTGTGCTCATGCTGCGTATCTGTACCTAACGCAGCAGTAAAACACAGGTGTTTAGGCTGAGTTATTTCTGTCTTCCTCTATACATGCCACTGAAAGCTCATATCAGCAGTCTGTCTGGAGGCGGCTATGGCTCACCACCCAGGTGGCCACCATACTGTAGAGGCTGGAAACAGCTTGATCTGCTGAGCGACAAAACACACTGTCGCTCTGCATGGTGCAGTGCATGTTGTTAGTAAATAGCTGCTTTAGAATTAAACATGAATTGGACAACAATTAACATTTTACAGAGCATGCATTTGTATCTTTAAATAAGCTGTTAGGGGTTGACTTTGGTTAGCCAGCCTGGTTCGACTTTAACTATTGTAAAGTCCAAACTGACACTAGTAATGTGATAACACTCACAGAACAAGCATATATTGACATATACTGAAAAAATAATGTGATATATTGAAAAAGGATTTAATATATGGCAGAAGTCAACATATATTTGACAATACATGCCAATAAATTGTAATTTGGCTTCAAGAATATATTACAAAAAGTATTGAGTGTACATTTTGATAATATATATAATTTAATATACCCAATAATACATCGCAAATACATTATTCAATATTGATTTTTAATATATGATTTATGAAGATGACACACATTTTTAACATATGTCCCTCGTCAACTCTTCATAACAGTGTAATATGTAATTACAAGGTGAAAACAATGTCATGACACTGAACTGACACAAATACTGACAAAAATAGAATGTCTATTTGATTATTTTATCTATGTATGGACATATTATATTTCTGTTGCATAGGAAAATATATTGAATAAATGACTGTATCGATGCAAAGAAGCAAAAAGTCTTGAAATACTGAGAGTCTTTTGAGCTGTAGCCGCACACTACGGAAAAAATAAATAAATCTCTCATTGTGGTTTTCATGATAAACACTTTGTTATATCGCTCACCATATTTTTGGGTTAATGCAACAGCAGCATAATGAAAAGGTGCATGCATTGCTCTACAATATTACCAATGTTCTGTAACCTATAAGACTGGGCATGGTATTACCAATGAAGCAGTGTGCAGTCTACGGTGACTTAAAACTTGAACTTATGCAAACTTTGTAACTTAGTTTCTCCTAACACTGTTATGTCAAGAAATAATATTAAATATTAAACAACATTCAATAAAATCATTCAGTATATACCGCACAGGCAAGCTTTAGACATGACCCTTTGCTTGCAAGCAAGATAAATGGAAACATAACCCGATATATTAAAACTACATACATATCCACATATCCAGAAACTACACTGCAGCCATGCAATATAGTGTCCCTTAAGGCAATATCAATATGAATTCAATGCATTATTCAGCCTGAGTTTAAGCACTGGTGCTGTTCAGATCCTGTCCTCAACAATTGATATTGAGGAGGGGAGAGAGGGAGAGAGAGAGAGAGAGAGAGAGAGAGAGAGAGAGAGAGAGAGAGAGAGAGCTATAGAGACACATAAAGAGAGAGCGGCCGGGGGAGGAAGAAGCACTTGTTTTTGTTTTGCGCTGTGTCAGCCCCGGGCCACTATAGTGCTTGTGAACCACAACATTTTGGTGAGGCAAGGAACATCCTTGAGTTGTGTTTACATTTCCTGCTGCATCGCCTGAAGCCTGTTCCTCAGCTGGGCAGCTGGGCTCAGAGACGCTCGCATCAGAAGTGCCGCTTATCGAATGAGATCACAGCTAGCTGCTCTGATGGGATGCTGGGTGCATTCTAAGAACTGATAATTAAGGGAGGGACAGGGTCTGCATCCAATGACTTCACTGCTGAAATCCTCAGAAGTGTTTTTCCAAGGAGACGCAGAGGTCAGGCTTGTCATATGTCATATGAGGTTGGGTAATACTGAGAGAAAAGTGATGATGAGATGTGAGTGAAGCATCGTCTGTGGCTCAGAGGCTGGTCTTACCGTGAATTCCAGAGCTTCGTTGAAGAGGCCGTTGCGCTTGCTGTGAAGGAAGGCGTTGGAGCTTCCTGTCTTGGATATTCGTATCCTGGCCAGGCGGGCTTTCTGCAAAGAGCAAGAGACCATACAGCAGAAGACACCTGTTAGTCAGTGCTTTTACAACATCGTATGTCAGAATGATTGGGTACCATCCTGACACATTCCAACGATTTGAGCTACAGCTTGATACTTTAGTTGAGATCTTATAGATCAAATCAAACACGTGCTGCTAAAGCATTCACTCTGATCTCCTGTGATGAATTCGCTCTGATCTCCTGTGATACTTATGCATGATTAATGGTGACTACACGATAGCACATTCCTTGAGACGAAAAATCAGTTAGAGAGGCAGCTCAGAGCAGAGCAGGTAAATCCTCTACGAATTAAGCAGCTAAGTGTCATTCTGTATTTAAAACGCTGAATTCAATTTATTTGGGCTGTTGCTGTGCTGCTACGATCGCGGTTTTGTTTTGCAAAATAAATCAAGGCAGTGTCCGGGCCCATAATGCTCTACATCGTTAGTGTCAGCTTAAATGCATCTTTATTCATCAAACCCGTACAGCACAGTCGCACAGTCCGCTCTCTTTTTTCCTCTCTTTCTCTCACGCTGTCAAATCTCTCCTGTGAGGCAGCCAGCAGCAGAGAAGAACAAGAATAAGAGGAGGAGTACGAGGAAGAACAGATCCACTCTGGTCCTTGGAGTGAAGTCTTTATACATCAGTAGCTTTGACACAGAGGAAGGATTTTATTCCAACGTCCTGCTTTTTTGCTCTATTTGAAGCGCACTGTATCTGGTGAATGTGTGTGAAAACATGTCTGAGTGCGCGTTGGTTTAGTGTACACAGGCTGTGTAAAAAATGTGGGTCTCAGTAATTCTCTCAGTCACTAGAACAACTGCCTTTACAGGATAGTGTAATCTGAGTCACTCACTTCTCAGAGGCCCGCCATTTTCCCGTCAAAGTCAAGAGCTGGGTGTCAGACTCCGTGCAGCTGCAAATTGTGTGTGTGTGCGTGTGTGTGTGTGTATCTGTTGCTTCGCTTTCTGAATTTTAAAATACAATGACGGATTCATTGAAGGGAAATCGGTGGAAGGATAATGTGAACTGTGTTAATGATGAGCACACAGAGAGCTCGTTTAGCAGGGGGCCCCATACACCGCTGGGGGGTTAATTGAGTGTGTGGATGTGTGTTTGTATATCTCCATGTGTGCTTATGAATGCACGCCTCATCTACATGGTAGAATTTCCATACATATACATACGAGCCGTAAAGCATACCAGCAGACATACCTTTCTCAGTAAGTGTATGGTAATGCATGGTAATTCCAGCTCATCCCCTCACTTGAGTTTCATTTAAAACATGGTAATGTTTGCTGACCCGCAGGTAGCTCCTGCTGTGATTTAGTAATCCAAAGAGAAGCAGGGGAGATAAACAGGAGTGAATGTCAACACACACGTGCACAGAGGCATATCTATACTGTCTATATGACAAACCCACAGCTTAATTCAAACAGTTCACCTTCTCCTGTTCTCTGCCATCTTTATCTGAAGGGATGAGAACCAGAGGGTGATATTTGAATGACTTTAAAGAAGAGCCAAAACAAAAATCACTATAAAATCTTTACGTTAAAATAAGTTAGAATAAGATAGCATGAACTTTATTGTCTAGCTGAGGCAGGAAAATTTGAAAAGTAAATTGCCACATGGATGACAATGTACTTGGCATTTATTGAAAAAAACATATTTTTAATATACTTTATATTAGTGTACTTTATATTCAGTGTCCTTATGTTCTTTAGGCCTATAATAGTTCAGTGCGTCTTCTGTGTCTTAGGTTTTTTGGTTTTAAATACATAACTTAGGTTAAAAATTCACATGTGCCCTTTTAGCAGGAGAAACACCTCATCAAGACATTTCATGTAATATTCCCCTGCCTCCCAGATACCAAATTGTACCAGACACCCTCATCCGGCCCACATACCGCGTGGAATGATGGCACTTAAACTTAGCCAAACCATGACCGTTTCACAATGTTATAACAGTCAAAAGGTCATAATATGTCATCATATGTCAAACTGACGCTGGAGGGTTAGGTAGAGCATCATAGTGTTCTGACCAAGCTGCCATATTGACGAGTTTGAAGTAAGAACTTGTTGTATATACTGTATATAACTAAATTTTGCCCAAAATGTCTGTTTTTCACCCTCAGTTTGTCTCTTTAACCCTCCTCTCTGCTCTCCTTGACAACTTTTCCTCGCTCTCTTTGTGCCCTCACACTCTGACACCTATGTACATTTGTGCTGGCACAGCACTCCCACAGGCCTTTGGGATAACCCTTCTTTATGTTCTGGCATTGTGCTCAACCAATGGGACTGTCTCTCTGGGGTCACCACACAAACCGGAGCCCGTGATTATGGCATTGGCTGCCAGGCAGTGCAGGGGCAATGGGGGTGGATGTTAAGAACATGTCCTGCGAGACTGAATCTACTTCTGCAGTTCTCTCATAGATTCCCGGGGCCTTTGGGACCTTGGGCACTCGTGTCTAAGGCCCATCTGTGCTTTCAGGCAGAGAGTCACAGCACGACAGATTGAGCCTGAATTGCTGCTGAAGCATCATTGAGAGCACACAGGAGTGTAAGGACGCCATTGACACGAGGCTGTCATCAACACCTACACACACAGAGAACGCTATGTGGAGGGTAACATGCCCCATACAATATCTGCTGCACGTTCCTTTACACAGAGACACATATGGTCACATAGACACCACATATCCACAGGCACAGACATGGCCACACATGCATACGCACAGCACAAAGAGTGTAACAAGATAAACTGTTTCTCAGTGGTGCAACAGTCTTCCCCCTCACATACAATGATTCAGCATAAGTTTTTTGTTATCAAAAGCAAAATGTGCCTGTGGTCACTCCAAACTACTAAACATTCAAATATTAGGACCCTTGTTACCAAAAGACACATGAGGGACAATAAATTCAGTTCCATACATATCTTACTGTCTTCTTAAAGACGAACTGAATCACATTCAGTCCAAAAGTACTGCGAATGTGTTCTTTGAATGTGAATGAACTTTGAATGAACTATTTTTTTTAATTGTCAAAAGGAGAAAATATCACAAATGCTTCTTTTTGTCTCATCAGCTGGAGGGGTGTGTCTATTTGATTGATTGACAGCAGCTGGCAGGCTGAGCACTGGCAGGGGAGCGAGAGCCAAAATAAACCAACTCAGGCTGTAACTTACAAGCAATGGGCAGACAGTGTGTTGTTAAATGTGATAATGAAGAGTAAAGACCACTTAAGCATCTAAACAGACTCAGGTGATATCTCCAGATATGGTTACATGCTGTTTAACGTGCTGCAGCTGAGCAGTCAATTAGCTATTAAGTCTACAAACTGATGTTTGCAGTACACTCTTCCCCAGTGAATATTTGTTTGGTTGCTTTTACAACTAGCTAAGGTGCAGAACAACATATGTATTCATGTTTTTAAAATGCATTTTATGTTTATACTTTTATTTTTATCTACTACAAAATGTCTACATGCTTTAATGTTCAAAGCCCAGTCTGCTCTGATTGGTCAGCTCTCACAGGCCTGAGCAGGCACCGCAAACTGTGTTTCTACATCAACTCTGCTGGTGTTTTTGCAACTGTTGCTATGTTAGGGGCATGGGTGAGGGTAGTGAATGTATAGTTGTGACATCACAACCTTACGGAGGTCCTGACGGTTCATTTAAAGGTGCCGTTTCTGAATACTGGCTGTGCGTGTTTCTTTGAGGGTTGAGCATTTTCACATTTTCAACTTATTTATTTTGTACATTACATACATATTTAGTAGACCTGCTTTATGATCAAATACATGAAAATCTCACTTTCTACAATATGGGACCTTTAAGTTATATGATAAGGAGAATCAGAATGCTAATTTGGCTTTTGTGTTATGTAGCTAGCTGCTGTGTTTTGGATGACTGTATTGAAATAAGTTCTGTATTGAAATAAGAAAATTAATGCAAAGGACATAGGATTTACAGAACAGGTGTGTATGCTGCAGAGGACCAAAGTAAATGTAATTCAATTGCAGTACTTTCAAGCAAACAACTTGGAAAAACAGTAGCTTTCAATATTCCAAAATAGTACAAACACCTGCCAACCAATCAGATAAGTGATGCTCAATATCACTGGGTAAGATAGTCCAGATGTTTTCACAGACCCAAGGGCCAACAAACTGATCCAAACACCTTTCTTCCTCTTTGTTTTTCTTTTTCCTGCCATGGAGCCACATTTTAGGCTCAATCACACTTTAAAGATTATAGCCATAGGATGCAAGCCAGCACAAATGCTTCATTTTAACACCATTTGCTGCCAGCTGAGGGATCATAACTGGCATATCCTCATTCAACTGATAAAAAAAACCCTGCTACATATTTACTCAGCTCCCATGCCATACTCCGTTGAGCACTGCCAGGAAGTTTTCTTAGAAGTTCATTTTTTAAAATTGAAAGTTAAAGCTAAAAAATTCATGCCGGCTTGTGAGTTGCATCTTTGCTAGACCGCCTGTATAGGATTTGGTTGAGTGAAAAGTGGAGCAATCGAGCTATGAGACCAGATTAGGTTCTGCCTCAGGCCTGCCTCGAAACCGTATGAGTGAAAGAGGAGACCATCTGATGAGGACACACACACACACACACACACACACACACACACACACACACACACACACACACACACACACACACACACACACACACACACACACATATAAATAGCCGTGGAAGAGTCTCATTTTGTTTTGCAGCTGCCACTCATCTAAAGAGTTGCTTTTATACATGCTGACATTCCTGCCAGAAGGAAATAAGCCAGTCTGAGGTATGTTGCTTTATAATATCACACACACACACGCACACAGACACACAGACACACAGACACACAGACACACACAGACACACACACACACACACACACACACACAAAGACAAAGACAGAGAGTGAATGACTTAAAAAAGAGGAGGGCAAGACAGTAAAGGAGGAGAGAAACTGGGGAAGAACTGACTTTTAGGAAATCCGTCTGGGAGCCAGTGAAGGCCAACGAAGGCAAGAATTGATTCAGTGGAAATCAAGTCCCCCGACACCTCTAGTCCACAGAAGTCTGCCTCTGTAGCAAAGACAGCTTAACCTCGGACTAACACCACTCAGAGACAAAATACCTTTACTAAGCCTGGATTACCTCCACTTTATAGAGAAAAGTACAGCCCAGGCTGCAAGATGCTGTGACGCTGAAGTTAAGGATGTTTTTTTTTAACAAAGGACATAATTCATAACAGAACTATTGACCCCCCTCAGTGAAGTCCCCAGTCAACATATCTCCTTCTCTCTGTTTTTGCGCTGCCTTCTTGCAAAGTGCAGACGACTTTATTGATTGTCTAGAAGGGCAAAACACTCTCAGCCAGAAGTCATCTTCACCTTTTGACTTGAACCTTCTGAGGGAGGGCTAAAAACAATAGTGAGATGATTTGGAGCAAAGGGAGCGAGACTGAGAGGGGAAGGGGAAAGAGAGAGAGAGAGGAGCGGGACTTGTTTTTGTTTTGATTCTGCTAGTAAGCCCTGAGCCGATGTAATGCTCATGAACGGCAACAGAGTTTAAGAATGAAAACTGGTCGAACTGGAGAAAGATTTCCAGTCAAAGTGAGAAAAAGACAAGAAGGTAGAATAACGATGGCAAATTAATCTTAACAGACGCTGGAACAATAATGTGAAACAAAATAATGAGAGAGACTGATAGATTTTCCTGTTTTCTACACCTGAGGCAGGATTCGTGATTTACCAATGAGCCATTTTGTCAAACATAGTCCCAGAACTGTTTATCTCTTCATGGTACGTGCTGCATTTGTCTCAGTGGATAGTTTTACAAGATTGGGGATTTGGCAATAAAGCAAAAGGGTTTGTGATTATGAAATCAAGGAAGAAACTCAATAAACATGTCAAGCACAAAAGTTTCTCTCTCTATTGACAATCAATAGGTGGGCTTAGATGATAATGGTGTCTTTCAAGTTCAAGAAAACGACTGAAAGACACTTAATTTGTAAAATGTAAAGAAAAAAATTAAAATGGCACTCTGTAGAGCGCATACCTCTGCCAAGGCCCAACAGTCCCCTTTTGAACTGACATAGATACCAGCCACCTAAATACACCAACAAAATCCATGCATTATTTAAAAAAACGCCCTTTCTCGCAGCGTCCAAAATCCAATTACTTTATCCGGAAATCTGTTCAGTAGTCTTTGTGTAATGCTGCCAGTGAGCCAGCCAACCAGCCAAACCAACCAACACACCCACCAACCATTGCCCAAGGGTGAAAACATATTCTCCTTGGTGGAGGTAAAAATGCGACAACAGGCAGATCACAGAGCTGACATTGGGAATTGTTGTGTTCTTATGATAAATCTCTCCCTTTTTTTCTGTGAAATTTGGTCCGACCAAGTCCCCATCAAAAAAACAAACCCTCTGAACTGCGCAAAATTCTTAAAAGTAAAATGCTGCACAACTTAGAGGGCAGGTGGTCAACGGGATGTGACGGTCAAGCAGATAGAGAAGTTAGTAGTATAGGTGGTGCAACACTGTGAGGTATTGAGATATAATGAAGGATGTTCCATAGAGACCCTGAGGCAGTTTTCAGAGAATATTGAACGGGAATACTCCTTAATAGCTACTTAACTGTATAATTTGTGGTTCCAAAATATGCCAATAAAAATCACAGCATCTAAAAATCCTCTTAGTAAATTGGCAAGCCATTAATGACAATATGATGAACAGGATATTCATTTTGAATTGAGTTGTATATTTTTATTTAATGGAATTTATATCATAGTTTGTATCATATTTGAACTTTTTCTCCCAGTGTAGAGGCAGCAAATCTCTGTGTAGGTCCGGACCACTGCTGAATTTAATGCATACCTAAGAGAAAATCCCAAGTATGAGGAAACTGGTAAAGGTGCGTTGTCTTGAATCAGTCACACAAGCCATTTACGAAATAATTCGTTTGTGGCGCTCCTTTTGTTGCAGCTGTATATGGGCAAAGGGGGTCATTTGCATCTGTCCTTAACCAGGTGCCACCTGAGAACACAAGGGCAAATTCTTCATAGCACCAGAGAACCAGACCCAGGAGAACACCGTAGACACAATTAGAAGTTAAGCTCATTTAAATTCCTGCCCCACTCTCTTTTAATCCTTTTGTATAACTTGCCCTTTGTGATTCTCCATTTTAAATCCTGCCCTCTGTCAGGTGTACTATTCAGAATGTGTAATTGGACCTACCTGAGGATATTATTAGCTTTATGCAAATAAGCTCAGAGGAGCCAATAACGAGTAACCCCTGCAGATTGGACTCTCTGTTTCAGATCACTTTACGGGATCAGGCGCGCAGACAGGGAAGGACTCAAATATTCAATTCATTGTAGAACAACCGTAGCGACACTGAAGACTAAAGGGAGGGAGGATAGAGACTGTATGTCTCTGTGTCTCAGCTGTGTGTTCCTTCTGTGCCACACAGCAACTAGTGGCATCCTCATGTATCTTTCCTTTGTGCAGTGAGATGGATCAGGGGCTGTCTCTCTACCACCACCCAGATGGATGGCTAATTGTAATGGGAGCCCAGAACAGCTAACAATTAGACCTGAATGAAGATGGATGTGAATTGGGGGCAGGAAGGGAGGGGAGAAGCATGTTAAGAGAGAAAAAAGGGGGGAGAAGAGACGTGGCTGGTAAATGCTGAGGGATGCTGCACTTCCTCTCCTCCTGTCTGGTCTCTCCACATTGTTTAAGTACTGTGAAAGGCAATCTTGGCTGGCTATCCTATTTTACTCTCAGTTAAACACCGCCTTATTCTCAGAAATGATCTGAGCAGGAATGGATTTTCCGTGACATATAACCATGTGCAGGTAATAAATGCTGAACAAATGACGTTTTGCGATGGTAAATGACCAGTGATACTTGCTAAATGGTTGGCTTAATGGCTGCGAAGGTCATCTGTCATTAAGGTTATGGAGCATTAAAGAACACTACATGCTACGTAGACTATAGTAATGGGGTACTGAAGGATAAGGCGTGCTTGAACAATTCATGGCTCGGTTGAGGCATTAAAGATCACAGTTGTCATTAGCAGAGAAAGGCTGGACCAAACCATGGTAATGGCTCGATCATACACCCTCGACACTGATCTTTTATAGTGTGAGAGACTGCCAACCCAGAGTCAAAGAACATTAAATTAATGTGATGTAACATGGAATGAGCTGAACACATGTCAGCAGTAGTTCTTAAAATATAAAATGCAGTAAAATACATCACAGTTGCTTCAAATTATACAACAAGATTAAGTGTCTACAGTCACGCTAGTGGCTCTTCGAGGCACACAGGAGCTTGGAGCTAAATGCTAATGACAGCATATTACAGTAACAGCCTCCCAGTGACAATGGTGATGTCTATCAGGTTTACCATTGATGTATTAAGGAGAAAGTGGACACAGCGTCAGTAGCGGGGGCCCTTTCATTCCTATTAATGGGTAATTCTGACATTTTTAAACCTGGACCCTAAACTTTTGATACCTATGAATCATTTACACACCAACGCATGTAGCTACAGGGCTCAGGTTTAGAAATACAGGAATTCCCCTTAAAAATTGCTAAGTGGCACATGAAGCCAAAAAAGTTTGACTTCCTGGGTATAAATTTACCCAAATCTTCTCGTAGCTTCCGCATCTTTGGGCTTATAGAGGAGGTGTACTAGTGATTTACATTGGTCGATCTAGCTAACTTCTTGGTTAGCTCTCTGCAAACCTTAATGGGGATAAAATTGTTTAATTGTCTGGTTACTCTAGACTTTCTAAATGTTGTCGGACGGAATGGACCAAACAGTGAAATGGATGACATTGCAGAGGTTGTGATACTCAAAGATATTTATCCACTGTTTTACAGCCACTTCTTTCACAATGTCAGCTTATAGGAAAAAGCCTCTTTGGGCCTGTGCGCATCACCTGGTGTGGTAATAACATGGATGACTACTGGGTTAAACCGGCTTCAAAGCCTCTCGCACTTCCTGGAGGCTTGAAGTTTACTGTGTTTACCATATTAGTTTACCCTGTTAGCATGCTAACATCTGCTAATTAGATAGCTGATGGGAATGTCATTAGTTTTGCAGGTATCTGGTCATTAACAGAACCTGGCCTTATGATGGATGACACGAGATGAAAAGTCAGGAGTTTATCAAATTATCTGTAAAATGTAATATAATATGTACCAAATTACATGGCAATCCATCCAATACTTGTCAGGATACTTCTCTCTGAACCACAAATGATAACCTTGAGAAAAATTAATTAGGATCCGTCCTTTGGGAACCATGACTGTCTGTACAAAATTCCGTACCAATCCATCCATTAGTTATTGAGATAATCAATCTGGACCAAAGTGGTGGACTGCCTGACATTAACATCCATACAGTCATAGAGCTGCTAGCCTGGCTGAAAAAGGGAGAGGGGATGTTTCAGTTAACAACCAGTTGGGATGTGAAAATATATAATTTCCACAGCCTCTACCACTGACGCTCGCACAATATGTAATTCAAGACACACTTCAGTGGTCTTAAGCACACAAGCTTAAATGCTAAGCAACACTTAATCCCGTGGGCTAATTAAAGACAGAGATGGAGCACAGATTGCATCTCCTAAATGCTCTAAAATATCACATTTGCAAACCTATCATCACACTTGGCACTTATCCTCTGATTTGCCGTAGTAATAACGCTCTCTGGGATCAAAGCATCCAGGTGGAATATTATTATGAAGGTGATGATAAGATGTTTGAGTCATGCTGTTATGAAACGTATCCGTTGGATGTATGGGTGCTTGAGCAAATCGCTGACCTCACCGCAGGCGAGCCGGGGAGGCATTCAATTGCCTGAGGGAGTCATTTAGTGCTGGTTAATGACGACAGCACCGTCATGCTACACTGGCTAGCTGGTGGGTGCTTCTGGAAGTGTGGGTGTCTGTTCTGGTGTTTGGGACACTGCACCACACTGCGGCTCAGTGGAGAACACACACACAGGAGGGTGGGACAGATCAAGGGCAGGGCCTAAACTGACAGGAAGTATGGTGGACACACACACACAAAGACACATGCACTTAAACAGATGCACATACGTACACAAGGCAACACAGACACACACCTTCCTTCCAGCCAGCACCTCATCTGGGTGATGGCTATTTCAGGAGAGAACACAGCATTAGGACGCACATCGCCTCCAGCTCTTCCCCCTTTCTCCTCTCCCCCTGCCTCCCCTGCTCCCTCCTTCCCTCTGGCCTTCCTCGTCACCGCTCCTCTCTCTCCTCTGCGTCAACACTATACATCTCATCAGCTCCAACCGGTTTTCAATCTCGATAATTTCTTCTGACCCTCTCGCCGTCCCCTCCGTGTGTCTTCTCCTCCCCGCACACTTGGCTTTGTTACACCGGAGTCTCGCTCGGCAGACAAGGTTACAGTTAGTTAAGAATGGGCAGCGGTCAGGCCGCGGTCGAACTGCAGGACTTTAAACAGATTTAAACTACAACCGGAGAGCATGTGCCGAGATGGATGGCAGTAATCACAGAGAGGGTGAGAGAGACAGGGTGGGGTGGGGAGGCTGAGGAGGAGGAGGAGGAGGAGGAGGAGGAGCAGAAAAAAAAGGGGAGAGGACAAGAAATAAGAAAAAGGAGTGAGAGAAGCCTTGCTGGGAGATGTGTGAACGAGAGTGATGAGAGAGAGGAATGGACTCTGAAAATATGTGTCAGTGTGTGCATGTCTGCCAGCTCAACAACAAACACACTACCATCTATCTCAGGAGAACCACAACGGTCAGGCTTGCCCTCAAACCATGATTACCAGACCAGATCTGTGTGTGCGCCAGCTGATGCTGTTCCCCAAGTTTGGCTCATGGACACACCACAACATGATTCTTTAAAGGTCTAGCGGCAGGGCTATTTACCCAAAGGAAGATAGGATCTTTAAATCTTCCGCAGTTTAAACACGAGTTTACATAATCCTTTTATAAATTTGTGCCTGTTAGTTACAAGGATAAAATCTCCTCACAAGGACAGACCCACAGAGAAAACCGTGCAAGGAGGGGAAAATGCTGATATTCACTTCTTTGAGACTATTTTTAGGAGTTAGCCTCGGTTTGTAAATAGGTTTGGGGTATTATCAACAATATTCAGGTTGTGTGAGTTTCACATTTTACATAGTAAAAGAACAACTTAGTTCAGCTCAGATCATGAATGTCAAGAAAGAGCTCTTAAAGCTTTGAAGACTCATTTCTAGTGTTATTTTCCCTCCATAACATGAAATATTCTCAAGACTCACCAACTCTAATAATCTTGGTTAAAGGGTAACTCCACCAATTTTAAGAAATTAAAGTGTATTTACAGGTCTGAGTGATATTAATGAATGTGAAAAAGGCAGTTTTTAGACTCTAGTGGCACATTTTGCCACTAGAGTAATAATTACTTTATATTATATCATTATATTAATTTTATAAACTAATTAACCAATCTTTACCTAGGTTTTGGTTAAACCTGATGCCTACATTAACTACAGTGCAACTTAGCATCTGGTTGACATCACTGGAGGCAGTTCATCAGATGACATGCAGCTTCCTCTGGAGCCACAAAGGCTTAACCCTTTCTTTTTCACATATGCAGTATTACTCCATCCTAGCCCCACAGTCTAGCTTTATTAATTGTAATTAAAGCAGGTACAAGCCTTTAATAACAACAAGTTTGGGGTTGCCAGTTGGTGTAAAATCCCTTTGCAACTGTTTATCTTTTCAATTTAGTTAATAATGCAGTGAAAATGCAAATGTGGGTAATCCATTAATAAATACTCTGCTTGTGTGTTCCACATTTCCTAATAAGCCTTTAGGTCTCTAGTTTTACATAATGAATAGATTTTGTCTAAGATTAGGCAGATTTCAGGTTTTTCTATCAGGTCATTGGCTCATCAGAGATAATTCCCTGATATATCAAAGAACGAATAGGACAAAGTGTCCTGCTGGTAGCACATTTTTCACAACCTGACGACCTTAAAGTCGTTCTTATTAATGGCTTAAAGGAGTATCTGATTAGTGTTAACCTATCAATAAAGCCATTAGTTACAGCTTACAAACTCGTTATCAAGAATTCCTAATTAGAAAGTGGTAACAACAATCGACAAAGTCTCATGGCTGCCTCTTGATCCAATTAGTATTTGAGCTAGGCTAACCTAGCAAGCTGCACACAGGCACTTTGTGAGGGAGATATCAGTATTCTGGGTATAAGGGAAAATTCCTCCAACCCGATTTATATGTATGCAGACCAAAGGAAAAAAATGGGAAGGTCAGGGTTTAGGTATTCATGTCATGGGAGAAGGTCCAATAAAGTTTGGTGATACTCACTGAATATGTATCACCCCCCGACTGTAAATGTGAATGTAAGTCAATGTGCATTACACACACATCATTAGCCTGCAGAATCCTCTCCTCTGGGGAGAGACACGTCAAAGCTCCTCTCTGGGCTGGAAGTCCAACCCTCTGGGCCCCAAGTTGAATAAAACTGTGTTCACCTGCATCTTCTGCGCCCGTCGCTTGTCTGCTCTCTGGTTCTGGTGATAGATGCGGCTAAAGTTGGACACGATGACAGGGACAGGCAGGGCAATTACCAGCACCCCACTCAGAGAGCAGATTGAGCCGAAGATCTTCCCTGCAATCGTCTTAGGAACCATGTCTCCGTACCTGAGAGAGGCGACAGGGAGAGAGAGAGAGCAAATTGAGTGAAACGTCTTGTTATGCATTTAATAAAATCTGTCGGTGGTAGCTCAAACTTCTCGTCACGCACAGCCGACAGGACGTCATTCATATCACGCGAGTAGAGACACACATTCAACACACTGTCAACCGGTTCAGCCTGCTGCCCATTCATTTCTCTTGTACAAGGCTTTCTTCATTCTTTTTAGGATTCTCCGCACCGCATGTGTCAATCCCCACCTGAATAGAGCTTGACCTGCTGACTCCATCCAAGCCCAAGGGAGAAAGAGAGAGCCTCTGACCAAACCTCCTCTGCCACTCAGTGGCCCACTAAAGTCCACTGACTCATTCACTGAGAGCAGATACTATTAACCTTTGCAGAGGAGAAAGGAGGACACGTGAATGCCAGAGACATTTCCCAAAAGTCATTTAGTCCAATTCAATCTGAAATATTTGCAAGTCAAAAGCAATCTCGTCCAGAGTTCAAAGGCAGACAACACAATTACAATAACTACATTAAATCCCCTCCTTTTCTTATCCAAATGAAGAAGCCACAAGCCGCAAGAATCAACAGTGGAAGGAAAAGAAGACGGAGGCGAAGAAATTCAAAAGCTAAAAGAGCACAACTTATGCTGGAAAAGCAACCTTTATTTCTAATGGTGTTCATTTCTTATTCATGAGTTAAAAGTGCAGGTAATTTGTTCTTGTTCCCAGATAAACAAGAAGTTCTACTGAATTTATTGGAACTGACTCAAAGTCTGGCTGCAAATAAACCTGAAACAAAAAGCCTTTCAGCATCCAGCATTATACATGTTCGTACTTATGTTAAGACTGATTGTGGAAGAGATTTCTGTGTCTGTTAGATAACATTTTGTGTTCATAGTGAGTTACATAAACCTGCAATTCACAATCAAAATGATCTAACCCCAAGTATTCATATAATTCAATTCATTACAGCCACTGCAAGAATAATGATGCAGCTTTTTAGCCGTAAGTTATTATAGTCAATCCTAGGTTAGGTTTTACATATCTACAATAGAAATGTCCTAAAAACATGCCAATCTGAAGCTGCACAATTACTACGAAGCACATGTGCAAGACATGTTGATTCTCTTGAGGAAACAGACAAATGAGATAATGACTCAGGGAGACACTCATCTGTGAACACATCTTTTGCAAATTTGCAGTTTGGATGGCGCCAAGAGGCTGGAAGGAGAAGCAAAGCCAGAAAGACAGAAACTAAATGTTGCAAGGGAATATGTCTCTTCTCCGACTCGTCACACTCGCCCCGAACGAAATGTGACATGTCAGAAACAGTGGAAAATGAGAGATGTAGCGGTGTCACTGAGCGCATAGTGTAAATTACAGAGAGGTTATGATGCCCCGTGCACTAATGGAAACACACACACACACACACACACACACACACACACACACACACACACACACACACACACACACACACACACACACACCACAATACTATCTATCTAGGAAGGGGACTCTTAATGGCAAGTACTGACTTGTGCATGTACATGTATCGTTGGGATAAAGTACATTTACTCATTGTACTGTGTGTACTGTATTGTACTTGTGTACTTGTACAGCAGCCACAGTAGTAATAACAGCTTTACTTATTGAGATATGAATACAAATACTACTAATAATAATAATTAAAAAAAATAGTAGCATATATAATAATATAGCATAGATTGATATGCAAAAGAATATTATACAATCAGCTCAGGGGGCCATAGCCTGACAATAGGTTAAAGAATAATGTTGAAGAGCTTAAAGTATATTTTGCCAATAAAACTTATATAATTCCACTTAAATAACATTGTGAATACAGAACTTTAACTTGTAAAAGAGTATTTTTACACTATAGTCCTTCTGCTTTCGCTTAAGTAAAAGATCTGAATATTTCCACCACTGACATCGATGAGTTGTCGGTTTATTAGGCACACCTGGCTAAAACTAATGCAGTAAAACAAGTCTGATAAATCCTCCCTTCATGAAGGTTATAATGTCTAGTTGTAAATGTATAGTTGTTTTAGACAGCTGTTGATTCAAGGAGGGATTTAGTTTGTGGTGCTGTTGAATTGTATTAAGCCATAATGAGAGATGTTTATTTAGTGTAAAAAACTTTGGAAAAATGTTTCAGTACAATGCAATGCAACTCTATAGCACTACAGACCACATCCTTTAAAATGTAATAAATGTTATATTTTAAAAAAAAGGACCCAAATGCAGGACACCGAGGCAGGCAGGTTTAAAAAACAAAAGGCGAGCTTCATTAACAAAGCTGAAATCAAAATGCAGGCACAAAACCAGGCTAAAGAGAATCTAAGAAAAAACTAAAGAGATATACAAAAACTAGGAACAACAATAGCCACGGGGAACAGAAGCAGGAACACTGAGGACACACGAAGAACAAAAGGCAGGACCGGGGAACAGACGCAGAAAACGCAGATGAACCGAAAAAGACTGAAGGAAAAACACAGGTGAACAGGGAAAAAAAGGGCAGGGAAAAAGACAAAGACAGGAAGTGTAAAGCAAAACGTAACACAGGTGGAGAGAACCTACAAAATAAAAAAAGGAAATGACTAAACCAAAAACCCAAACCTTGACAGTAAACACATCTTGGAAGCTGTTTAAACAAAACCGGACATTATAACCTTCATAAAGTTGTGAATTATTGCAGGACTGTTGTATGAGACTACATTAGTTTTTATGTGAACCTAATAAACCGGTCTCTGAGTGTGTGAAGACAAAATAAAAAGGAACATCAAATGTACAGTCTCCTGATGGTTTTGTACTGATCTTTCATTAACACATGGCAGATGGACACATTTTCACATGGATACAACAACATGTGGCATAGGTCCCCTGATGCATCTGTGATGTATATTAGAGGCCCCTGTAGGCTTGGCAGGACGCAGATCTAGTCAACCTAGGATGCTAGGATCGCCTGCATATAAAAGAACTGGCTGCACACACACCAGTCTGAACATGCTGACTTGTAAAAAAAAAAACATTTAAAAACAGAAATGTTTCAAAAAATGTCTCTAGCTGTGTTGCTCTGTTTATTGTTTGAGCCTCATGCTTCACAGCAACCTGAGGAAATGGGGTGAGGCCGTTGGCGTAGCAATGGCATTAAACAGTGCGAGGAGCCCTATCAATATTTTAAAAGTTCTTTCAAGTCTTGCAGATATCCAATAACATGTTTCTTAATAGCACTCATCAAATTCATTCACTCTGACGGATCACAGAGAATAACGCTGGTTGTTATTTGAGGACTCGGCAAACAGGACCCCAGAGGCTCGCAATAAATGAACAATAATCTGCTTAAGAAGTTGTGCTCATGATAGTCACTTCATAATCTAATGAAGCACTTCTGTCACAGTTGGTTGGAGATGGTAAAAACACAGGGCGGTGACATAGAGAAATACACACGCTCAAACCACAAATACACACAGAAAGCCCATGCAGGTCATTTCGGGGAGGAAGATGAAACCTCGAACTCATTAGTTACTGATTTCCACAAAAACAAGTCCAATATGAAGCCATTTAAGAGGAGGGCATTTTTTCGCATCAACAAAGCAAAGCGCTGCCCACACACAGCGAACCGCTGGTCCGCAGCCATAACTGAGAGTATACTTACAGAGAACATTCATCGTCCCTTCCAAGAACTTTAATGGCCTTTCTACCCAAATTAGGCAATAACAATCCCATCAGTGGTACAGAGGCCCTATCACTACAAAACATTTCATCTCCTCCCCTCTTCAGAAGATGTTTCCATTAGGAGGGATGAAAAGCTAATCATATTCATCTGCAAGCCTTCTTTAATGGGATCCTATCAGATTGCCAGATAGAGGCCCTTCTCTCCTAATACTACAGTCAATTTGCCGCTCCCATTTAGTCGAGCTAGCCCGTCTCTGATGATACCATCTCTGCACCATTATACATGGCACAGAGATAAAGCTGTGCTTGCACACATTAAAGAAAGAGAAAGCCGTAATAAGTGGTGTGAGGGTGTGCATGTGTGTGTGTGTGTGTGTGTGTGCGTGTGATAAGCGAGGTTAGATGTAATTTCTTCCCCTCCTGTCTGGATGAATGCTGAGGCCATTCCTGACGCTGTGAGACTTCATTGAAACTGGGGATGGAGGTGGCGGTAAATGTCTCAGAGAGGAAGAAGATGGATAAGCAGAGAAATATACTGGAGAGATATTTTCTCAGTGCACCCAGGAGGTTTTTTTCCTCCCCATCAGTCCCCTTGATCCTTCTCCTACCACATTCTCACATGTGCACAAACACACACAAATATGAGTTTGCTGTGTGGTCTGAGGATTGTTTGGTCATGATCGATCTTTAAGGTTTAGACTGCCTATCTTTCAGGCAAATCGTAAAGAACGTGGTATTCAATGTCCTCTAACTTCACATAATCTCACTGACTAGTAGATCTGCACTATGTGAACAAACCAACGGAGTCGTGTAGCAAACTAGATGGCTATGCTAATTGGATGAATTACTTCATGTGACTCAAGTGAGAAGGGTGATGTATTGTAGCTAGCAGCATAAGGAGCTTGTGCCAAACTACAATCACTGCCTCCCGGTTGTATTCTCCTGCCTTCCCTCATCTCCTCCAGCCCATTCTCCCCTCCATCTAGTCACAACCTGTCACGTTGTCCTCTACTAACCAATCATTTGTAAAATGACAAGCGCTCTCTTTCTCTCTTTGCTGTCATTCACCTCCTCCCTTTCAGCACCTCAACTGTGGATGCCCGGCCACCTCCAGTCAACCCTCCAATCAGGAGTTGTCGAAGTTGTCCCCAATCAAGCACCATTCTTCATCACCATTACCAGTGTCTAGGCTCCGAGGGGAAGTCGCCTTTATTCTGGAAACACCTAATACGTCGGACTGCTTCCCATGGTGACCTACCTCCTGTGGCCAAAGTATTCCTTCTGTTCACAATAAAAATGCATCTTATTTCATCCTGACACATTGTCTTCAAAGCCTCTCCTCATTGAACTTTCTTTAATACTCTTTAAATGCATTTAAGGGCCAACTATTTTGCTTTTGTTTTGTTTTTTTCTTTTCCTTTTATATAGGTTCATGTGCATGTAAAGTCTTGAAAGTTAAAACAAGGTCAATGAACGCACCGACAGAAGCTCCTCTCTCCAACAGATAACACTGCTCCTGAAACGTCTCGTCAGTAGTCGCGCCTTTAATTGCGTGACTTTGTGACATCACACTACATCACCATGTCCCACATTTGCTGCTCTGTTGTTAGCTCTGCTGAGTCAGGCATGTGAGGTGACCAATCAGAGCAGACTGGGTATTAGGGAGAGCGGGCCTTGAAGAGACAGGAGCTGAAACAGAGTGTTTCAGACAGAGGGGGAATACAGTGCTGCAGGACTGGACAGTGTGAGAAAACTGATGTGTTTTTTGAGCATTACAGCATGTAAACCTATTCTAGCAGTAACCCAAAATAAAACTATGAACCTGAAAAAAGGGCATGATATGTCTCCTTTAATGTTGCAAATGTAGAAATTCAAAATTGAGAAAAAAGATCGCAAGATCGTTTACAGTATATCATTTCCACATCCTCACATTTAAATTAATATAAGGTGAATGCACACTCACACAAATACACACACATGTACACAAACACCCTGCTCAGGTGGGAAGCAGGTCAGTCCTCGGTCAGGGTTGTCACAGGCCATCACCGGAGGGCCGGGTCCTGCGGGTTATATTAATAAAGTCTATGAGGGGTTATTGAGTGGGACTGAGTGCTCTTGTGAAGGTATGTGTGATGGATGGGCTTATCAGAGATTGTCTGAGGGCTGACAGACACACACATTTGTGATGATGGGAGGTCATGTCATGTCAGGTCAGGACGGCACAACTCATCCCTTTAAATACCTGCTGAGGAACCAAGCCAGCATACAAGCAGAATATAAAAGAAGCATGGAAGAGGCCACAATCAAGAAAAGGCAGACATAGACATTGTTGATATAAAATATCAAATATTTGATTCTTCTTGTCATTTTATTGTATGGGTTCACTAAAAACAATCTGCACAATAAGATTGAGATGAACTGATTCAAGCTGAGTCACAAAGAAGATATTTATTGCTGGAATTTGTTTTCACTTTGTGGGTCATAAACCGCTTTTATGCATGTGCTGGAAGATCATAATGCCATTTTTATTGATGTTCAGGATATTTTTATTGATGTTCAGGATATTTTTATTGATGTTCAGGATAAGACGCGTCTATTCAAAAAAAGGACAGGAACATATGACGTGTTGAGGGTTGGGTTTCCATTTACAGACCAAATCCCATGTGATTCCTCTGCAATTTTCCTCAGTTCCCTTCAGATATAGGCTAAGTGATTCTGTTTGGACCACAAGCCTTTGCGGGTGGTTTGACCCGCTGGAGGACTGAAATCACTAACAGGAGGAGGCAGAGCTTTCAGTGTCAGTGGGCGGGATTGTGTGTTTAAGGATTTTTATGTTTAGTTTGCATTTGTGTGAAGTTTAGAAACATCATTATAGAGCTGTCGTATTGAGAGAAAAAGAATAAAATCTGGAAAAAAACCCATCTTTGTTATCTTTAGGGATCATTTGTTTATTCAAACCATTTTGAATAGGGAGTTTGCCGATGTTTTGCTGAGGAAACTGCATCTCTTCAGCACCATGGACAGCTACAAAAGCGTCCATCTATAGCACCAGCTCACACACAATAAACCTACATACAGTATGTCAGCACCACAGTGTTCAGCTCCATGTAGATTATTTAAGTTACCAGCCTACTTGTCTTTTAAGCAGCCTTGTAGGCTAGAGGCAAGTGTTTTGTTTAAAAAAAAAATCAGCTATCAGAGTGATATGATCCTACACAAACGTTACACCAGCTTTAGTTAGCTATTTGAAAATAGAGATTTTTGTGTTTCTTTTGTCGCTGTGTGTTTGAAGTGGGTAAGTCCCTGTTAGAAAAAGGTGATACCACGTACTTGCCTGCACCAATAAGGATTTAAAGAGTATTTAAAGCCTATTTGTCCAGTGCATTTTGCCTTTTATTTTTTGTAAGATTTTTTACATTTTTCAAAGTCCTTTCCTGACAGTGTTGATAAGCCACACTGTTATATTTTTGACAAATTACTTAATTTTGTGCTCCAACTTAATAAATTAAGCTGTTGCGAAAATGGGGTATGACTGTAGACTGAGAGTCCAATTTACAAAACATTATATAGTAATCAATTCTAATAATGTCATTATGATAGGACTTTGATAAACAATAATAAAGAATTATGGCTCAGCGGTAGCATAACAAATACAATCAATGCTGCTCCAGACTTCAGAAATATGATATTCAATATAAACATAATGCATTTCAACTTCCAGTAAACCATCAAATGTCACTGTATTGATTAAGAATATAGACGGTGTTAGGTAATTTCAGTGTATCTATAAATTCATTACACAGCTGAGTTCCACTATGAAATATAAAAGTGTTACAGCAGCGGCCATAAAAGATGATGCCTCATAAAGATATCCATAAGTAGTAGTGGAGCTCCATTTTCTTTGGGCAGCCTGTCACAGGCCAATGAAGCTCTTTTGGGTTCAGCAGAGTGAAAGATTGTCTCTCCAGGCCTCTAACCCTCAACCATCCATCCATCTGTACTCTCATCTGACATTTCATGGCCACTCACTCAGATGGAAGTAACTCTGATGACACATGGCTCTTCAGGGATGGGACAACCATCTATAATCACCCCCACAAATGTCACCACGGGGAAGAAAGAAATAAGGAGGTGGAGGAACAACAGGTAGGGAGACGGGCGGAGAATAAGAGGAAGAGTGCAGGAGAAAGATAACGTAAGAGAAGAGCCGAGAGCAGAGAGATGAGTCGACAGAAACAGATCCAGATTCAGATAGTGTCAATGCTAATTTGCAGCAGGGTCGGATATGTTTAGTTAAATGCGCCTCAGACGATGTCTTAATATGGATTAAATCAGATACAATGGAGCTATAATAATCTCAGCACTCCCTGAAGACGGCTCAACACAGACATGAACCTTGATTGTGATCCTGATTTGCGGGGCTCAACTAAGACTTAACTCGGAGAACAGATTGCTTGACAAGTGTGCTTATTAACAGAGTCAAGAAGGTTGAAAAATAGTTATTCTGTCAGTGTCTCATTTGGAGAGTGCTGCTTTATGATCCTTAGCAGAAAAGGAGGCTCAGAGCAATGCAGTTGTTCTGAAATGCCACATCACAGGGGGAGTTATATTCCAGGAAAACAACCAGTGAGCTTCTGAATAGTTGACGCATAAAGGCATTTTTTTGACTCCCGCTGTCACCTCTTAAGAATGCACATGAGGTCAAAAAACAGAATGGCTTATACACATTACCAATCATTATTGATTTTAGGTTTTCGTCTGCACAAGACGTGCTGATAAGGAGCAAGGTTTGTCATTCTCTACAACACAAAATGCAGTTCAGACGGTGCATAGTGTGCATCGGTAAAACTACTTGGTACAAAACGTTCCCGATTGCAAATGACTGCACACAACACCCCCGCCCTGCACCAATCAAACAACCCATTCACAAGCCAAGGCTAAAGAAATAAACACAATAAAAGTCGTTAATGTTGTTTTCACATCAAGAATGTCACGACATACTTCACAGTATACAGCCCCTATGTGAATAAGTGCTCTTTGAATGGCATGTTAACAACCTTAACAACCAACTCTCACAATAAATATTGTGTATTGTGAAAGGTGGGAACCATGCCAACGGCATGCTGAAATCTAAAAGTTGATCCTCGAGCTGCTCCTCCAATACATTTACTGTCATTCACCTACATGAAACGCTTTCATTTAACGGCTAAAGTAATCTATTGTTTTCATACTGGAGGTGGGTCATCAGAGCCCGGGAGATATTGTGTGGATGGAATGAACCAGTGTCTCTGTAATATTAAGGACTACTTCTGCATTGACCATATGAATATAACTACATTATAAAAGTGCTGTGGCTGCATTTGAGCGCCAATTCCATCATATGGGGGACATTCCATATGTGGGAGACGACAAAACTGCTGCTGCAATATCTGCATTGCCATATATGAATCAGGTATGTGCATGAGTTGCAACTGGAATGAAAGGTGCTTTTGTGTGCTATTACTGTTTCATGCTGGACGACTGCTGTGTTTCATTTCCTAGAGAATCCAAGATATAACCACCTGTGCCTGACAGTAATAGGATTATTGGAACAAAATGTCACTTTAGCTAGATTGCCCTTTTTACACCAGAATAATCGATTCCTTCACATGCATGCTACATGCCGACAGTGGGTTTTTTCTTTTTCTTTCACACACAAAAGCAGCCGACGGCAACATCGAGTTTCTTTGCCTTCCAGGGTGCAGTGGGAGGCAGACATATGGTACAGGCCATTTCCTCATTTACATTTGTCAAGTGATGAGAGGGGAATGGCAGAAAGAAACACGCAGATAAGTTGATAAAGGGAGGGGCATTACTCTCACACCGCACTGCACACAGAGGAAAGGTCATTACCATCACTCACTTCACAAGCAATCTTACAGTGAATCATGCCGAGGGATTGCCACCATTTCTCTGGAGCACACAGTCAGTTTGCTACATTATCACTTAGGATCAATCCCAATTCACCCCATGCCCCTACCACATAGCCCTACCCCTCTGTTTTGAGATTAACGCAGAGGGACATGGTGTCCAGATTCTTGGCTAGGGCAAAGTGTGAGGGCTACAAGGCTCCAAACCACACTTCAAACCAAGCAAGCTTACAACAATTGCTACTTGCTTATGTCTCAGAGGCTAACAAGCCAGCTAGCTAACGTTATAAAAGTTACATTTTAATTGCTGATTTGTGCATGACAGTCCCAGATTCTGATGTATTTCAATGCTGCATCCCCCAATTGGCATATGATGCCCAAAATTTGGTACTAGTCCTATAATATCAGTGCAGACAGGTAGGGTAAGAGCACGGGTTGCTAATGTTAGCCTATAAAGCACCACTAGAGGCCAGGTAATAGGCTGTGTTTTTTGTGTGTGTAAGACTGTGAACGAGGTGTGAGCGTCCATGCTTTTCTATCTCCATCAGATAAATGGCAAAGGGCATCGTGATAACACCAGGATTACCACGGTAACTCAAGAAAAATCACCAAAGCTGAAGACAGCATATTGGAAATGTCCATGAAAGACTACAGATGATGTATGAGGGTCTTGAAAGGTTGTCCGATTTCAAAGGGGAAGATTTTAAACACTTGTAACTCTCATCTGAGGGGCAAGGGGCCACTTGAAAATGAGGGGTTGGGGTAAAAATTGTAAACGGGATTGAGCCTTGATAGAGTTTCATCCTAAAATTGCCTTTCACAGCTTTGTGTGCTTTATGTTCTGATTGACCTTTTTCAAAGAGAATACATGACTTTGATTGCCCAGGGGGGCTCTACATTGTTTTAAGTAACTCTATAGCTCTAGGGTAATGTTACCATCACTGTGCTTATATAATATTATGAGCTTTGGCCATTACAAGGCAATGGCTTCACTCAATTGTTGGATGTAGCACAGGTTTTACCCTGAGGTGGACAAAGCTCTTGCCAACACAGAGTTTCTTTATCGAATTACCTCAGACATGAATAGACACGGAACAACATTTTAAACTTTGGCCAGTGGTCATGGTACCAGCAGAGTAATTCACGACAAGCATTGTGGTTGTTATTGAAAAAAATATTATATTTATATATATATATATATATATATATATATATATATATATATGGTCTTACTGTTTTTTTAAATGTCGCTTGCAGAAAAATCCAGTTTCAGAGTGGGGCTGCAACTAATGATTTTCTTCATTATCAATTATCTCATTATTATTATTATTATTATTATTATTATTATTATTATTAAATTGCTTCTTTTGTCCAACCAACAGTCCAAACACACAAAGACTTTATTTTCTATCATAAATGACAAAAAAAGAGCAGCAAATGTTTAATTTAAGAGGCTGGGGCTCACAAATTGCTGCTGGCAAATTGACGATCAATCGACTATCAAAATAGTCTGCAATTCATTTTCTTTTGATCGACTAATCGTTGCCGGTCTAATTAAGAGGAATCAACATGAGGACGGACAGATCAAAAATCATGACAATGCTAAAACCAGTGCTTAAAATGCACATCAAATGACCCCTCAAGCTAATTTAGCTTCTTCTAACTTGTCTGTTAGAGAAAGATTTAAAAACATGTTCCAAAAAGAGACATTAAAGCCTTTAAACAAAGGCTCACATAACTACATACTTGGTTGTGAAAGGGGTTGCCCGCAGTGATGAACCCACAGAGAATCATTGCCTTTGAGTACTGCAGAGCGCGTGGGCGTCTTTCGGCTCATTGATTTGGTTGTACACTCTTGTACTTTACTTCTTTTTTAGTTCACTCACCATACTTAGCAGCTGTTTTCAGTTTTCACTGTATGCTACCTGCAATGGCTAGCTGCTATAAGTTAACAAACAAGCTGTAGTGAATATTTAGTACCTAAATATGCAACATGTTTGGCATAGAGACTTTAAGTGTGTGTTTACAGCTTGTTTCTGCTGTACTGTGATAATGCTGGGTTAAGGTTTAAAGATAGCTTTATTTTGGACTTTGGAATACTGCAACCGGTGGTAATCACTTCCTCGCTCCACTGGTTCTCCCGTCCAGGCACCACCCCATTGCTCAAATAGTAGCATTTGTGTGCTCTAGCAACTAATGAGATGTGAGTGAAAAACCCAAATTCTGAACATTTCTACAGAAAGCTCTCTGTGATGTTACAGATGCTGTTTCCTAGAGAAGCCCCATTAAGCAGCGTGAGTACACTTACTTGCCAGGAAGCCAGTGAATAATAGCCAGGGACCCTGCTACAAGCTTTGCTCATTTGTGCATGAGCATGGGTGTGTGTGACTGCGTGCGTGCGCCTGCGTATGTGTCTGTCTTTGTAATTAGCGATTACCAGACTGCTATCAACAGAATGCTTCAGCGAATCCACTTCCAAGAGTAACCAGGAAGTGCAAACACAATTACCACAAGAGAGGGAGCGTAACAACATTTAAATATGAATTACATCTGAGATAGGACGAGTCCCCAAAGCTTGCATAACTGACTGCCTGCGTTCTGTCTAATTCACAGAAAATAGCAGCACCATTAACGCATTTTGTGCATCTGTCTATGTGCATATCTATGTTCATATGGTAATTTTTAATGCGTGTCAGTTTGGTTATGCACAGGACTCCTGATAATAGGCATATCTCTACAAGAGCTGAAATACTTTCAAGCCTCTGTGGGCTGATACGAGTGGATGTATGGATAAAACCAGTAATGGCTGTTGGTAATTGAAACAGGATCCCATTTATCTCTGTGAGCTTGGGTACATTGAGCAGTGTGTCGGTGTGGCAGAGACGAGGAGCAGGGAGAGGTTGAGGAGCTTGGGCACAATAACCTTGATATGTGGTTCAATTATGTTGCTAATGAGAACAAACTGTACTCAGTTTGAAACATGAATCCCTGGAGAAATGTTTGAATTTCTGAGATTGGATGCGAGACAACAACAAAATATAGTGCAGGCATGGACGTGGAAAGTGTTTCACTTGGGAACGAAAGTTACAGAGGAGGCAAGGCAACTACAACCTGCACAACTCTATGTTTTATGTCTCCAACAGCGTGTGACATTATAGTCTGCAGTGTAAGGAAAGAGGTGGGGAGAGAACACAAAGGAATGAGACAGTGGTTATAATGTCAGCCACACAATTAAAGCCCAAACAATAAATTGGATTCTACATTATGACAGATATATCAAATTAGTTGGCAAATTAAATTGTAGGACAAACGGTACATGTTTTACAGCAATATCAGTGTGTCAGCTGGCTGTTCTGACACTTTGTTCCACGCTGAAATATGTGAACAAGCATGCCACACCAGACATTCATGTTCCCCAGAGGATGAATCATACTGACTTGGACTCCGGTCAAATCTCTCTACAACTACTGGAGTGAAATTTGGTCCACATTCATGGCCCACTCAGTGAACATTTAACTTTTCATCTAGCGCCATCATCAGGTCCAATACTTTGTCGTATGGCCAAACATCTACAACTAATGACATTTTCATTAGCCTCAGCTATTTTAAATGGGAACTTTGTCGATTTCCAACCAGCTTTGTATCACAACAGTGTTGATAATTTACTGTATGCAAATAAAAAATCTTAAACTGACTCCAGATGACTTGTTTGAGGGCTGTTGTATCAATGACACATTGTGCTTCTCCCTTTTTGCATGCCTCCATCCAAGGACACAAAGAATATAGTCGGATTGCGAGAGAGCAAGATCGTGAACAAGAAATGGCTGCCATTTTGTTTCCGTACTGTGAAAATAGAGGCTGAAAAAACTTAGATCAAACAGTAAAACAAGGCTGTTCTGATAAAATAGGAACACCATCCTGTTCATTGTACATTTCTCGCCTAAAATGTTTTCATAAAAATATTTTAGTGAACTGTTTAGCTGTAATACGATATTGTTTGTTACCTTGTTTGTTACCTATAAAGTTTCCTGTTTCAGAATGGACAACGAGACAAAACCAAGCACGGTACAACTCGCAGTATGTCACCCATTAGCGGTGGTATGTAACGGTCTGGTGCAGTGCAGTGCTGCAGCCCTTTTACTCTTTCCTCTGGCCATGTAGCACCAATTTTAAAGATATATTTGCATCTTCTCTTGACAGCATGCAGCCCCTAAATTTGGCATTTCATCTCCCCCTTCCATTGCATTCACGTCAAAATCACATCTTTCCAAAAAATTGTAAACAAGTAATAGAATTTTTAAAAAACATCACCTAATATTTCTGTATTAGATTTACTCTTTTATATATTTTGGTATTAACGTACAAAAAAAAGAGTCCAGAATGGGTTGTGCTCCACTGAGAAGAGGAACCCTTATCTGAAATTATTATTATTCTTGGAATAAAAAAATGGGAATGTACATGGTAATTATTTGATTATTAAGACATTCTATTGAATTCAACTGTGGTTTGACAAAATAATAAGCCTTTTTCAGAAGATTTAAAGCTGATTTTCCCAACTCTATTTTACTTTAAATTTCAGTGATAGCTGTGGCGATTTATCTATCTCAACAAAAGCTGGTCATTGTCATCTGCTGTCTGCACGTCCACATCATCTATATACTATACACTATATCTAAGCCAGCATTATCCAGTGTTTTTCATTATCAATTCTATTCTATATCTCTCATCTGATTCCTTTTTTGGTGTAACACATGTTCCCAGTTCACTCCAGCACCGTTAATGTCCTCCCTGTCGTCGACCCCTGCTGGAACTGATGTTCAAAGATGAAAAAAGCGAGGCTGTGTGGATAGATAAGGCTGGAGCTGAGAGCGGAGAGAAAGAGAGAGGTCAGAGCCTGGGAGTTCAGGGGTCATCTCCACTCTGCAGCGGGCGCACGGTCATAACAGCAAGGTGACCGGCTGGCTGGTCCCAGCACAGGGATCAAAGACAAACAGGAATAGACACTGGAGATAAAAAAAAAAAAATACAAGAAAGGAGGGAGAGGAGAGGGAAATGCAAATGTGGAAAAAGAGACTGTAGTGAGGAGGAAACAAAAGGGACGGGGCACTGCTGTGGGATTCGAGGGTCATTCGGCACAGACGGACACCAAATGAAGCAGAGGGAGGGAAGATAAATTGATAGAAAAAGGGGGAGAGAGAAGCACATTTCAGGACGTCAGATCTACTCTGCCTCTCATTCAGGTCACAGTGATTGCATTTGTTTAACTTGGCCAGACCATTTCCTCCCGTCTGGACGTGTGCGTTCGTGTGCTTTAGGCTTGTGAGTGCATTCATGTTTGTACACTTCTGTGTGAGCGTGTGTGTCTGCTTTCCCCCACATTTAGTTACCGTCGCTTTGTGCGATTATTTTTCTACTTTTGCTCTCCGGTTCGGGTCTCTGCGGTGGAGCTACCGCCAGATTCTCACAGCTCAATTCAATGTCGGCGTGTCAATGAGTAACCAAATGTACCAACAAACTCAATATAAGAACCCCTCTCAGGGGTCCCGCTGGTGCAGCAGGTCTAGAATGATTGACTTGACTAAAGTATTGAACTACTGAACTTTTTCCCAAAAGGAGATGGAAATTAATTAAGCTCTGGTTCAACCGTTGCTGCCTGTGCTCCCATGTGACTCCACAGGTGAAGCCATTTCCTATGCACACATCCTGTAGCTTTGCTGATGAAATTGTTGCCCGTCTAATCAATTAAAGCAGATCCATAAAAGCTTCCGTAAGCCTAAGTGGTGTGAGGGGAAGGGAAGTAAAAGGAACTGTGCACATGAGGGCATATGTGTCTGTCTTCTTCCCTGCCTAAATGAAGATATTGCCGGGTATTTTTCAACATTTCCGTGAGCCTCGCACAAAAAAACAATCCCCTCTCATCCGTCCTCCATTTCAACACCAAAGCCGCCGCTTATTCTCAGTTCTTTGATGTTGCCTGTTGTCATGGGTAACTCAGGAGTGCTTGCAACACTGAGCAGCATACAGAGTGCCATGTCACTGCGGTTAAAAGGGTTACATTAACATCAGCGGCAGGTTACATTAGAGCGGGGCTACATTACCCATTAGTGGTAGCAAAACACATTTGTGGTAGCAGGGCCAGGACTGTTAGCATTTAGCGCTAATCTATCATACCAGGGGTGAACACTCAGCCCATTTGGTTTAAGTGCAGTTCATACTCAACTAGTTTCTGAGAGCCACAACTTCAGAGGCACTTTTCTTTCTGGTGCTGTGCAGCTTGAAACGACACATCGCGGAGTTAAAAATATAGCTCAAGAGAAGAATATCCAACGAGGGTCGATCCCACTCCATCACTGAGAGCGAGTTCAGGCGAGAGCAGGAGTTGATACACACAATTTGCTGCTCATCCCTCCTTGAATCAAAGATGTCTCTGTCAGATTGTTCATCTGCGGCCAAGAATATTGGCTCGCTGCGGGCAGAGCTTATCACACGCTGCTTTACGCTGCCTGACTTATTGACTGCGAACATGGCCGACATGGCTCTTCTCATCAGCGTCCGGCACAACGGCAGCATCGACTGTACTGATCTATGACCAAGTCTGATGGAGAGGCAGTCGATATAGCTAACTAGAGCTGGCTGCTGCCTCTAAATCTGCTTTAGGCTTGTCAATAAGCTGTCCGGTCAGATTGTCGGAGATAACACTTCATTACAACTTGACATATCTATCCATGAAAAGTAAACATGGTAAGATTGAAAACTAGTGAATGCTGGCTTTGATTGGCAGCCCCAAATATCTCGTTATACATATTAAACGTGAGAATCAAAAGAGCATGCAAGCAGCAATATTCCCCCAAACCAACCGACCAACAGTTGGCCTGTCAGCATGGGTCAGTGTCTGAGAATGAAGGTAGCTGTCTGGATGTGTGTGTGAGTGGAGAAAAGTAGGCTGCAGGAGAAACTAGGGCATAACTGAGGCTCAGGAGAGGTGTCTCCAGCCCAGCCTCCTGTCCTATTTCACTGCCTGGCGAGACTGGCATGTGTGTTTGTTGTGTGCATATGTGTGTGTGTGTGTGTGTGTGTGTGCGTGTGACTCAACAGAGGCAGCACCCTGGGCAGCCATGGGAAAGCTTCAGGCACAGGAGGCAGAGAGATAACAGGTGAGCTCCAGGGAGGCTACCTGTGGGAGAGAGGAGGCCCAGTGACAGGCCCCTTTGCTGGGGTGGAATGGATGCGCAGAGGCCCCCAGGGCATAGACCAAATGTCAGACAGTCTGTACACACATGCTGGAAAACTGCTCTGAGCCTTATTGGAATTTGTCACCTGTGTGTGTGTGTTCTGTGTGTGCGCGTGTGCCCGCTCCAACTGGGCAGATGACTCACAACAGGCAAGAGAGCCGAACAAGGCGGCACAGACAGGTGGGGGAAGTGTGCATGTAGGTGTTTTTGTTTGGCTGTGTGGGTGCAAGAAATAAGCTGTCGAGTGTCACAGTAAATATATGCACAGGTATGAACTATACAGCACAGCACATACTGTGCTCCCACACCCACCCAACCATGTACACACACACACATGCACCTGCCTACATGCAATGTTTACTGTACTATGACAGACATTATTTATCCACCAGTCCCCGCTCTTCTCTCCTCTTGAGCTTTCCAACACATCACTAATTCATCCCTGGCATTTCCCCCTGCTAAATAAGGGCAGCCTTTGAACTGACATGCAGGCCCTTTACTGCTAGGCCAAGTTACATCCCGGCTGCTTCTGTAAACCTATATCCTCCCACATTGCAACTCTACCCTTCAATGACCGGCCTTTGCTATCAAATCAGAATGGAGATGTAGGTTAATGTGCGAATTGTGCACAGCTATTTGATCTTTGACCGTGCCGGTCTCGCAGCGCTGTCATCGGTAGCACGCAGTCAGGTCGGTGTGGGTGTAGTGTCGGGTTGCCAGGTTAGGTTTTGATGTGGAGAATTAGCTGGTCATGTATCCTGACATGTAATGAGGACTGGGTTTGTGTTACAGCAAGTGAGGACACAGCACACTGCAGACTTAAGGGAAGTCAGAGCAGATACTTTAAAGGCGCACTTTGTAGTTTTGGGGGAAGAAATTTTAATCAGAAGAGAAAGATCTTCATTGACTGATTTTATGTCTAAACAAATTAAATAAACAAACTGTCTTCGTTTTCATGACTGAATAAACTGAATGAACAAACTGACCTTAAAGGACAACACAATTTCATATGGTTTTACTTTGTTTATATTTGGCGGACCCTGCCACCTTTCAAGCTTCAAACAGTGTTTGTATTATTACCTCAGCAGTATTGTAAATATTAAAAATCTGAGTCTGAATATCTTCTCCAAAACTACATAGAGCCCCTTTAACATTTATTGAGGAGTCATTCTTAAAGTAAACACATAAAAGGTAGAATAACTCACTAGATAATTATACATTCTTAAAAAATATGCAATACTTTAAAAAAAAGAAAGACATTTGGAACAGGAACTGAGAGAGAGAGAGAGAGAGAGAGAGAGAGAGAGAGAGCAGAGGGGGGATGGGTGGAAGTAAAAGAAAAAGAGGGCAGGCTACAGAGAAGCACTGATACATTTTAATTTCAGAGGTCAGTTTTTCCTCAAGGTCAAACGTAAAAATAACCTTGAAAGCAAGAGATGCTGGGAGAAAGAGTGACTCTGTAAGACTGCTGGAGATTAACCCATTACAAATTCCACATTGAGAGCACAGGCCAATATGAAAATGACAGCTTGTTAACATGCACTGTAAGCCAATTAGTAACCATGGTGATGAATGAAGGAGGGAGGAAACATGCCGTCCTTAACACAAATGTGCTTTCAGATCAGAGTTTGTGCCGCATTATACCTACTCACACATTATGTAAATACGACAGAAGCATGCGCGCAGGGCACTTGTTTGCATGTGAACAAACGTGCATTACACACACACACACACACACACACACACACACACACACGCAAACCAGAGCCTTGGGATGATTTAAAACCTGTGTGTTGTAATGGGATCAGCAGAGGAGGATGGAAGATCTGGGAATCCAGGCATCATAAATCATCACCATCACACATCAGTGCTAATGCCACTCACACTAATCCATCAGACAGCCATCTCTAATGCTGCGGATAACCAATCTATCAGGTTGCGCCCAACCTCCCTCCTCCCCGACGTCCTTCCACACATGTGCACACATGTCCAAACCATGCTCACAAAGGCACTTCAAAGCTGAGAGAGAACTCTTTCATGGTTTTCTTGTTCTGCACGGCACCCAAAAGCATCGGTCAATAACAAAATTGCAAGTGGTGTCTTTCAGGCGAGCCAGACTCATTAGCAAACATATGGATTGTCTTCGGAGAATCAGAGTGTTCATAGCAATTCTTTCTGTGAGGGCTAAAAGAAGGAAAGAAAAGGCATGAGCACTAATTACTTAAACATCAAACCTCTCATAAATATTAGAACACTTTACAAACTATCCGGGAAGAAGATATTTGATTCTAAAAAGCACTCATGCAGAATGTTAATCAGTTTATTACGGAATAAACAAAGAGATGTAATCCACAGTGGGCTTCAATAAATGACTTATTTTAGTCTCTTGCTCTCCTGATCGCCTCTTAACGGGCTCTATGTCCACTTAAATGGATTGCATTAACCTCTGCCACTCTCTGTGGGCAGATGAGCTGCTCCCTCACCCTCCCTTTAAGACGTGCTCTGTATTAAACTCTTCCTTCTTTGGCTGGGATCCCTGTCTGGCTCATGTCCAGACCAACACACACACATACACACGCATACACACACATACTCAGAAAGCCAGACATAGTCCGGTGTGTTCTTGTACAATATATCACAACATAGGATCCGACACTTGTCTGTGGCTGAGGTTGCAGTTTTATGTTGTGCTGTCTAGAACTTTTTTATAGAGGGATAGCTTTGATATTGCTCATGTGATACAGGGCTCAAGATGAAGAGCAAAGAAAGAGAAATCGATGCGTTACAGAAAGAATACACATCCTTGTGTCATGTACATCACAGAATCTGCTGTGTTCAGTGGCGTATCTTGACTCTGTTGGGGCCTAGGTCATAAGATTCCCAGGGGGCCCCCCTCCAGCCAGCGTTCATCATTATTAATAATCTGATGCAAATGAAAAATGAAGGAAATCCATTTTTTATATCAATGTTCACATGAGTAGATTTTTTGAATAAAATTAACTTTAAAAATCAGATTAATTAAACCCCTAAATTAATAACTATCGACTCAGTGTTGTCACATTGTAAGTAACCTAAACTATAAGGCTAAAGATGATCATCAAAACATAATGTATCGATTTTTAGGCAGCAATGATGCACAGTATTGTGCCTGCATGATTTTTCCAGTTAAATTAAGGTTGAATTATGGAAAAAAAGGAAGGCCGTCAATCACTGTGCAACCAAAAGAGGAAGAGTCAGCGTTTTCCCCGGTCACTATCCTTAGGTAACAGTGGAACAACTGGAATAACTATTGAAAGTCTACACTGCAAAAGAAAACGAACCCCACTGATGGAGGAGGCAAAGAATCCAAAGAGGGAGAGCGATAGAAACCAAAATAAAACAAGATTGAACAGACGGGCATTCAACTGATGGAAAGCGCTCCGGTGTTGTGTCAAAGCTTGTTCCCCTGCTAATAAGCGTTTCCTGTTACCACTGGGACTTGAGACGGTTAAAAACTGGCAATCCTTTTACAAGATAAGTGAGTAACAAAACCTGTCTACTTAATAATACAACCTGTTGATTTTATTCTGCCTTTTCATAACACTAAGAACTGTATTTCTCGGTCAAATTGAGATTCTTACTGTTTTTTTTTGTTTTGGACAGCAGCCAGGTAGTTAGTGGTAGCTATGTTGCTAACGCTATCTTTGCGACAGTGGCATCAACAACAACACCACATGGAAACGCTAGGTGGGTTGACAAGTTGAAAAGTTATCTAATCCCGCTTTAATGAAATCAATTTCTTTTAAAAGTGGCAGTGACATGTTTACCTACATGTGCATGTTTTGCTCTGTCATCCTTCAAAGGCTGGACTGATACACATTTGCACACGATATCTTACACCTGGAATAACACTGCAGGCATAACAGATGCTGAGAGAGACACATGTACACAAACCCAGCTTCTTTTCCTTTCCCTGATCCATGTCTCTTTGGTGTTCTCTCACGCTTGCTCAAGTCCTCCCAAAGGTCTATACATTTCTCAGCCCACCTGTATCTGAAGCTTGTGCAGATTGCCTGACAGCCGGTGTGCCCGGTCCTCTCTCCTGCTCGCTCTGCCCTGCCCTCTGCCCTCTCCAGCTGGCTGTTCCAGCCCTCTGTTCCCCTCGTGGCCGTCTCTGCACCCAAGCAGCTGGTGTTCCAGCCAAATCTCTGCCCTCTTCCCAGCCCACTCTCCCCTTGACCAGCTTGGAATGAACACATCTCTTTCCTCTAAATCTGGTGTTCATCATGTTTTTCTCCTTCCCTTTACCTTTAATCCATCCACCTATCCATGTGGCTTAACTTAAGCAAAAGCAGCTGAAGAAGCTATAGAGGAGGAAGTGAATGTGTGCATATGGATAAATCATGCAAACAGACAAAGCTGAGGGGAAAAAAAGAAAGCATGTGGAGACAACAGCTTTCACAATGGGAACAAACATGACTGTTTCAAGACATTATGGCTGATCCCGACATCCAACATTTTGCACCCTGCCAGATTGGTAGAGGGTCAGCCTCTTGCTCAAATACAACCCTCATCAACACTAATATGGATAGCAGAGAGGGAAAACAACATGTTATTTATAGTGCTGTTAATAGATACAGCAGCAGGCCTGGTCCCTCTGTGTTAGCACATGCACAGTGGTGGAGAGAAAGATGCACAAACAGAAAATCCACACTCTCCAGAGTGTGTGTAGATGTGGCGGCGACACACCCGCTGCTCGCATATACATATTTGCAGATCCAGGCAGTCTCTCTCTCTCTCTCTCTCTCTCTCTCTCTCACACACAAACACACACACAAACACACACGCACACACAGTAGCATTAGCCTGTCACGGCCTGACATTCCTTCCACTGAGCTGTATATGTTGCGTCCAATCGCTGTGTCATAACATTTCAACGTGGCTGAGGGAAGGAATATACAACTCCAAGACCTGACTGTGCAAGGTCTCAGACACACATAAAACACAGCACCACCAGCCACATACATAAACTCCGATACACATCGCTGCTGTCGGCCTCGGGGAACGTGTCGGTCCGAAGACAAAAAACTGTAAGAGGCTGGAAAACACACTAAATCTGCTGCTGCTGTTCCTTTGTGTCTCGAGTTCTACTCTTCTATTTACCGTTCTGTGTTTGCCTGACAGCCACTGCTAAGGGCCATCCTCGTGAACCCTAAGAGAGAAGTTCTGAAGAGATTTCCGGCTAACCCAAGGGGACGCTTATCAAATAAATTATTTCTCACTTTCCACTTACTGAATGTTCGGGGAACTAATTGGTGTCAACGGAGAGCAAAAATATTCATTTAAAATCCTGTTTTTAGTGCACTCTCCTGAGCATGCAAAATTGTTTAAGACAGATCTGCTTTACTTGAGCAAAACAGTCCCTTCATGGACCGCGCTATTACTTCTACCGTCTCTCCGGAGAGGTTTTAGATGCTTTGTGGAGAAAATTGTCAAAGACTGTTAAATATCATGGTGGCCTATGCCCCCCAAAAACCCCAGTCTTTGTAATTATGTTCAGTGCAACCTATTAATTTGGTTATGTGTTTCCAACATAATGGCTGTGTACCTGTGGCAGTCTTTTTCAGAATCGGTTTAAAAGTTGGCAAATTGCTTAAATGTCCACTTTAATGCACACACACTGGCTTGCCTCGCCTAAAAGTATGTGTCTGCTCTGTTGTCTTTCTTCGCCAGCAGTATATTTGATAAAGTTGTTCTCACATTTTGGATTTTTTCACCACTCAAAGCGCTTCACAATACCAGTAAGTGTCAGTCAGTCAGCTCATTTGGAGTGATCACCATTCATATGCACTCACACGCAGCTGGAACAGCCATCAGGAGTAAATTGGGTTCAGTATCTTGCCCAAGGACACTTCGACACGTAGACTGCAGGCTGCAGTGGTTGAATGCTCTACCTCCTGAGCCTAAGCTGCTTATTGACATTGCATTAACCAGGAGTACTTACAAACTTTATACAAAATTACAGCATAAGTAGGCCAACATTCAATAGGAGCGGTCGCATCACAATCAGTGTGTTTACAGGAGGGATGTAATACCAAAGAAATCTCTGTCTCTGTTCCTTTGTGTGTCTGCAGAGCATGTGCGAATGTGAGCTCAGGGAAGGAGTAGAGCGAGGGCAGATTGTCCACTAGTTAACCAATCATGGATGGTGTCTTTCTCTCTTAGATGGATGAAAAAAAAGGGCAAAAATGGGCTGCCAAATATACTTTGGTGGTCTGTCCCAGTAAAGTATATGTGTGGGAAACACCGATTTGGTCATCCGCTTCAAACAACCAACTAACAGGTTTATGGAAAAAGTACAGACGGACACTCCATTCTCCTTGGTAAACATTTGGAGTTGAGCTGAAAGCTTTTCCATTTCAGACACTGAAAGTCTGCAAGAGAGCAGCGTGAACATGTGCGTGTGTAACTAAACACGACTATTATCCCATTTCCATATTAGCCTCTCTTATAATTTGATGTGATTGAAGCAGAATGCTTCCTGCTCCTGCCTTGTGTATGTGTTTAGAGAGTGTGTGTGTATATGTGTGTTCATGTCCTGTATGCACAGCAGCAGCATGTGTAAGGATGTATGTGTGTGTGTAAGCCTGGTTCACAGAAAAAGCCTTTGGCCAAATACTCAAACTAAGTTAGCCTCTGTGCTACATGGCTGGGAGGTGAGCTAGGAGGGGTGGCTTAGATCTGCAATTAGCATTCTTAGATACTATACACGCAAGATAAACACTTGCTCTTTCTCACATCCCATCCGTGAAACGAGGGTTCATGTTAATTATGACAAGACTGATATTTCACCACACGTCAAGTTGACTTTTAGTCCGATGGCAAGACATGCCCAAAAAAAGAACAGGGGCTCACGGCAGAGATGGTCAAAAGCATGTTATGTGCAGGAGTCAAACTCTGCGCACTGACCTTTACAAGAGCCAAATTAGATGTAACACTTCATTCTATTCGAAACATTAACCTTAGCCAGAACATGGCAGCTTCTTCTCCTGTCATCCAGCCATTAGACTGCAAAGAAGCACAGAGGTCTACCTTACCGCCCCCCTCCCCTCGGCTTGTAACTTGATGACCACTTCTGCTCGAGAGTGATTTTCTGAAAGCCAAACTCCATGTACATGTAAACAAAACCTGTCAAACAGGCATGAGGACACACACAGACACGCAAACACATCAGTGAGGGCTGCGTTGGGCTAACCACAGGCTGTCTGTGTGGCTGATGCTCCATTGTTTAGTTCCACACAATTACATTCACAATAACCCAGAGCCCCTCAGGTCCCTCGCAGCCAAAAGCTGTGTTCCATTACACAACATTCAAACGCTGGTCCAAAACACCCATAATTGGCTGAAATGTAATCAACTCACGAGACGCTTAAAGTTTGCTTCAAATTAACCACTAAATCAGCAAGTGGTGCAAACTTAAACTACTTAAAACTCACAAACCTGAAAGCTTTGGGTACTTGCAGCCCCGGGCCAGCTGCTGAGACACCCCAGGAATGGAAAAAAGAGAGCAGAAGTCTGGGAGGTGATGGCACTAGTGAGCCATACAAGACCTTTCTGTCCTCTCTCCTTACTGCCAGTGAGGGGACCTTGGACTTTCACGCTCTGACAAACACAATTAATTGGGGCAAAATGTGGTGCCCTTGGGGCTCCAATGACTCCTGGCTCATTTAATCTGTTCTGCCTTCAACCTGTATCCCCCTCCAGCATGGTTTTAGGCGATGACTGGCTTGGGACCGCGGTGGCCATACCCTCTTCCGCAGAGTCTTTTGTAGACTGAGAAGACACATAAATGAGAGATTTATTTTTCACTCCCACAGGGCTGCTGAAAAAGGCAGCTCTACAGGAGAAATGAGAGAAACAAAGATGAATTGTGATAGAAGAAAATTTGGGACAGGAATCTGCAGCAACCCGATACCCTTTCATGGATATTAGAATGAATCCTCAGTAATCAAGAGAGGACTGCAGAGGGAGGTGCAAAAAGGACAGAAAACAGTACAGAAAAATAAGAAAGTATAAGCAGAAAGTAATAAATAAAACGCAAAAGGAAGAAAAGACAAAGTGAAGTGACATAGCAAGACTGAATGTAAGCAAAACTGAAAAACGCAACGCAGCAGGAAAGGGAGCGGTTACACAGCGAGAAGGCACAAAAAGACAGAGCTTGCGAGCTAAATTCAGCATGCAGGGCGAGCTCCAGTGAGCCAAAGAGAGTGAGTGTTTAAACAAGTGTTGTGACTCCTACACGGCCCACGCTGCATATCGAACCGCATCAGTATACCACAGAACAGGTCTAGCGGGTCATCGGCAGCAACAGCAGCGGCAGCTGAGAATAGCCTTGTAAGGCTCTGCCGACTGTCAGCCTGCTGCTCCAACTCCAAAGCAGCAGGCGCTGGCTGGCTGCAGAGCAACAGAGTGGTGTTTCATGTGGAGCTCAAGGGGCTGATGGGAGGTGTGTGTAGGGTGTACGTAGGCTAGCGGCAGAGTGAAGACAAACAGACAAAGCAGGAAATTAAGGAGGAGGAAACACAATAACATCAAAAGAAGGAGATGCAGGACGGCTCAACTGCAGCAGGGAGAATGCGAAGAGACAGAACAATGAACGCAAAGTATTATCATGACAACATTTGTCTCTGCTGTATAAAGAACTGCTACATAGAGACGTCTTCATATCCAGTAAGACAGTTTTGGTTCAGGGGCATATGAATGGAAGGTAGGGAAAAAAGCGGGCTATTGTGCAGAGATGAGCAAAGTCTCTAAAAATACTGAGTGTACATGTATTGTTCCATTATTTCATTTGAGAACAGTGGTGAGTGGTGTGTGTGGGAGCAGGAGCATGCGTCTTAATGACGATGACATCACCTGTGAGTACTACATTTAGAAGACGGAACCCCATGGGTAAACATTTGTTCATCACACACGAGCAAACACACACATAAATCTTGTGTATGTGATCATTATTTGGTTTGACGGCACCTCAGTGTCACATTCTCTCATATTTTTAAAGGACCTATTATACTTTTTCAGTTTATTTTTTCTTTCCTTCAAGGTTGTGCATGTTAAAGATCTTGCACCAACAGAAGCTTCTCCCTCCCACAGAAAACACTGCTATTGAAACGCCTTGTCAGTAGTCCCGCCTTTAATGCGGTGACTTTGTGACATCACTCTGTGCACCATGTCACAAATTTGCATAATGTATGCATGGCGGCTAGTCTGGCATGTGAGAATTGATTTAACACAGCTGCTCTGTTGTTTTTAGCCGTGCTGGGTCAGACATGTGTAAGCTGACCAATCAGAGCAGACTGGATATTCAGGAGTGGGGGCTTCTCTTAATGAGACAGGGGCTAAAACAGAGCGTTTATTCCAGAGGGGGAATAAAGTGCTGCAGTACTAGACAGTATGAGAAAACTGATGTGATTTCTGAGCATTAAAGCATGTAAATCTATTCTAGTAGTAATCCAAAATATAATTATGAACCTGAAAATTAGCATAATATGTCTCCTTTAATAGAGTGACAACAAAATAATCGTTGGCAATCATGATAGATACAGCTTGAAAATCAGTATGAAAGTTAATTTGCAAATCAAATCAGTTGAGACTAAAAACTGTATTGCAGTAAGGGGCTGGTCTAAAAAAAGATAACAAACACAATCTGCCCAATCTTTTACTCATTACACTTCAGTGGCAGATCGTTTCCAAATAAAAGAATGAAAACCTTTTTGCTTGCAGTGGCTGGCCACTCTTTCTGTGCTGTAGCTGAGTTTTCCAACAAGCCTGGCAAATTAAATAAGTGCCATCATTAGGACATATTTACTGTCATTACAATACACTTACTTGTAAAATCCCATATTTTTGTCTATATTTGTACTGTGCTACATTTCCTAGTCATTACATTTAAAAACCCAACTTGGATACTAACTTCATTCTCCCATTACTAGGTAATTCAACCGCTAATTCCAGATGTACAGTCTTAAAGTTTATGAAAGGGTGACTCCTAAAATGATAATATGATATTGGAATAAATAAGGCACTTCTTCCTCATCTTTGTTTGGCTGATCCGTTACCTCTGTACGCCATCACACTGCAGCTGACATGATGCACTTGCCTCGGCTTAAACATTTACAGCGCAATTTGTAGCACCCAAAGTGCCACAGAGAAGATGAAATGCAGTGAATAATTCATCCCAGTTTTTCCTCCCCCTTGGTGAAAGAGTGGTGCAGCTCCACATCATGGCCCGAGGCCCTCTCCTCTCTCTGTTGTTATAGCTAAAGTTCTGCGTGCTGCCTCACAGCTGGTATGGAAAAACATCAAAATGGACAGAGAGAAACACAAGCATCTGTGTAGAGGCATGATAGTCTACCCGTCATGGTATACTGTATGTCCATATGCAAATTTAGCAAAAGATTTATTAATGAAGCAGAAGCAGAAGAAAGAAAGACAAATCCAAAAGGGCAAGATGGAAATATGGAAAGCAAGAAAAAAAAGGAAAGAATTGTTTTACATTTTGTACAGCAGCAGTGGAAACTCAGATTCATCTTATCCCACTGAGAACCAGGGCTGAGGATTGTGGCTTACAGTCAAAGGAATGAGATCTGGTGCTGAAGTCCCACTGCTCCAAAAGGCTAAGGCTCACAAAGCCCTCTCATTTCGGTGGCCTCCATTTTAACTTGAACCCGCACCCTGTATTGTATCTGAGGGCTTATCTTTCATGCTTTAACCACCGGAAGAAATCTCAGGAAAAAGTTTCAAAAAGTTTCAGCTCTGCTTGAAGACAGCTGGATTTGACTAGTCATGCACCAGATGACCGATAACTAGGGCAGCAACTAATGATAACCTTTCTTTAAATCGATTATTTCACGTTTAATGTTTTATTCGTAAAATGTCAAATAATTATGAAAATGCTCCTCCGAATTTCCCAGAGCCCAAAGTGACATCTTTAAATGACTCCTTTTGTTCAACCAACCGTCCAAAACCCAAAGACTCTTCATTTACTTTCATAAATGTCAAGGAAAGGCAGCAAATCCTAACATTCAAGAAGCTGGAACCAGGAAATGTTTTGACATTTTTACTTGAAAAGTGAAACTAAATTGTTGGCATTTAATTTTCATCCGCCTAACTTATCAATTAATCAAAAAATCATTGCAGCGCTAAAAGAAAGCTTTGAGGCTCTTGCATAATCCATCTCCTGCCTCATAATAATAAACCTCTTGGTCTTGAGCGTCAGATGCACAATTAGGGCTGGGTGATATGGCCTTAAATTAATCCTGCAATTTCTTAAAGGTGCAATATGTAAAAGTATAACACCAGGGTAACCACCAACTGCTGCGAACTAAAGCTGCTGTTAGCATGTTAGCTCAGCTAGCCATTCATCTAACAGTCCAAGCTGAGAGCTCGGAGCACCAGGGGAGTGTTGGTGTCTTCACAGAGACAGATATCCCTACAACACAATACATAGACATCATAACTTCAAAACAGTTATTTCTTCAGACTCTGTTGATCATTTTAGTTTATTTTAGAAAGGTTTGAAAAAAATTCTCACATATTGCACCTTTAAGACTATATCTGCATACCCAATTTACAGTATGCCTCGTAAGCACTTCATAAACAAAATCAAATAGTCTGATGAGTTCAGAAAATTACGTCACTTTATGGAAATGCAGCATTTAAAGCGAGGAAAGACAACACTTATGCCATATCACGATACAACAAGTTGACATATAGTCTTGTATCACGATATATAACACAATATATTGCCCACCCATATGCTCAATAAAACATGAAACAGCCAGGTGAGGTTTGAACAGTGAAGATGAAACCTCTCTATAATAGAGACTTCTGTATACAGTATGTGTGAAAGCCAAGAGGCCACACTTCATCTGACAGATTCCATGCCTGTATGGAACTACGGAGAGAGAAACCGATGACAGACACAGCGCCCAGAGAAGTCGAGGGAAAGCTTCGGGGCCCTGCAGGGAGTGAGATAACAGGTGAGCCTGAGGGATTCTACCTGTGGAGACCTTCTCTTGTGTTGGGAATGGCGGAATTGAAATCCCTAAGGAGATGGCTCTGTTCCCAGGAGATCTGCCGCTTAGAATGATATTATGTTTCACTACTACCTGTGGCCATTTCACACACACACACACACACACACACACACACAAACACACACACACACACACAGTGAAACAGCGTGGAGCATCTTCCACACGCCTGCAACATTGCTTGCTCCAACATGGCGTCATCCACGTCTCAATTCTCACTTCATTATAATTCATTATCACCTGAACAGCTTCCTTTCACATCTTCTGTTAAAGCCCAGCTTCTATACGAGAACCTATATTCACAGAGCAAAGTCATGGTTTTTTATTTATGCATGATATCTCAAATGAGCCCTGACTGAAAGGCGCTGGATGCCTTCAAGTGCCCTTTGAAGTGGGAACAAAGAGAATTCCCGCCCTTCTCACTACTGACGCCTTTCTTTCTCTCTCTCTCTCTCTCTCTCTCTCTCTCTCTCTCTCTCATTCATTCGTTTTTTGTTCTCTCTCCCTTTCTTTCTTTCCCAAAATAGAACACCTGTAATCACCTATTCCTTTTCAACTCGTCTACCCCGCGAAAAAGATTGTGATTCATAGCTCGTCACCATGCTCTTCCCTCAGCTCTTGGTTAAAGCACAGGGAGTGTTCAAAGCTGTGAAGCTAAGGAGACAGTAAAGCTAAGGAAATCTTTCTTTCTCCCTTCTCTGCGACTCTCTGTGACTATAGTCACTTTCTCATTAGAGAGGCTGAAAGGGAGAGTTGATTCAGGGGGACAGCAAGGTCAAACATGCTGTCTGTATTACAAATTGGACTGTACAGATGCAAACCTGAAAACACAGATGAATGGCAGCAGGCTGCACCGGCACTGTAAAACAAACAGGTGCACAGGAGAGGCCATAACACATCCTCGCAGACACATGATGCTCACACCAGGAGAGGTGCAAACACACTGACCTCTTTCCGAGCCTGTTGAGTCACACCTCTGTGCTGGGAGCTATTTTTAGCCTTGCTGCCCTCAGACAGTTAACCCACAATGCCCTTACATCTCACAAAGTGTATGCCCCTAGCGGGACATCTTCAGTGTGTGAGAACTGTATTCATCTCAGGCTACACACACTGTAAGAGCTGTGCTAAAAAAGTGACACATGTATGCAGTCTAAGCTTAATTTAAAGTACATATTATGCTTTTTTTGTTTTTGTTCCTTTCCTTCAGTGTCATATAGGTTCTTGTACATGTAAAAGATGTAAAAAGTCCAAAGTCTGCACCAAGAGAAGCTCCTCTCTCCCACAGTAGTCAGTAGTCACACATTTAAATAATTTATACCTAGCGTCAAGTTTGGCATGTAAGAATCAATTAAGCAGCTGCTCTGTTGTTAGCGATGCTGGCTCAGGTGTGTGTGAGCTGACCAAGTTAAAGTTTGAGAAAACTGATGTTTTTTTGAACATTAAAGCTTATAAATCTTTTCTAGTCATAAGCCAGAATAACAGTATGAAGCTGTGAATGAACATATGTCTCCTTTAAGAAAAATGAATGTGTACTGTTAAAGGGACAGTGCACCCTCAGATAAAAAAAATACATATTGTGCCTCTTGCCGAGTTTTGGACATATCTAATCTAAGGATGTCTGTTTTCTGCTTGAAAATAATGGAACCAGCTGGCTCAGTTTGTGGTGCTCAAAGCACCAAAATAGTACATTTGAAAAAAAATCCATCGCAAAGACTCTTCAGGAATCATGTCCCTATTGTGAGCAGTTCCATGAAAGAACTATTTTCTTGTACAGTCACAGAGAAAGAGGAAAAATATGTTTTTTATTTGGGTGTGAACTGACCCTTCCAAGTTTCTCTTTCTATATGACTGTACTGTGCATACAGCACAAAGTAAACGAGTCCAAGTTGCGTGAGCCTCTTTATAAATACACAACACGACCAAGAGTTTGTGGACGTTCACGCGGACTATGTGTAAACCCAAACACCATACAAATATGTGACTGTTAAACATCTCATTCCAAAGCCATGGGCATTAATAAGCTGCCAGAACAGCCTCCACTCGTCTGGCTTCAGGCTTTCAACAAGATTTTGGAACCTGACTGCAGGGATTTGCTCCCATTTAGCCACGAGAGTAGCGAGGTCAGGCACTGCTGTTAGGCGATAAGGCCTGGCTCAAAGTCGCGTCCCAGTTCATCCCACCGATGTATGATGTGTTTGAGGTTGGGGTTTTGTGCAGGACAGAAAAGTTTTGCCTCACTTAAAACATTGAAATCTCTTTAGTCTCTACTTATGGATCCTGCTTTGTGCACTGGGGGATTGTAATGTTAAGACAGAAAGCCTTGAAGTTAGAAGTTGCCAGATTTATTATTGTATGCTGTAGTGGAAAATTGGAACTAAAGAGCCTGGCTAAACCACAAAAGACATCCCAAGAGAAAAAGCAAGGTTGTCAACATACTCTTGACCACAGTTTATAAATAAATTGGAGTGTATTATTACATATAAAACTAATATTTACTGATATTATTCTTTTGTTGATGGTCATTTGCCAAAGTCTCGATATTATGTCGACTGGTATGCTTTGGGAAACAGTTGTACTCTGCTAATAAAGCACACGAATTGTAATGAATTGCTGAGCTGCTTGTCATGCAGCAGTGTGGGCTTTAAGTCAGAACCAACACTGCTGTCAAAATTTTGTTTAATAATGCATTCCTCTCTCCTCCCAAGACCGCTGCAACCCTGCCTTTATCCTCCACTCATCCTGCCCAGTGTGAGGCAACAGCCTGCGGCCACACACTGCTCTCTCTGCTCGCTGTCCCACATTGCGTCCCAACTCCCTTTGTCTGTGTTTCTCTGAGCCACTGTCAGTCCTTCCCTCTCTCCTTGCATATGTCTCTATTTATGTTTTCAAACTGCACTGACAAGATGGGAGAGAGCAGTGCTGTTTGACCTTGTGGTGTGTGTGAGGAGCCTTTGGAGATGTGCACGCCTGCTCGTAGTGATCTGTGTGCGTAGTGTGAGTAAACCGACATGTTATCTTATGGGAATCAGCATATGCTGTCAAATCACATTCTCTGTCGACGAGTCTGTCTTGCTATGTCCCCTTAAGGACGCCTCCTTTTCATAATGATGTTGGAAACTGCAAAAAGAGAATGTGAAGGATGTCAAGGGTAACAGGGATTAAAAAAACTGCAATGTTTTCTCATTTTCTTTCGTTTTTTTTTATTTTGCTACTAACCGATGTACAAGGACAATGTGTTTTTAAAGTTAGAGCTAAAAATCTTGTGTGAAAACATTTCTATATCAATAATGTATGCAGTTACAGTAGATATTTGTTTTTACATTGCTGATCTGTCACATGGCTCTACTGCAGTGGACTGAATACAGCTTAGACTGATGGGAATGTCATTAGTTGCTAGTATTTGGTCATAAACTCAGGTATTGGAATACATTTAAAAAATCTTTACACAGTTCATCCTGAGAGGAACATCCATAAGTAATTTTTGTTAAGACATTTAACTTAAAATTGTAAATGGCAACCTGCTGGTAGCAATAGTGGGAAAGTCAGGGGATCACCAAAGTGATTAAGATTCAATCTCTTGGGATCATGAACATCTGGAACAAGTGGAAGACACCTAGGGCTACAACAGTTTGTGACATTTTCTGAGATGGTTATCCTACCTTGAAAGTCTCAGTTTCACTAGATAACATATGGGTGTTACCTGAATCTACGACTGACGGCTCTGCCGTTGTTAGACTACGATATCTGGATTTGTAAAGATCAACAGGATACAACAAAAGCTTGACTTTATCCTGGTGACTTTTGCAAGTTAGGGTTAGGCTGATTCATTTTAATATCCTCCAAAAGCAAAGATCCCAGAGTTAAACAAAAACATGACTCGGTGTTGCACGAATCTGTCCCGAGTAAACCCTCCTCAACAAGTGACAAATCAATGAAAGATCTCTGAAACCCAACATCTCCAACGCTGTCAGAGTTACCTCCGATATCAGTCAGTCGATCGTCTTGGTGCACACAGGATATGTGTCTGGAAGTGCAGGCTACCATGTCATCTCTGAAGTGTTGTTGGTTTTTATTCTTCAGATGTGCAATGGACGTGCACAAGTAGGCGGTGGCGGAGAGAAAAAAAAGACTGGAAGAATTGCCGCCTTTAACAGAATTAAAACAGAAGGATTTCACGGTTGAACAAACACTTATTATAATTTCACAAAATATTATGTCCCGACAGACATGAAACACCCTAACTCCTAACCTTAATACTATACAGTCCAATACCCTCGATAAGAGAAAGGTATGATAACCTTCCATTTTTATGCCATGGTATACCTTGAAAACAGTGTACCACAACAACCCGACTGACTACCGTTGACATCCCCAGACCAAAGCTGCAAAGCTGCAAAGCTGCATGGCTAAGAACACACTAGCAAAGATCAAATTAATATGAAAAAGTTTGGAGGGTGAAATGCTTTTTTTTCCGGTCAGGGCCAAGTTTTATTGGTGCAGGTGTCAGGTGACTGACATAAAGCATGGAAAATATATGATACTTATACCAGCTACAAGTAAATAGCTTAATGACTGGAAACAAACAACAAGAGGAGCAGCTTAGCGTCAAGAAAGACCCTTTTCCTTTAAATAGTGAAAAACTGATCTCTGTTACTCCAAAATCATCTTCATCTCATCATTGTTTGTATATCACTGTGAATCAGGACGTCTTAGTGTTCACAGCATTTATCCAATCCAAGCTCCCGACTGAAGGCTTTATTTGTTCTGAATGTTCAGCAGCAACATGAAAAGATTCTATAGATGTTGTTATGACAAGTTTTATTATCAAGATCAACGCTATAATAGAGGCATAGAGAAAATCCGCCCTTGCGTTGTGCTGTGAAAAGTAGAGACATGAATTATGCAACAGAGGAGGAGTATGAAAAATCTGAGAGAGAGTGAGAGAGAAAGCGATAGAGAGAGAGAGAGAGAGAGAGAGAGTTTAAGTTGCCATACACAAATGCATGAGTGGGCAAACAAACTCACACACAGACACACACACAATTCCTTTCCGAACCCAATTAGGCTCTGTCTGTCTGTTTGATCCATGGCACTGCATGGATGCAAAACCAACACAAACAAAAGCACTCCTCTAGAGATTACATAACCCAGCATAATGTGAATACCTCTCTCCACTCTCTCTCTTCTCTCACCTCTATTTTTCTCTTTCTCTCACTTCCTCTCTCTCCTCTCTTACTCATGCGCCGCTATTACCCGGGACTAATGCCAAGTACAGGCGTGACTTTTTTTTTTCCTCCACTCTTTTATTTTAATGCAACATAGAAGGAGACGATCAGACAGATTGCGAGGGGCAAATAAAATCACGACTGAATTCTAGAGACTAAGCAATAAAAGTAAAACTGTGTGAGAACGGCAGAAAAAAATTAAATACAAAACACAAACTTCCAAGGTAAAAGTATTTTCAGCTAGCGAAACCAAAATTAATTTCCCTGAGGTCATTATAAATTAAATGCAGCTCAATAAATCAATATAGTGCTGAGCCAGGAAAATACCTGTAGTGGTGAGAAGAAAAACAGAGAGAGAAATCAAGAATAGATTAGGGTAAATTTATCTAAAACACGTGTACAATAGATGCAGCAGCTCCTGCCTCCATCTAATCCAGGATTTGATGCTCAAAGAGTTCAGGGTGCAGCTAGTTGACGTCACATTTATCTATTTTTTGACCAATGTTGTCTCTGGTTTCAGGCCATCCCTACAAAAGTGTCTCTATGTATAATAGCATCATTGAAGGCATGATAGTTTAGTTCAAACCAGTATGAAAGAAACAGGGACGGAGACTGAGTCAGCTATGGGTCCTTTTGCATCACTTCAATGCTTATCTGTATGTAAAACGTGTATCTGTATGGTCCCTGTTCAACAAATAAAAACCAAAAAAACACGAACATAACAAAACCGCAGGAGGAGGAAATTGGAAAAACGTTTTTTCCGACTGGGAAAATTCATGTGACTGCCCTCTCAAGTCAGAACAACTCGAAAAGTCCCAAATTTTGTTACACGAGTTGCAGAGTTAACATCATATGACTCTGAAACATGATGGACGAAAATAAACATTGGGTTGATGGTAAGAAAGTCATATCATCAAAAACAACTTTTTTGTTGAAAAAGTCGAAAGAACAACTTCCTAACTCGGGAAATGGCACCATCCAAGGGAGCACGTGAATGCAGCATTTGGACAGTGCCCTGGGAAAATGACAGGACTATCTGCAGTAGGCGATTTGAGTGGGGACGAGAAGGGGAATCCACCCCCCTTTTCAGCAAAATGACCAAAAGGCATCCCCCTTTTCAACCTGCCACCCCCCTCTTGATTCCAGAGGAGCAGAAAAAGTGAACAGAGAGGTTGTTTAGTTGAATACGTTAGTATAGTCTGCCTGAGCTATTGATCCATTATCTGACTATGGTTTGTGTAAGTTAGAATCTATGCTTCTGACCATGGCCATAACTTTCCTGCTCATATATTCAGACTTGTGAGTTGAACCCCAAAGTAAGAAGAGTCAAAAGTTGTCCAGTGGCTGTATATAAAGATGTACAATGTGCCTCCATTTCCTCCAACTGTACAAAAATGAAGCCAAAATATCCCACAGAGCTGCCATCTTGTGTTGGTGAGCCAGACACTGAGCAGTAGTGATCGGGTGGTGGAGCCGCAAGTGGGGCTCAGCTGTCAATCATGTTGTAGCACCTCCTTTTTACAGCATGAAATAACTAATCAAAATCAATCTTATCAGAAAAATTACCGCTTGAACATACATCAGCGTGATTAAAACTTGCTAAATGACAGAAGGTTTGAGGTTTTAGTTTGGCCCATCTCCTAAATACTAAACCTGGAAGGGGTGGGGTTTACAACCTATACTGCAGCCAGCTACCAGGAGGGGAGCGTGTTATTTTGAGGAGCTGTCATGTCATCCATCTTTATATACAGTGATTGGGTTCGCTATCAAATATCCTGTGACGTGCAGGAGCAACAACCTGGAGTCAATCAATCACGTCTGATGTGATTCCCTTTGGAAACAGAAGCACTGTTGTTTTCTATTCTAACTAGGCTTCCAGATGCTTTAAAATGCAATTTAAGTGGGTTACAAGCAGTTGAAGAAGAAAATCAATGCATGGAAACTCATCATTTAGGACATGCAGCAACAGGAGAAACTACTCAATCTGAACAGAGGTTGGGTAGTCACTAGTCAATAAATCCAAGTCATCACAGATAGGCCTCAGCTGGACCCAGTTGGGTTTCCGCCTACATATTTCATGTCTAACGTTGCAAGAAAGCTGTTATGCATACTACATTGAACTCCCATAACACTCCTTATGCTCTGAAAGGTAAAGCGACTGTACATCACCATAAAGAAGATGTAACTGCCATTAAAGTGTCATCTGGCGTGCCGCCATACTGTATTCAAAAGCACGCAGGGATTATTAGTGTCACACATGAGTCACCAAACCATCTCCTCTGGCGACCTTTCCCGCTCTAAAAAACTAATAGTGCCGTTGAATTTCCATGAATCTCATTGTCTTTATCAGGACGGATTGATGCCAATTCGCCGGGTCTCAATTTGTCTCTCCGGAGGCTCCTCTTCACTTCCACGCTACGTTTCTCCTTCCAGTGTGCCAGGTGATGAATCCTAAGTGCAGAGAGCCACTCTATCAGTCTTCTGCCTTTCATCATGTGCCCTCTGTGGATTCACACATGAGCCAGTCATAAGTCTTTATTTGTCAACATGCACATAGAAAACAAAGTCATCTCCTTCAATAGAGGTGGACGGAGAGGGCGATAAACACTTTGGTGACTTCAATGTATTTTCTAATAGTGTTGGGCTGAGCTGAGAGTGAAAGAGACACAATGGCAGCAAGGTAAAGTTAGCAAAATGCATAACGGTTTACTTTTCTAATAGCATGAATTCATGGTGCATGTCTGTCATGTCTAGTCATCAACAATATGTTTTGACAGCTACCAATAACTTTTACAGCAGCTACAGCAGTGTCATTTTTCACAGTGAATGAGCAGGTACAAAGAAAAGTGTGCTTAAAGGTCGTAAAAAGGTTGCCATGTGCCAACATACATGAACATAATCCCACATTTCAATAAGAGACCATTTAGGATTAATTCAGACCATTTTGCCCCACAGCAAAAAAGTAATCTCTTTTCACCTTCTCGCTTCCGTCTCTCGTGCATTTCCTCCCCTCTAACATCCCCTTCCAAAAAGCCGCAGCTGGCACGGCCTGACAAAGTGTGGCATTGCCAAATAGTGTCCATTAATGTGGCAGACCCACTCTGCCTACTGATGGCTAATACCTGCTAGTGGGTGTGAAATGCGTCCAGACTCATTTATAATTACTGATTTACCGATCCTTTGATCGAGCCTGGCTCTGAATATGAAACAGCCTGCAGCCATAGCGAGCACCCAGAGCAGGGGGGCTTAGAGATGGTCTTGCTGAAGTTTGTGGATGGTGTGACGCTGAAATGCATTTCTCTATGCAGAGAGAGAGAGAGAGTATGACTCCAGTAATGAGACCTGTGTAAGAAGAGAAGCTGAGTTCTGGAGGGGAAGCAGGTTGCAGGAAAAGCATTAACAGCCTGCCTTGTATGCAAAGCTAAGTGATAATAGAAATGAAGTCAGGCTATTTCCTGCCTCCACTGGGGTGATTTTGGGGATGCAAAGAGCGCCGCCGCTCCCTCTGGATTGGGCTAATTGCAGTATTTGTCAGCGGTTCCATTAGAGAACATTTCATTTTCACACAAGTTATTGTGATGTGCTAGCAAGGCACAAAGAAAGCTACTCCATAGATTTCAGTGTAAACAAGGATGACGAGCTGCTCGGAGATAAGAGGGCGACGGCAACATGAGTGTCTGATTTACAATTCCCCCGCCTCATGTCCAAGTGTCACTGCAACAAGGTTTTAATTGGTCTGAGGGGGCAAGATCTCACAGACTGGACACAGGAGACGCATAGGCTGGCATATGGGCTCACACACAGGCTCACTCGCTGCTTCATCACACATACACTCTTACAAACGCATGCACAAAAGCCCACATGCTTGCATTCAAACCAGCAGGAGACGTTCCCGTCAGCTGTTCTATTTTTAGTCCCTGCATCCTAATTACAGCTTTTACTGCCCATCCATGCGGAGAAGATGAGCCATATACGAACGAGGATGTATATAAATAGCAACAGCCACACTTATATCTACATACAACACACCCGCCCACACAAACACGGGGCAGTTTAAATATTTAGCACTGCAGAACTGATGCTACCACCCAACTATAGGCGCCTCTTTACGTCAGCTGCCATCACTACAATTACTGCGACGTTACCACTGAGAGAAAACAAGTCTATGGATAGCTGATGAGGTGGACATCATGGCAAGAACACAGCTTTCCTTACGTCAACCACTGACTCACACGGTCACTTTAAATAGTCAGTAGTCCGCATGCCAGTTGTCTACATCAGAAAGTCAGGTGGTTTTAAGTAGTTAAGCTGCATGATTTGGATAAGATACGTGATGTGTTATGAATTTGTTTGATTTTGCAACAGCAGAATGAGATGGTGTCGAACAAAGAAGTGTTTGGAGTTGTTCGAATCCAGACACAGGCTGACATTTTTGGAGCAACAAGTCAAAATTTGATGTGCAGTAAGCCAAACACTTCAACTGTTTGAGGGTGAAACCAGTCCTGTTGCATAGTTTGTTTTCATCAGATCGCAGGAGCTTGCAAAGATTTAGCTTTTAGCTGCAGGCATGTGACATATGGCACGTGATGTGTTGGATTAGCTACCATGAAATGATGGTGAGAAATTATTTAAAATCTTTGTTGGCATAAAGAATGGACTTCATTGCAGCTTTAATAAACCAAAGCATTATAATATTGAATCCTTTTATTGTGGAAATTCATACTGTGACAAAACAATAACACATGAGACATCTAACTATAAAGCCAGGACTCTGTCTGTCTGTTTTTCACATATCTTGAGAACCGTTCATCCAATCTACTTCACACATTGCAGGTTTGTTGCTGTCGCATTTGGTGTAATTTGGACATGTGACACATTCAATGCGACAAATTCAATATTAACTGGCTCTGCAGGCTGAAGCTGCACGCATGAACCCTTTCACATGATCTCATGGGGAAGCAGACATAAACAAAATGGAGATAAGCGTGGTGCAGCAACTTAACCACTATCACAACTGGACTGCCAACCAGAACAGCGCCATTGGAACTCATATTATGTAAACTTGCAACACTATTATAACAATAATAACGTTACCGGCAAAATACAGCTGCCAATTAAATCCATGATCAACTTTATAACGGCAGCGCTTACTGCAACGCAAGCGACTAATACGCCTATTTAATAAGTGTACTAACTTTACTAACTAACTAATTAAAAAAGAATGAACTAATTCATTCTAATGTATTGCTCAATAGCTTGCTGAATAATAATGCATCATATGTTATTTTGAACAAGCACTGCTCTAGTGCTCACAAAGAGGGGTGAAACAGGACAGTCAAGACTAGCAGACCTCAGGAGCAGGCTGGTGTTCAGTGTGAAGCCTCAGGGCGAGATTGGGGAGGGAGAAGCTAAATGATGGCACCAGTGTAAAGGTCAGAGTCTGGTGTATTAGCCCCTTAACCTCAACCTGTGTCTTCAACCTTTGACATGCGTGGCATTCCACATGCAAGGCTCAAAGTTCAAGAGATTTATTCATCACATGCATGATTGTACATGTACAACAGCAGTGAAATGTGACTACGACGATGCTCAGGAACATTTTTTGATCCACTTCATTCAGTTATAGGCAGAGTTCAGCCTTGAGAGACAGAAAAAGAAGCCTTGTGTCCTGCATGAAGCATTGTCTGTAAGATAATGGATGCATAATTAGATGCTGTGCATAATCTGGGTTAAGGCCCCCTCTGAGTGCGGTGTTGGATAGAGTTAGTATCACAAGGGAAGGAAGCACAGAGCTGGAAATACAGAGCAACAACAACCCTCAGATGCTACATCTGGAGTCACCATGGCAACCGTTTCCCAAGAGTAAGCCAGCTGACAATCAAGTCTTGTTCAAACAATACGTGTGCGATAAGTGTGCGTTTGTGTATGTTTTGGGTGTGTGTTCCTGTCACCAGACTGACGGGGCGAGACAGAGTTTAATCTCAGCAGATTAAGTGTGTCTGTGTTTATCATAAGGCTCCCATAAAAGACAGCGCGGGATCACAATCAAACAGGATTTATAGGATTTCCACACTAATGACTGGCCTGTGGAGGATAGCCTGGCAGAAGACGGCAAAACGGGAGAGGGGAAAGAGAGTGTTTTGTCGAAAATGAGAGAGTGAGGAGGAGCAAAGGGTGAGAAAGAGGGTCATGGGAGAATTAGAGGGAGAGAGAAAGAGAGACAGCAGGAGAGAGAGAGAGAGAGGCACGGTGCATGGTTTAATTAGAGGGGCTATAAATAACCTGGGGCCTGACATTTGAACATGGAGACCTACTGAATGTCTCTCTGTGTTTTCTGCTGGATGTGCCTAATGTTTGAACACATGCCACCAATTTATGTGCTCTCCTCCTCCACCACCTCCTCCTCCTCTTCCTGTTCGCACTCGTCTCTCTTGTTGAGTCTCTCTCCAACTTGTCAATTCTCTTGTCTCTCTCTCCCACACATGCGGACCCACAATACCCACACGTACACTCGTCAGTCATGTCGCCATATAATCCTTGCTATATATGTACCAGAAGGGAGTGAAAGTGACATATCAAAAACAGGTTTTTCATTAGCTGTCAGGAAGAGGAATGAACACACAGACAGACTTGGCACCCCAGTATGATGTCAATACCCAGCCACTTATAGCTCACTCTGACAACCAGCACCAATCTCCCACACTGAGAAACATATCTGTCACTTTCTGTTGACACTGGAACACAAACTCTGCAAGAGGTTCGGCGACAGGTCTATTACATACTGTACCAGTGGAGCCTTTTGGGCCAACGAGAGCAAAAACAGAAACATCTTTGCTCATTCAGTCTGTGTTGTGGTTGTAACAGATTACCTGTAATCAGGATTATGTGAAAAGATGAAAATATTACTAACTCTAATCAGCCCAGATTACACTTGAAAAAATGTATAAGTAGATTATAGTTCCATTAGTTTCATTTTTGAATACATCTTTAAATATGTACATTTTAAAATAATGAAACTTTTTTTCATGATAACCAGAGCTCTAGTAACTCATGAAAAGCACGTCTGAGTTTTTTATTCCTTTTTTATACCAGAAATGTTGAGTAAGTGCTCTACTTACATAACACGAGCACAGTCCTCCATGTGGCCCTTAGTTTGTGCCAGTAATGGAGTGACACCTGCAAGCTAATTCAGGCAGCCAACTCCATCTGCACTTCTATGAACTATAATTCTGGCGGTCTATCTAAGCTGCAACTACAATAGCACTCAGTAGAGCGCAACAGTCCCCTTAAATTCAATCAAGCCTAATCCAATATCAAACTCTAGCCCTGTATCACTGTAAAGTTTTAAACCACCAATAACTGCTGAACCATAATTTAAGTTTAGCAGATCTGTAACAGCCGACCACTAGGGTGACGAAACAATGCAGATGGAACCATAATCGCCACTGTGTTGTGGAAGAATGATAGATTTATATCAGGATCCTCATCAAATCGTACCAGTCACATAAATATGCCTGATTTTTGTCATCAAGCTCCATGCCTTATCCACAGAGAAATAAATGAAAATGCGATGTTAAAGAACGTGAGAAAACATTTCTGGGTTCGAACCAAAGGTTAATGGGGTCTATTCTGGGCCGAGACCCATCCTCCCTCCGAGTTTCGTGGAAATCCATTCAGTAGTTTTTGTGTAATCCTTCTGACAAACCAACTGACCAATAAACTAATAGTGGTGGGTGAAAACATGACCTTCTTGGTGGAGGTAAAAATTTGCCCTCTCCCTTCAGACTGTGAACGGCCTGAATCTTCCACCCCCATCACTACCCCAGCATTCACCTGCAGGATCTGACTAGGGTGTTCAGGATGTTTGCTCATCACTCCCCAATATCTTCATGCAAACATACGAGGTCAGAGCCCAGATGCGTCTGAATCTCTAACTATGTTCTGCTGCTGTATTAAATATTCAAATCTGGAGCTGTCTGACTGAACTGTTTTTGTGAGGAGTAATTTCATTTGACCAACTGTAACTGTAGAATATGCAAAATGCTTTTTATATGCATTGAAAAAGAAAAAAAGAAAGTTTGTAGAATTAAATATTTTGACTTTAAGGTGCAATATTTCCATTAAATTTGAAGTCATCCAAAAGTATTTCGATTGGATTACATTTTGTGCAACTCAATGGATAATGTTACGAATAACAAAAAAACGTCACATATTCTGAGTAATCTGACTCGACCCTGGTGAATGTGCTGCTTATATGTAATTTTTTCCCTGTCCTCGTATCCCTTTAAAAGCCCTCATCTATCTGAGAAAGTTGCTAAGGGTACTCTTGGTGCAGCAACATGAGGGATGGGTGAGAGATCCGAGTTGGAGAGCTGTGAAACAATATTATATGGATGACTACGAGGTAGTTTAAAAGAAGGCAGAGCGCAAAAAAGAAAGTGGAGTAAGTCTTCTGCATCTCTCTGTCAAAACCAAAAAGGAGGAAGAGGAGAAGTGTGGATTGAACACACAGGAGAACGCTGCTGAAGTGACGGAGAGGACACAGAGGTTGTTCATCTCTGTCTCAGGAGAGCCTAGCAATAAGACCAGTCATTACTCACTAAAGCCCAGCGGTAACACTTCTACAGCTCCCTGCCCCCTCCCTCCATCTTTACTTGTACCCATCCATCTCCCTTGAATGTGTGCAGAGGGTGTTAAAAACATGCAGAGGTGAGGGAGCGAAGGCGGTCCCAGACATGTATGGACAGATAGGGGAGAGGACAGCAGATCAATACAGGAGGAGCAGCAGCGAGCAGATGAGATCACAGTGAGAAGGAGCACAGCGAGAGAGGAGAGGAAGCGAGGGCCTTTGAACACGAAACAGGTCTTTGTGAAGCTGCGGATGTCATTAGTTTAAAATAGATTTCAAATAATGTTATTAGGCATCCTAATCGGTGAGAAGAAAAAGAGCCTCAATCCATAATCAGAGGCATTTTCATAACACTGTTTGTTTACTCTCCCTGGGGGGAAATAAAGTGGAAAAAAACAAACAATTATTACAGCAGCTTTCAGAATGAATGAGCCGGAACCTGCCTCAAACTTCTGGCTACCTCAGCTAGGACGTCGGTTCTTGCTATCATGCCGTGGTGCATTTCAGCTTGAAAATGTGTGCCTTTGTTGCATGTTGAATAAATGTTTGTGTGTGTCTTTGTGAAACCGGCTTGCGAGTGCGTGACTATGTGTGCTTGTCGAAAACCTTTTTCCTCGTTCAATAGGCTGGTAATAAGGTTTTAGTCTGCCAATATGGTGCGGCCGATAAGCACAAAGGCCAATAATCCATACAAATATTAACCCAGGTTTCAGAAATGGCTCTGCTGAATGAGAGAATTTGTGAGTTAGTGCGTGTGTGTTTGCGCGTGTGTGTTGTCAGATGTGTGTGCATTGTGCATGTTTGCCCACGCACTTATTGGACTATTTGGAAAACAAGATTTGTAATCAAAATGGATAAACAAAAAAGGTTTATTGAGTAGCTGGCAAATCTCTCTGTTTTGTGCACATGCACGTACACGGCTAACAGAGGCTGAATAAACCCTGGCGTGCCTCACGTGTGTGTGTGTGTGCATGTGTCGATGTGTCACCTGTGACCCCTATATCTGGATCAAATGGAGCAGTGTAGTGAGCATGGTCATGGAGGAGCAGACCTAATTTCCCAGAGTTCAACTGGGAATGACTGACTTCAACCCTAAACGAGCCTCGAGTGTGTATGTGTGCATGTGTGTGTTTGTGTTATTGTGCGAGCTCATGTACACATTCAGGTCTCGTGGTGTGTACATGTTGTCTTTTTATTGCACTGTGCTTCTTCGTGGCTGTTTATTTTATGTTTCTCGAGAACATCTTCAACATCACTTGTCCACACTTCCTGTCTTATTCCTTTTAATCTCGGAGATGGACCTCATTATTTCATCAATACTTAAACTTTAATGATATGACATTGCTGACAGCCTATCCCAATGTTTCATGCGGTCTAGTCTTATACAACACTGTCTGCAGTCTTACAAATGCCCCAGAACATACATACAGGTTTAAACAAAAAGAAAGGCAAACGTGCGAAACCATTGCTTTGCTACCTTTCCTCACCTTCTGTACTGGAGGCTGAATGGAAGCATTCTCATTATCATGAGAAACCAAATCACCTTTGATTGATATATTCCCTCATTATTCCTTCAGAGCTGATCTGAGGGAGCGTGGAGCCTCTGTAGATTACAGCCTCTAGAACAACATCTTGATAGAGGACCTTTTCTACCTTGTGCTATGAACAGTTCAACCCAACTAATTTCATTATAGATCCCCTGAAGGAAATCAATACTTTACCAGGTTGAGGTCAATGCATTTGCACCTAAAGGTTCAATAAGTCACTAACACTGCAAGAACAAAATCCAGTATGGAAACACACATGTTGATTTTTCGGCATCTTCTGTGCTAATCTGTGTTCACAGACACGGCAGCCAGCGCAGGCGAGGCTCATTTTCTTCGAAGCAGGTGCATCGCATTTAAAAATACCTTAAAAAATCGTGATTAACAGTTGTATGCCTCCACCAGCCAGTCAAGTTCCAGTTTTATATTAGTCTGTCCGACTTTGAAGAAATTTGATAAAAAGTGGTAAGTGGTAGTTTTTGGGTGAAATGGAAATTATCACTATACTGACATGTATGATTCCAGTTGATCATCTTCACTAAGAAACATGCTGTCTCCACTTAAAAAATATTTCTACGGAGGAGTACAGGGGACTGATAGAAAGCTTCTTCACATGGTCCAACGACAATCACCTTGAGCTCAATATCAGCAAAACCAATGAGCAGAAGACCCCCTGTCCTCACTATCGTCCAGGTAGAGGAAGACAGACCAGACTGTTCTTCCTGAGAAGACTCAGATCCTTTAGTGTGTGTGACAGGCTCCTGCAGATCTTTTGTTCGTCTGAAGTAGCCAGTGCTCTGATCTTCGCAGGCTAGTGCAACCAGACTTGGAGGTCAACGGTCTCAACAAGCTGTTGAAGAAGGCCAGCTAGGTGATCAGATGTGAAGTGGACAGAGGAGAGGCAGTGGTGGAGAGGAGGATAAGGGATAAGATCTTCAACTCTTCTCACCCTCTCTACAAGAAGCTGTGGCAGAATGAAGCTGATTCTGACTTGAACAAAAAAACACCACCACCACACGAACACCACAATCACCACAGCTCCAAGGCGGCAGATTGAGCAAGATTAGTTTCACCAGTTCAGTATCAAACTAAATGTGAAATATGGTCACGATCTTCCCTTCTGTTCCTGGCCAGAAAATAGTTTTTGCATAACATTACACATTAGATGTCACAGAGAAGATGACCTTTGGCCTGTTGGATATGAAATACCACCACTTCATCATTTTAATTCTATTAGACAGCTGTGTAAATTTTTGTTATGTTGTTAAGTTATGGCAAAAAACGTGTTTTGTGAGGTCACAGTGACCTTGACTAATGAACACCAAAATCTAATCAGCTCGTGTAAATGGACGTTTTTGCCAAAGCTGAAGAAATTCCCTCAAGGCATTCTTGAGATATCGCGGTGATGAGAATGTGACAGATGGAGGTACGTACGTATGTATGTACGGACAACCCCAAAACATGATGCCTCCAGCTATGGCTGTCGCCAGTGCAGATACGTAAAAATAAATCACCTTCCGATCCAGCATGCTTTAGAAAATGAACGTAGCACCCGAGGCACATTTCTTCTTCTTCAATTCTTGAATAAACTGTGGGTGGACAGTGCAAAGCAATATTTGACATGTCTATTTGTACAGTTTTGGGCTATAAGGGCTGTTGAAGATAGTCCTCTGCCATCCAAAATGTCTTCCATGCTGATACTTAAGATATAATTCAATAACTGTTGGTATGTCTGACTTTTCTAAAATATCCACTCAGTCAGCCAAACATGCCCAGATTTCTTTTTCTCCCTCTCTCTCTCTCAGCACACAAACACACATGCAGAGGATAATAAAGCAAGCCCTTCTCTCTAAAAAGCCATGCCAAGCCACAGGAGCAGTGCTGTTGTGCTTAACTGTGGCCTCCAGGTAGCCACTGTGCTACTGTATTAGGCAGTCCAGATCGCTCTCTGTGCCCACTAATGTGGGCACTCAGGAAGACTGGACTCTAAAGTAAGTCAGTGGAGCATGGAGGGCGCGCACACACACACACACACACACACACACACACACACACACACACACACACACACACACACACAACCGCACGCATGTTTCTTGGCAATTGTAGCATCTTTGGGCTGAGAGAGTTTTTGGGTCATAGTGATGCGGTAAATTTACAGTGACAGGGTAAAGGCTGTAAAGGAGAACATTGCTACTAGTGAGCAATAGTCCCCACTCAAACACACACACACACACACACACACACACACACACACACACACACACACACACACACACACACACACACACACACACACACACACACACACACACACACACACACACACACACACACACACACACATCCTGATGCACAATGTCACACACATTAGTACTCTGGTTGAATGCTGTCGCTTGGTGCTCCAACAAGCCATTTGAGCTAATGATTTGTTCCTACATAGAGCTCGTCTAAGAGCTCTCATTGATCTGTCTGTCTATGACCAGGAGAGTGTGCATAGGTTTGTGTGTCTGCCTAAATAAATGTGGGTCCAAACACGAATGTCATTGTGCCTGCATGCATGCATGACAAACATATTTAAAGAGCAACTCACTGAAACAGAGCAATACAGCTTAAAAATGCCCTTTTCAGGACATCCGTACCACATTTAAGCCCCGAATCCTCTTTGTCCAGATATCCTCAAGAGGAAAAGACATTAAGGCCAAAGGTGATGAGAAACAACAATCTGAGTTGGATTTATTAAGGTCACTCTGAGGTTAATTTTAGAGATGAATACCTCGACATAAGCTTTTCTGTCCCCGAACCAACTATTACGTAAAGACAAAGTGTTGTGTGAGTTCAGGATGAGCGTGTGTCTGAGTGTAAGTTTGTTTGTTATCTGATTTCAGTGCGTCAGCATGTTGTCGCTGTCCCTGGTGGTCTCAGCTGCCTGTTTGTAATTAGTGTGTATGCAAAGAGGTCCCACAGAGACCTATGTGACAGTGTTGCTCTTGCGCAGAGGACCCTCCGCATTCACAATCACATGAAAACACACTTGCGTGCACACACTCCAGACTTACACATGCCAACGTCACACACACATAAGGACACAGGGATCTCTTGGGAGGCATTAGACACTCATGTGATGCGGGTAAACATTTGGATGAAGCCGACCAAAATAAACACACTCCTGAGGCGGATCAAGAGGGCACTGCCAGGGGCTGAATGAGGCCATTCCCAATGAAGCACAGTCGCACAAATGGTCAAATACGGCTTTTCCAATACACAACAGAAACAATGAATTCCAGATACGTGTTACTGCCTCACAAAAAGGCTTATGATAAATCCCTGTTTCCTTCTGTGACAGGAAGAGCGATGTGGCACACCTTACATGAGGCGGCAGCAGGGCACCCTGCACGCCGCCTGCTGTTCTATTGTGAGTATCATAGATTACAAAAGGTGTTGCGCAGCTTTCGGTGCTCCTGCCAGTGAAACACACCATCTTTGTCCTTGTCATTTCCCTGGAAATTGAGGTGAGGGTTCAATGGTTCCTCGTTACCCGTCACAGTCTGATGCGACGCAGGGCCGGCGCCTAGTGAAGATCTGTGTGTCAGCCTCATCGCACTGACAACACTGATCATCGAGAACGCCCAGCGGTCAGGTTAATTCAGGTTAAATCATCAACATCACAAAGAAGGAAGGCTTGACTAATCGCCCAGTTGATGTGATTTTCCATTCTCTTAGAAATGAATGGAGGTCGAGCTGCAGCAGGTTGGTCCGGTCCCTCAGCAAACAGACAGCGTGTGTGCCTGTGTGTAATGGCTGGAAAGTTGCTCGGGCACTATCTCCTGCAGGAGCTTCACAGAAAAACGATTCATTTTTCATTACTGAGCATAAGAAGGGACATGATTCAATATTATGGTAATAAATTGCTCCCACTCTTAAATATCTCACTCACGGGAGAAACAGCAGAGCTAAGATAGGGCACAGTGCCAGACAGTCCAGGTACTGTAGCTGCCTTGGCCCACACACAAACACACACACACACACACACACATGCACACACACAAACACATACATATATACACACACTTTGATATATGCAATCAGCTACTTTCTTTTCACATGCTCTTGTACAGTACAGTCATGGGCAACATGGGTTTTATGCCTTGAATATGTATTCATACTTGGCCAATCGAGCTGATTCTGATTCTATAAAACAACAGAAAACTGTGAGAAAAATGCATTACAATTTCCAAGACCTACGGTAATGTATTGTTTATTCGATATTTAGTCCAGAAAACAGTCCGTTAATGCATTATTAAATAGGGCTGGGGCGACGCGCTGATCGATGTATGAAGTACATGCATCGATCAGCGTACCATGCCTCAACTTATCACAAGTAAATCCATCTTTATTATACTTCAAATACAAGCGTGATTTATGCTACTGTGAGATGTATACCCTACGCTGTGACCTGATGTGCACCTTTCCCAGAAACATAAAAACACAAATTGAAACTTAAACTTATCACATGATCGGTCTTAAATATGACCACAGCTTTTCTTTGGAATAAGTGATGACTAACAACGATAAAAGACAATATGAACAAACTGGGGGTTCATTTACAACTTGTGGCTTGTTGGACCACTGGTGATCATTTCCCTGTTGAACTACGTTTTTAACAATATTTATATGGCCTGGCTCAAGTTAAACCTTTTGTAAAACATGGACAAATACGTACAGAGACTGAATGCCATAGGACGTTCTTTTATTATCTGGTTTGACAGTCAGTCAATACGCTCATAGGTGAAGTGGTGCCAGGGCGCACCGGAGCGCCACCCTGCCACTTTTTTCTCCAAGTGAGGAAAAATAATCACAGTTTGCATAATCCAGTTGATAATCATATAAATTTTAAGGACTTGAAGATCCAATCATCAATAAAGTGTCTGTCATGCAAGAGAGCCAAAAAAACAACAGAAAAACTGAAAAAATATGAATTAATTGGCTTTAGATCGGTGCATAGACTCATATATTCTCAACCCGATTCAGAAATTTTCAGACACATTTCAGTTACTGGTGTCAGTAAACATGATCTCATTCCCGGATCTCAGCAGTTAACTTGGTGGGTAAAATGTTGGCTGAATGGCTGAATCTATGAAAAATGGATTTTCCTTTAACATATACACACTTACGCACACATGCACACACACACACACACACAGACACAAATGCATTCACAGATGTGTTACTATAACATCATAAAGTTCTACACTAAAGTCTCATGCTAATGAATCCCACTGAAACCCCGGCACTTGTAGTTAAGCCTCATTGCTTCACACTGACAGTGTTGTGAGTGCTGAAGGGCTCCCTTGAGTCTTCCTTCCCATCCCTGCTCCTTCCTTCTTTTTTCTCCCTCCTCACTTCACTCTGTCCATCTCCAGCTCTCTGAGTTATTGTCAGCGCAGACAGGGAGCCACGCCGCATCATTAACCGCCTCTCGCAGTACAGTCTACACCCCAGATGCAGAGAACAAGGCTTTTATGTGCTGGCTGATGGACGGTCTAATTCTCTATTAATGGGGGCAACGCAGCCTCATTGCTCATTAAAAATGAATGGAGACAAGTTCTCTGCACTGATAATTACACATACACACACCTGGGTACGGCCAACCCCGCGTCATATTGACAACAGTAGGCACTTAGAGAGACACATGCAGTGAGATGCAGGCAGAGAGGCCCAGACGCCCGGAATAACAAGTCACCAGCATCCAGTGGAAATTTAGAAGAATAACAATGAAGTTCGGCTTCCTGGAGTGACAGTCGCACTGTAGTGGGATCTCTCTCTCTTTTAATAAGGCCTAATGGAGAGACTCTGTTTTAAAGCAATCAAAGCAGCAGGATTTACTTCATAAAAAGCAAATAAATGCCTGTTGAGTAAATGAGATGCCCCACCAGTACAAACCAAGATTATACACAGAGTCGATACAAACACACATTTTTAAAATGATGCTGTCAGAGGAGGAGAAACCGAAAACAGTGTCAATAGATCATGGATTTGTTCCAGCTATGTCAAGTGGGATGTTGCCCTTCGACATGCAGCATGGAGAGACAAGATAAAATATTTAAAAAGTAAAACACAATCTGGCAGGAGAGCTCACAGCAACAACGTACAGAAGGTGGACTGAGAGAAGTAGTTAAAGAGAGACGGAGCGGATGCGATGAAAAGAGGTTAATGTCGGCTGTCTTTGCTTCCATGAAACAACTGTGCGGGGGTGCTGCCATTATGCTAAAGCAGGCAGGTAATTAACTAAAATGCCTAATTAATTCTAATGGAAAGAGAAATGCAGATGACTGAGGCAGAAACATGAAACAAAGACAGCGAGAGAGGAAGTGACAGTGAGATTAGAAGTTAAGAGAAGAGAGAGAGAAAGTGTGGCGATCACTGAGTCAGGTTGGCTGGTGTACAGCGACAGTAGCACGCATTCAGCCGTGCAAATGTGACCGTTTGTTCAATTACAGCTAATATATGTTTACACAAGAAAGCGGAAAGAAACCTAAACAGGGCCAAACAGCCTCGAGGGCCAACGCTATTAAATAAACCAGCCTTTTTTTATTGATTGAGTCGAATATTAAAAGTGCAGCCACCATCAAGACCTCCTGTTTAACTATGCTCGCATTAGAGGCGGAGACACGGTGATAAATTGCCCTGGGATGACGGGAGATGCCTGTTCCCGATTCTCTGAACGTTCTCCCCACATGACATACTTCCACCCCAGACTGTCCCCTGGCTGAAAGTGCTGAGCTGAGACTTCTGCTAAATCACAATTAAACAGGCAATCTGCTCAGAGCAGTAAATAAATCAGCTCAAGAATAATACTGCTACCGACTCACACTCATGCACCCACACCAGGAGTCATTTATCACTGTCTGTGCATGTTCAGGAAACAATGTTAATGCCTTTTTATTTACAACTACAATTTTGTTATTTGACCTGTGGGTTATTGTAATTTCCAAATATTCCAGAGAAGTGTAAAATGCAGTTCGACAGCTCTGCTGGAGCAAAATTATAATGACAATGAGAGACGCTAAAGCAGAGCATTTCAATTTAGTGAAGTGTGAGAAGAAATGACTAATAAATATGCGTCTCGAAGCTTTGAGGGGGCTCAAAAAACTTTATAAACAAAAACAGGAACAAGATACAAAAAATGTGTCATGGAGGAGGTGAGAGTGTGGGATGGTGTAACTGCTTATGTAGCATAATATAGTAGTAAGAATGTTACAATCTGTAAAATAGAAATCTCTGAGGGAATTCAGGCCTGGTATTAACGGCCGTCCTGAGTGATCCAATCACATGCGTCTCGACATGCGTCTCCAGTGACCAGTTGTGATATATTGTCTATATTCAAATGAACACATATGTCACTGGGACAAACGGACACAATGTTTTTTACACAAAGAAATATCTTGTTAACAAAAGGAAATATCACTTGTAATATTGGCCAAATTAACAAGATGTGTCACAGACAGCGTTTCACAAAGTTTATGAAGAACAACTCGCAAAATTGAGTGATTTTTTTAGGGAGTTTTAGAAAGTTTGACATGTTTACCTTCAATAAAATGTTGTCTTTCATACATTTTGTGTAAATTGAGAAATCAGTTGTAACACTGTTCAAACAGATCCTAAATGTTGGCAAGTAAGATGCAATCTAGACATGGAAGCAGACAGGCTGGTACAGCGATGCTGCAACAAATGCACTTTTTACAAGGAAAGAAACAAATTAATGTTTTGCATTCGGCTATTGCTGTAGCCATTTCACAAAGTCTGTTAAGTTTCTCCTCATGCAACAACTCTTAAAATCACGCACTTTGTAAGGCGGATATTGTGGTTACTAGTTCAATGATTAGATCGGCTGAAACAGACTGTGTTTTCACAAATATCTGCTGCAAACATTGGCAGGTTAAGAGAGCCCAAACATTACAGTTAACGGCATGAAAATCAGACAGCGCTTACTCCATTCTGCCTGTGGTTGTGGCCTCTTCTTGTTGTTTTGCAGAGGACGTCAGTTGAGTAGGCGGTCCTTCAGTGTCGCCGTTGGATACATGTGCATACACACTGCAAAAGAATGTTGTCACATGCGGCCCAGACCACCTCCGAATGTGGTCTCTGCGATCGGATCTCAAATGCTTCCTCAATGCATCCTGAACGCATCCTGAATCACACCTGAACTTAGAGCTGTCCACTTGTGATTGGATCATTAAGGACACATGTGGATACCAATTGTGAATAGGGCCTCAGTCAACTAATATAATAACAACTAATATATTGTCAGCTAATTCCATGAAAAGTACTACTTCTACTACTTCTACTACAAGTTTCTGCTGATATATCTTACTTCACTGTGCCATAGACCTCCACCATTGTCCACAAAGTATTTTAACATATCAACAAATGTGATATGTGACATTTTTCCTCATTTGAATCTTTTGTTTCTAAAGTGTTTTCACAGTTTCACAATTGCTTCCGCTAAAAACAAAGGCTAAGCCCTGCTAGCTACATAGCATCTATACACAAAGAGAGGGCAGACAAGAGCCCAGCAGTGCTTGTGGTTACACACCGGCTCTTATCTAATTGTGATTAATCAATTAAGCCCAGGCAGTGTCCTCCACAGAGGAAGAGGAAGAGGAAGCAAGCGGCTGAGATGTGCTGAATTTCTCCACAAGCGAAAGCGACTACAAGCGAGACATTCCTAAACTGGTCTTGTCTTGGTTGTTGTTCCTTGGTGCCAACATCCTGGGGCTGGGACAACTATCTCTTGAATTTACCTCTCTAAAGAAGAGTAGACAAACAATGCCTTTCACTCCCAAAAGTCTAGCACAATTGGATGCTTCCACTGAATCCTATTGCAATTTTAAATCTATGTAATGCTTTCTTGAGATCATTAAACACTACAAAGGTTTGTGCCTGCATAAATTAGACTGTGGAGATGCATCAGTGCAGCATAAACATCAAGGAAATGTTTCTTTGAATTTCATAATGCAAAAATTATGTTCATTTCAGATAAAGAAAACAAGTTAATGGCAACAACAGAAAGAAAACTGAAAAGCAAGTTAGAGCCTCATAACACATATACTATTTCAAGATATGAAAACAGTGTTTTCGCTTGATGAAAACATACATTATAAGGATGCATAATGTACCTCTCATTCAGCAAAACACTCGGATGTGAAAATAGTAATTCATGCAATATCACCTTATCTGCAACCAAAGCATTTCACTTCACATACCACTATCTCCATTCTGTCTTTGAAGAACAGTAATGACTCCTCTCTACGGGACTGAAACACTTTGTGAACAACATAATGAAAGAGAGGATGGGACATCCTCCATCACAAAATGACCTCATACAAATTGCGGCATTGTGCGAAAGAGCTTGAAAGCCAAGAGATGACATCCCATTTGAAATGGAAAGTATTCCGTTCCAAATGGCAGTTGTACATCACAAATCTTGTTCCTTTCTGCCACTTTCGACTGTGGGGACGAGGACATGCAGAGCCGAACAAATGAGCCTAATGTTCGTCCATTTTCTTCACTTTAACAAAACATGCCCAACTGATGAGACACAAAACAGCAGGCAGGAGGTTTTATTTGCTTTAAATGAGAGGAGTGTATAAACATTCACACCCAAAAGACCTGAATACCAATTGGACAAATAAAAAAGATTAAAAAAACCCAAATGCGTCAAATCCTCTCTCTGGCTGCAGGGTTAATCTCTCGGGTGTAAGTGTGCATTTTTGCACGTTTGTGTGTCTGCTGAAGAGACAGTGAGTGAGAGAGAGAGGGCTCTGTCCAGCCGCTCCTCTCCGACCTACAACTGCGGGCAACAGATTCTGGATAATTCGTCATATTCGTTATTCCACGGGCCGTGAATACCAAAGAGAGAGAAGAGAGAGTAAGATGCAGACGGCCAGCCGGCCAGCCACCACAACGAGCCATATTTACCCTATCAGACAATCTGTTAGCACTGACAGATTACCCCACATCACTGAGCCCAGCATTAGTCTTTGACAGCGCGCGCTTCGCACTGCCACCCTCTCACTCCCCTTGCTCTCTCTCCTCCCATCTTCTCCGGATCCCCGGGAATCCAACCAGTTTCATATTTCCATCAGACAAAGATCCGGAGGATTTAACATCAGATCTGACAGGGGACATACGTAAACAGTTACAGAGGATGAACGGAGGCATTGTGAGGCGTTGTGTGAAGAAGGAAAAGGTCTTGACTTACACAACCTTTCCATCTCTGCTTAAGGCTGAAAATAAGTAAACAGTGAACAACAGGGATCTGAAGTTCTCAGGCTAACTTCTGTACTCAGCCTTTTCAAAACAAAAGAAAACACGGGAATGAAGCATCACCTTAGGCACGGAGTTAAAAACATCACAGAGTCGAAGCTTTTGTTTTTACTTACTTCTTAGATAACTACATCCTAATGACACAACCAAAAAACAGGGCACAAAGACACACATAACAGCACAGGACGACTGGCAGTATGCCATCCCCTTCTACCCTGATGACATCATGCTTGAGCCATGTTATAATTATCACTTTTACTTTCCATTACTCCTGTCCAACCCCCCATTATTTCTTCACATTTCCCTCCCTCCGTCCTTCCTTTCCTCTCCTGCCCCCTTCGACCAGGGAGACAGACACCTCCACCTGGTTCATTATGTGTCTTAGCGTGAGACTAGCCTCTCCTGTTTGGCGCTGACTCCCTCCTGGGGTGATCCAATCCTCCCCTCTCCTGAACCCCACTGCTAAAAGTCAGCGGTTCAGGCCTCACAGGACAGTATCAGGTCTGCTGTCCATCTGTCTCGGCGAAGCCTGCCAGAACCGCTCGTATGGATCCCTGAGCGCAGAGCTATGATGACTCAAATGAGCATCGAACATGAGTTGAACACACCGAGAAGTCCATCGCAACTGGAACACAGCACACATGAAAGAGATTTTTTTTTTTTTTGTGCGGCTATAGAGATTTGCTGTAATCAAAAAATAACCCGGTGAAAATAGACTGGGATTGCAGCCTATTAAATTATCTTCTAAATGACTCAGTGTGTTAGAAGCCGTCCAAACTGTTCCAAAGAATATATGAATTAAAAGGTGCCAAATTGTAGCTAAAAGGAGAGAGATTTTGCTTTAATAACAGTTCATTTGTATTTTGGGCATATCTTGATGAAAGTAACGGAAATGTGTGTGCGTGTCACGTGGATTTGCAAGCATGTGTGGAGTGCTGTGCTATGCCACTGCGAGAGCACAGTCATCGAATCTAAGATCAAGCAGCCTTGGACACCTCCTCATTGGTTTCCACTGGGAACAGCATGGAAGGCTGGACTCCGAATCCATCCATCCACATCACTCGTTCTTCCCTCCCTCGCCGCTCAAACATATCTCTTAGCTCTATTTCTGCCATACATCTTCTGTGCGTGTTAGTTTTTCCATGTCTGTACAAATCCCAGTTCACAACATGTTATTACGTGGCATCACTTCAAGCGTCTCACTGGATTACAGCCTCATGAGCTTACATTTCTCATACGTCTAATGTCGGTATAATGACCATGTAACATGTGAACACAAAAGGAAAAAGAGCTGAGTAGATGTTGTAATGCCTCCCTGGAGAAAGGCCAAACTGCAGATTCGGCAGCCTTCATACGAGGCCAAGTATAGAGCACATGCGTTTGGTGTCTTAGACATAAGTCTGGCGGCGTCTTAAAAAAGGCGTTTAGATCACATTCTGAGTCCTGTTAGACGAATCAGATGAGCGGCCATTAATGATTCACAGCAGGCCTGGATTAGCTGGCGGTTCATGGCAGATGAATGAGGCTATTTTGTAGTTGCTCCAAGGTTAGCAAGACCTCAGCGAGCGTGCTCCTGGGGCTAACTCGATTCTATCATTACAGGCCCCAGCTGCTAGCTACGTTACTACTGTCAACCCAAGACATGCCATTCATCCTTCTGCAGACAAGAGGGTGGAGAGGAAGGGACACGGAGTGATTCATGGATACTGATTTGAAGTGTGCTATCAGGGCTCAAGGCTTTTCTTTGGTTTCCACTGCATCCCTTCATTAATTCTCCATATCTGATATCACTCTGATGATGACAGTGATCGTCACTCATTCCTCTAATCTTTGTATTTTTGTCGTCCAACAATTTAAATTAGCCCCGAAAGATTGGTCAATCAATCATTTCAACAACTATGTTAATTAGCGATTAACCATTGAAGTAAGCTAAAAAGAGCAAATATTCACTCACAATGTAATGATTTGCTTCTTTTGTCAGTTTGAAATCAATTTAATTGAATACTTTTGTGTCTTGGACTGTTGGTTGGACGAAAACAGAAAAAAATAGAGGAATTGTCACACTGTCAGACACTGTCAGATGTTAAGTTATTCTTGCCATGAGGAAACCCCATACAAATTCTTGTTGGCATAGAAAGGGAGGGTGAAGTGTTCGGGCTACATGGCCCTCTAAATGGAGGTTTTTCAGAGGCACACTGAAAGAGGGTTATGAGAACTCTGTCTTTTCCATGTATATCTGTGCTTTTCTTTTCAGCAAGCATGAAACAATCACAACCAGTTTGCTGATGTCTCATTAGCTAACTAGCTGGCTAGCTAACGTTAAACTACTTGCCGATTTGTGCATGACAGTCCCGCATTTTGACGTATTTCAATGTTGTCAGCAGATTAACAACAAACAATATATAATGTGTTAAATAATGAGCTTCAGAGGGGCTGGTAAGCAGAGCCTTTGTACCTTTTGACGGGCCTGGCTAGCGTTTTCTGTCTAATCTATATGCTAAGCTAAGCTAAATGCCTCCTGGTTGTAGCGTCATACTTAATGGATAGATAAGGGATTGTTATTGATTTATTCATCGTTTAACTTTCAGCAACAAATCAAAAATGGCATTTAACAAAATGTCAAACCATACCTTTAAGGCTTTGGGGAATTGTGATGAGCATTTTTCAGTATTATATGACATTTTATTGACTTAAATTGGCACCAAGGATACATAATCTCAAACACAGAAATACAGAAAATCAGAATGGGGGGTTGTGGGCTCATTGCCTTGCTCAGGGGTTACTGAAATCCACAACAAACCTTAAACAGGCTTCCCCTCAGGCACCCAGCTATAATACTTCCAACCAAAAAGCATTTAATAAAGTCTTCTTATTTTCCCTCAACTGCCTGCATCCATCCAAAATCTCTTCTTCATTCATCCATCTCAATGCCTTCTGGGAAATCACTGTTGATCCCTTCTTTCATCACATCCGCACACCTTTACCGCTCCTCCCCCATTTGTCCATTCCCCTTATCCTTCTGAGGCAGACTGGAGAATTCACAATCAATCAAAGAGTTATCCATCAACATTCAGGTCTTTACTGATCAATCCCAGGCACCTGATCGCTTCCCCGCTTCTTTCCCCACACAGCTTTATCTTTCCTCTTCTCCATTTGTTTTTTCCATTTGTTCCATTTGTTTTTTTTCCTCTGCTCACTTGTGTTTAGTTCCCTCCCTCGATTGGGTTGCTCGTTTTTGGGAGCACTGGATCAAAGTCATGAATAAGGTGGGCTAGCCGCAGGCATGTAAGCTGACGGCTTATACTCTCCTCCTACCGCCCCCTATTAACACACACGCACACACCAACACCTGCGCCATCCCACTCAGAGTCTGACTAAGACTCAAGCCCACGTGTGCACACAGGCAACACAAACACTAACGCACACACACAGTCATCTATTGTGAATATAGAGCCCATTTCCGCTATATAGGCTAATTCCCCACTCAGATCAGATGTCTGGTGTTCATTGATGTGGGAGGAAAATAAAAGCACAGATTTTCGAGTGTGGTAATTCCATTTCCTTTACACTCCATATCTGTGCTCTCAGCAGGGCAGATTGCCACAGGGGTGCAATGAATAAAAGGATGTGGAAATAGTCATGAAAAGTGGCAGTTACGTATGTGCTGGTACCTCTATTACACTCATAACCAAGGATAGTCTGTATAGTACATTTGAGTGTGGGTGACATTAACAAATAACACCTTATCACTTCTCAACATGCATGTATGAATCAACACAGCTGCATGAAACCACTAAGTGCTAAGTATCATTTCAGACTATGCCTGCGTGGACTGAGAGCTCGGAGCACCAGGGGAGTGTTGATTGGTTGGAGCTTTGAACCACCAGGGAAGAGGAGGTTTTCAGGCTCAGGTGCGAACGGTAACCAGTGTGGAACCAGAGCCGCACTAGCTCACCACTGTTGTCAACGCTCTTTCCCCGCTGTCTCTATGACTCACTGACCTCACCCAGCTGAGAAAACTGTTTCCCGCCACCACCAACAGTCATCTCCTTGCCGGGTTTAAAAGGGTCTTTGTCTCTACGCCACATGTCCGCTACTTCGCTGTGTGCAGCCTCGTAAGCTTGAAACAATGTTAGCCGGCTAGCTATACTGAGCAAGCTAACCCAAGAAAACTAACAGGCACAACTGAAAGAAACACACTCAGTAGAAAAATAATACACTGCTGCCACCGATGCAACCAAGCGTCTTCAGTTTGCCTAACTGTGCAGGTTTAATAGGAAAATAATAAGACGTAGCCTTAGTGCACTGGGCAGCAACACACTTCTTTTCTTTCTTGTGCTCTCTGATGGGGAGCCTTTTTTAATCATATCGTGACAGTGGTACAGGGCTAAGAAGTCGATGACTGTCAACCATCGGCAGTGGACGTCTATTGGCCCAACCCTAGGGTGTCCTTAAAAGCCACTGTCCACCGGTTTACTGGCTTTATTAAACACAGCAGCCTTGTAACGTTAACCTGTCACTCACTGTGAGGTGGCATACTGGATTTCGCTTGGTGAAATTAACTAGTGTGCTGAGGCTAAAAGCAGGTGGGACAGAGGAAGGCACAGTTATCGTAGGCATAAACTGGATTTGCTTGCATTTTTTTAACAGCAGCAAATATTATTTTGCCTTGTTGTTCATAGAAATGAATGGAAAGCGAAAGCATAGCCTATGTTGGTTGCATTCACAATTCATTTGATGAATTGTGTGTTAGTTTGATTCTCTTTACACAGCCCTTATCTTTAAAGGCTGTAACGGGCATGCAGGTTTCTAAGAAACGTTAGACTGTCATAAAATATAAAGAGTGAACCTGAGTAATGAATCTAGATGTCCGATGTAAAATGAAATGGTAGAGGGTCGTGAACTGCAGAGTACCTCTGTATGTGTGTCAGACAGCTCATCTGTACGTCCATCTTATGGTACCTGAGGGGTGAACAGATGTCACTGCTTGTATTCAGACTTCCTGCACCTCCAGGCTCAGCCAGCCCATCTTATTCACATGAGCTCATCTAAAAGAGAAACTAAATGATGCAACTTGTAAAGGGACTAGAGCTGCAGGGAGAAAAAGTATGAGGGTGTATGTGAAAAGAGGAGAGATGGGAGTCATAGAGAGTGGGAAGGTGTTTCAATAGAAGCAAAAATGAAGTTGAGTACTTGATCTCATGTAACTGGAGACCGAATTTAAAAAAAAGAGAAGGTAATAGGGATGACATGTCTGGGTTACTCAATCGGCACACAATGACAATCCCACTCAGCGTGATCTTCCCATAATCTAATCTCTGCAAAGGTACAGCAGCATGTGTTTCCAACCCTCTCTGACTCTTTTTACATAATCAGGGCTACTTGACCTACCATCTCTTTCTGCGCCTCCTCACTTACACAACTCTCCCACCTACGACACTCTGCATCTTTTATGTCCAAGAATCATGGAGCAGAGAGAGAGAGGGAACAGAGAGGAACAGAGCTACAATACTCAAACATCCAATATATATAGCTGTCTGCTACTTATGAGTAATAAGCAGCAACTGAGCTGATGAGTAATTCACTGAGTCAAGTACACATGCTTGTTCAGGACCTGCAACACAGTTTGTTTAACACTACAAATGGATTTCTTTTGTATGTAGCGAGGTGGGAAAATATCTTTGTATGACAAATCTGAAAACATTTCAAACGTGGAGCGGTCTCCTAAATTCTTCACCATTCTTCACTATTTTCTAGCACATCGCCGCCTCCACACTCCTCTTTTCCACTTGTAATCTCACTTATTGTGTCTTCTCAACACTCACGACGACCCTGATACCAAAAATAGCTCTTTCCACCACCCACCCGCTTCATCGGGACAAGGGCTCAGGGAGAGGGGTCAAGGGGGTGAAAGTCAGCCCTCGTCAATCTGGAAGATTCTGTCAGCGGGTTGCCTGCCGCCACTTCTCTGCCAGCGATGCCCGTCCAAATGACTCTGCCATGACAACCCCGCACCAATCAAAAGCACCGTTCTTGTGACCCCACAAGCTACCTGGAGCTCCGGCCGAGCTAAGAGACAGACAGACTGATTACACAGCCTGTCTAGGTCATTATACGGCCTTGTCTAACCCCGTCTACCTCTTCATCTTCCTCCTGCTCGTCTTTCCTCACACCACCCTTCCTGTCTGAGAAACCTTCGACCCCCATTACATTTTTGGTAAATAACACCGGAGCCCTTTGAAAAGATGAGTGATGGTAGAGTGGGTGAAGGAAAAGAGAGGGTGTGAAAAGGAGGACGAGGATAAGTTAACCGAGCCGGGCTGAATGGGCTGAATGAAACCAAACTGAATGAACCGGCAGAAAACAGTCAGGTGAAGGGAGCAGAGGAGATTGGAGAGGACATTTAGTCAAGTCAAAAGGAGGATGAGGCACCGGTGCACCGCTGAATGCGCAGATTAATGTCGATGGCAGCAGTCTTGATGGCGGCATTGGGTGGGTGTACTTTGAGTGCTCTTAACTTCGGTATCTTTCTCCATCTGGCCACCTACCGCTCTTACAAAATTGTCACTCCCGACCTGGAACATACACACTGTGAAGAATACACCATGATCACTTTAAGTTAGAGTAAATTATTCTTTTCTAACACATCGGGAGTCTTTTCTAGCCATCAAGGCAGAGGGTTAATTGCCTCACACAGCGGCAAACTGCTGGGATCAGTGTGGCTTTAAGTTACCATATCCGCTGGAAAATTAGTAAATATTATTAGTAATCAGTCTTTTTCGTTTCATGTTGTGGAGAGCTCACACTGAGCCAGTCAGCTTTGGCACATTATCCCTGTCTTCCTCAATATCACTGGTGTGAAATTAATTACTCCTGCCGAGAGAGTTGGGTGACGATGCAGAATGATGAAGGGGATGATTTTTAATGGCAACAAATCCACCATGCATCACACATGCACGACCAAACGACACACACATACTGTAAAACAGAAAAGCACACTGGGGTTTTTTTTCCTCTGTGGAAAGCCATGAAAAGGACTGATTTTACTAAATGGTTTGAGTTCAGTGAGATTCATCTTTAATGGGACATATTGGAGAACCATTATGCAAAATTTGGGTTTTATTTGCGATTTGGGGACGCTACAGTTTTGGAGTGCAGTTCACTTATACACCACTGTCGTAAATTTAGACATGTGCATTTGTTATGATTACATTACTCACGACCAAAAACTACTGAGTGGCCAACTTTGCTAACACCAAACATGCTAGTTGCTTCAGCATAGTTACGTGTGTCCTGAATGCTACGAAATGAAGTCATATCTCTGTACAGTAATCAGTGAGGTCCGATCCCTAGCAACACACTCCTTTGGCGACGTTCTTCTTTTGATACATTTTTTTGCCTGCATGTGTGATAAAAATAAAGAAATTGTTTATTTGATGAAAAATGAACATACGCCCCAGAGTGCAGGATGAATACTTTCAAAATGGCTTTTTTTTTGCCATTGTTGGGCTTGATGCTGGTGTATAGGTAAGATATGGAGCAAAACATATGTGATAAAAACACTTAAACAGCAATTTTTAGCTTCATGGGAACTTTAACATGAAGGAAGTAAAACCGTTTAAGCCTGCTAATATAACTCACTAGTCCAAAGGAAAGAAGGCCCGCTCAGCGTCTGCCTTGCAGCCTTTTAAATTCGCAAAGCCAGTTCGTCAACATCCTCTTTGGTCTATTTGCCTCTGTCATGATGTCCGTAGAGGCTGCTGAGCCCTGTTCCGTTGCCTAGTCACCCAGTTCTGGTGCCAAGTCCGACACAGGTAATCGCCAGCATTTATCTGGCTTGCAAACCTCCTTCTCCCGGCAGTCCAAAGCTCTTGCGCGAGCTGTGTCAACATAACAGTCCCCCTGTGCTCCAAGCACCCAGTCCAGTCTGGGCAGAGTCGGCTAGCTGCTGGCTACAGTTAGCAGCATTTAGTGGTTACCTTTGCAAGTACAGTTTTCTGTCCACTAGGAAACTTTATTGTTTTTTTTCCTTGAGCTGCTCTATACGATCGAGTTTCACTGACATAGTGGGTGGTGTGTGGCCTGGTGTTGGAACTCTACTTCTCACGGGAGATCGTACCCACTTTCCAAAAGATCCATTATGCAAGAACAGGGGAATCATTCGCTCTATTATAAGTAAGTGAAAATGTTTTTGAAGCTGTTATTTAAAAGTAAAATAGTCAGGTGATGTTGCTTTACTACTTAAATGTTTCTCTTTCACTTGTAGTTATGGCTCTATCGATCTCTGCAGTGCCAGAATCAAAGAAGAAACATCCAGTGTGTTTGTCTGAGAAAAATAGTGTATTATTAAAGTGCATATATGTCCTTACATATACTGCACATACTCATACTCCAAGGACATTTGTGTGTGTGTGCATGTGTGTGTGTGTGTGTGTACAATACGTGTGCATTATTGTATACAATTGCCTCCCTTCTTTCACTGACAGAGCACTCATCATGTCTGTTGCTGCTCGTCCTCTGTGCTGATGAATAATAGATGGTGGCAGTACAGTAAGAATCAGAGACGTTGCAATGATGGATGAATGTTTCATGCTGCCATTCGTTCTTTATGTGAATGTCGGAGGTATCTCCATGCCTGTCTGCAGCGTTCAGCAACAACGGCACTCTGTCAACGTCCTGTGCATCTTTCATGCGCATATACCTTTCCCCACAACGTCATTTTTTCCTGCCCCATTCCTCTAGTCTCATCTTACACATCGTTACTCCACATCGTCGAATTAATAACACATGAGATATAAACTCATGCCTGTCTCTGACAGGTGTTTCATTCAACTGTGGCAATGGTCAGAGCGTGAAGGAATTTCTGAAGTTACAAACATCACAATCCTCTACACTGAAGTTCCAAAAACAGCACAATCCTACGATCTGTTTCCGTTGTGACAAGTTTGCCTAGTTTCCCAGCTACACCACTGAAAATGCCTGAATAATGCACTTTGTTGTAACATTAGTGATAACATTAGCTTGTCTACAGCTCGCCTGTATGAGTTGGTGTTCTTACATGTTACATGTAACGTTAGCTGATAATAACGTATGCTAATGTCGAGGCTCTGAGAGCTAATTTGAATGAGTTGGCAAAAGTCAACAAGTGGATGTGCTTTTAATGGCTATCAGCCCTGAAAAAAACATATCGGTCGACCCCTAGTGTTCAGCAGCAGTTAATTAGTCTCTCTTAAGGGTTTACATGTTTTTCTCTATGTCGGTAGCTACCACCACTCTATTGGTGTAAATGAACACAGTTGATCTGTGAGCTATACGGATTCCCCGCCCTCACAGTTCAGCATACTTTTAAGCCGCAGATAATTGCAATCTTTAAAACAACATTATCTAACTTTTTTAGCTTAAAAAAAAACAGCTGCCAATTTCCACATAATGTTGCTTTAACTATCCTAATGTGCAACAGTTTTGCAGTGAAAGACTGGACAAGATGGATGCATGCTGTGTTTGGGGCATACAGTATTCACTGGTGTTAACTGGTAAACTGGGCATGCCTGTCAAGCACAGTAGGCTGCAGTGTTGATCAGAACGAATCTGATAGTGCTGTGGATGGAACGCTGAGAAAGACATCACTACATACAGAGAGGCGGCTACATCGGAGCCAAAGTAGCGCATCTTTGAAATTAGTTTTTAACCCTAACCTTTTTTTTTGCTGATCCGAAAAGTTATGCCATCTGTGACTTCAACTGGCAAAACCATCTGAGTCGTGGGTTTTGTAATCTGTTCCACCACGAGTAGCCACAGCACTGCATGCACACACTGAAAAGAAACTGTGGCAACTCCATCCCATATATGCAGAGAAAACTGAGGTTAGACTATTGATTTTGTGGAAAAGAGGAGGCTGATAACGGATGTGCGAATTTGTCATCCGGGGAGAGCCTCGGAGGGAAATGGCCAGTGCAATCATCAGCAGAGAGGAGCCTGTAGGGAGGCATTCACACACATAAACATGCACATACACTTCTTTATAAAGACACAGAGGAGAAGAGGCACAAGAAGAAGATATAAAAAAAACAAATAGGAAGCCTAGAACTAATGGACTTAGAAGAAGACATTTAATTTGTCTCACACGTACACCAAACTAAGCCTCGACCAAAAGCTGAGAAACGGACCCTGAAAAAGCCGTGAGCTATTCAGAGTAACAGCTGGATCCTGTCTATGTTTCACAAAGGCGGCGTCATATATAGCCGCGCGGATGACAATCTGACCGTGATAAACAGTCACACTGTTCAATTAGAGCCACAACAGGTGTCTGATGTAGACCGAGGGCGCACAAAGTGAGTCACTGTGTATTAATCAGATGCGCTGTGCCGGATGAAGAATAGTTTGATTGACTTCTCTTTGCTCTTGAAGAGAAAAGAGAGGGGAGCAATAAAGAGAAACACACTCCTGCAACACTGTTTTATCAGGTCACCTCAGTAATTAAACACATGCAGCTGTGGTTACAAGAGAGAGAGAAAGTGAGAGGCAGAGGAGAGAGAAAGACACCGACGGTGATAACGAAACAGATGGAGACACATTTTTGGAGCAAATTTGGGATTAGGTTACACTGAAAATGGAGGAGAGGAATCTTAACACGCTACCACTGATCCTCTTAGGTGGGAATCTCTGCTGCTGCAGCTCTGAATGTGTGTGTGTGTGTGTGTGTGTGTGTGTGTGTGTGTGTGTGTGTGTGTGCGTGCGTGTTTGTGTGTGTGTTCTAACTCTCTACTCAACACATAATTCTCATTTACAGCCTAGGGTTACCACGGAAACACAAATAGTCGGGCAGCAGATGACATGTTTAAAAATATGACACCTAAAAAAACTGGTAACACCTCGTGTGTGCTTTTCGACTCGCGTGTTAGAATATAAAGTGTACGTCGTGCATGGCAGTGTGTGTGATAGTTGCGCCGTTTGAATGTGAAGGGGGTGGGGAGGAGACAGAAGGAGAGGGATGTGTTGAGAAAGGGGAGATAATAGAAGGGAGGGGAGGTGGCAGAGAGGAGGGGCTGATGATGGGAGTGTGGATGGGTTCTATTTTTAGCCTGCATGTGTGATATATGCCAATAGGTGTTCACACCACAGAGTAAAAGAGGCTTTGGCAGGCTATGAGACATCTATTCCGCGCATTTCGACATTTGAAAGTCAAGGATGAAATCCTGACTTCGTCCGGTATCAATAAGATGTCCGACTGTAGAGATAAACCTACCGTAACTAATGTAATTACAGTCCGTTTTTTCAGATGGGTGACTGAAGATAACTGTTGCCCCCAATATTTTCCTCCCCTGCCAAGAGGCGAAGGTGCCGAAAGCCTCGATAAAACCAAGTAAATTGAATGTGCTGAAATTAAATTGAGTGCACTATGGAAGCAGCAGAAAGGGGAAAAAAAATCATATCATAATGAAATCAAATCAGGATTATATCCATAAAGCCATTCAATCACTCGTTAATCCCGAAATGATTGGGCTTTGAAAGAAAAGACGCAGAGCTACACACACACACACACACACACACACACACACACACACACACACACACACACACACAGAAACACTCACGCACACAGCCGAGATGGATTAAGTGACATCAATCGATAAATCCAAATAATGGAGCAATATCAAAACAACAGTAACAGATCCAGACAATTCTTCAAACACCATACTAAACACAATAAATCGGTCCAGACACCGGACACTGTTATGAATCATAACACAGAGAAAGTCTGATCTATTTTGGCAAAATCACATCTGCCCTTTCTGCGATACCTCTTTTGTTTGTAATGCTGCAGTCTAGGGGCCACAATCACTTATTGGATTATATGGCTATCACATCAATCACCCCGTGCTGTGACTGGCCTCCACTTACCAAAGCATTTATCTGATCATCCTCTCATAAATGGCCTGATGAATTGCACCGTCCTCTGACTTTGGTCTAATCATAATTGCATCTGTCTCCAATGGAGACTGTCTCTTGTCCCTCTCTGTCTCCGTCTCTCTGAATCATCCCGTGGAAAGTGGTTTCTATGCACAAACAACCCAACTGTGCTTGACTGGCAGACAGAATTATCAGTTTCCATTGTGAAAAATGTATTATGACTATTTTAATATTCAGAGCACAACACAAAATAACAAAACTAATGGTCTAGAGCCACGGAAGTGTCTCTGGGTGGCTGTACTCTGGCATCAGCACACTAACATGCTAATGTTTAATAGGCCTGTTTACCATGTTCACCTTGTTAATTTAGTGGATGAACATGCTCACTTTCCCAATTAGCACTAAACTCAAAGTCCTGCTCAGGCTGATGGGAATTATTGTTGCAGGTATTTGCTCATTAACCAAAGTATTAGTAGTAAATCTTGACTTGATGACGGCCTGAAAGATAGTGGATCATAAAAGTTATTATAATTCCTCCAGAGGGGGGCATGATGTCAAATTTCATGTCAATCCATCCATTAACATGAATCCTCATGGAACAATGAATGTCTGTATTTAATTTCATGGGAATCCATCTAACGCTTGCTGAGATATTTCAGTCTGGACCAAAGTGTTGGAACGACTGACTGACACTGCTATCCATAATGCCATGGCGTTGCTAATGTGGCCTCTTACTAAGGCCGTGCAATATATCATAATTATATTGTTGTCATGATATGAGGCTACACTATATATGGTCGTAGATATATATGGTCGTATATATATATATATGGTCGTATATATATATATATATATATATATATATATATATATATATATATATATATATATATATATATATATATATATATATATATATATATATCTATATATATATACACACACACACACACACACACACACACACATATATAGTGACATAGTAAAAAAACACCGCAATATTACTTCAAGGCCATATCACCCAGCCCTACATGTTAGGTATTTGTTGTGGCCTACTAGGCAGTAATACATCTGCTTTAAGTTGACCACTGTTTGTAAGCATATTGTTTCATGTGTACAATTCAAACATTTTCAGCTGCTTACACTGTTATTAAACCCCCCACAGCTTTACATACCGCACGACATAACAACACTCTCACCACTAACTAGTCACAAGTGCTTCACTTTAAAAAGTCATTGTGGGAACAAGCTCCACATAAAAATAGTAGCCACAGTGTTTATAACCTCAAATCAAATTAGTAGGGAAAAAGTTCTTACAACAAATGGCAAAAGTTCATAAAAACTGAAACTCCCAAACCTACTGCACGGAGCAGTGTGTTTATGTCATAGTTCACTCTCAGGAATCTTCTGAAGTTATTCCCATTTGATAAATGATGTCGTTATCTTAAAGAAATCGGCTGTTTGAATTCTTAAGATTAACATGTTATCACGAGAAAAACGAGCTTTAATATCTTGAGATAAGGAAATGATTAACTCGTCTTGCGATAACTTCATTAAAAAGAAATAATTGCATCGTCTCGGTTTGCATACGTAGATAACCGGCCTCATACCAAACATGCCAACACCCTCAGGTCTTGTTGGACTCGGGTTGAGTTGCAGACCTCTAATATAATCACTGCAGCCTTGTTTTGTTCATTAATTTAGTGTTGACTCCAGTGGGGGCATGACCAAGAAAATTAAAAATAGCAGCTAAGAGCACGGCAATAATGCCTGCAAGCAAAAAACAAGAAGCAGAGGTGAAAAACAGGGAGGATTTACAAGCTGTTTAACTCGATCCGGTTATGAAGAGAGAGTAGGATGTAAACAAGAGAGGAAAATGAAGCTTTTCTGTGAAGCAACACAAACATCATCTGATATTGTAGCACAAACACAGACTATTTGATGGTCTGTGATGGCTTGCAAACAATTTGACTAGTTCGGCCAACAATCCTCTGCACACTGTGGAGTCTGAAGCTCACAAATAACATGCTTTTTACTATCTTGAAACAACCATTATTTCTGCAGAATCTGCGGCAGACTCAAACTGCTCCTCTGATTTTATCTATGTAAGCACACACACTTAAACAAACGCCTGTATACATGCGCACATAAACAGACACAGGTGCACTTAGACATGAGCTTCTCTACACACATTTGGAACGGTAAAGCCCTCGATGGTGGCCATCTGTGAATTTCTAAAAGCACTTGGCCAGGTTCTTGGTGTCCATGGGGCCTGGCTCAAATCTGTTACTGTTTCCCAGCATGCTTTCTGTATAGAACACACATCAATGACCTCACGGCTGGAGTCTGGAGCACAGGCCAAATTTACGACTAAGAGCTGCTCTAAAGAAAAGTGAAAAACTTGAAACACGAACGAACACAGACAGTTTTCTATCTCTGCTCTGTCTTCCATAAGAACTTAAGGACTGAAAAACTCCCTTTCTGCTTCACCCTCTCTCTCTGCTGGTCTGATGGTTGTTGGACTCCATTCTTCAACCTCATCTTTGTTGCTTCACACTCTGTTTGCGTCCTCTCGTCTTCTGTCTTGGCGAGAGAACAGGGCACAATGGTCAAACTTACGAACAGCAAATGTGAAGAAACAAGACATTTAACATTTACAAGTCATCAAGGAAGGTGCAAGTTCCGCTTTAGCTGTTTGGAAACGCTGTGGGAAAGAAAATAGGTAAGACACAAGTGTACGTTGAAATGTGTGATTCACAATCCAACCTCTGCTAATTATAGCAGCCCAAGCCTCATCTGCATCTGTTTAAAAGTCACAGCTTCCCTACGGTACAGCGAGAAGGCAACCAACACAGAAACACTGTCTCCACATTTCTGGAACTGTGTGATGTCGCTCTACTGTTCCTCAGCCTCTAAATTGCTCTTCTCTCTTGATGATCTGGCTCATGCATACATGCAGCTCGTCAAATCATGTGTGAATGGAGTAGAGCTCATGCAGGCACTGAGGGATGATGTCCAGAGGTGTGTAGGGCCACAATCTGCACATGCCGGGGGGGACTATTGGAAAGCTGTTGCCCCATTCACAGCCACGGGGCTGCCAGCCTGCTCCACCTGGCCTGGGAACATTCATTACGGTCCAGAGCACTTGACCACAACATCCATCACCACGGTCTGATCTATATCCACCCATTAGGCTGCCGCTATCATCACCGTCCAACACTGATTAGCCACAGTGGTAATGCGAGTGGATAGGAACCTGGATTGGAGAGATAAATCCCCCAGGATGGTGCTGGTGATTTTAGTCATGCAGACAACTCATTCAGTATTGTATGCACAGTAGTGGATGTAGAAGAGGAAGACAGACTGTTGTATAAACCGTAAAGTAAAAGAATAGTGTAATATTAATTTTTTAAAGTTTGACACGGTTTGTGTTTTTCTGTTTCTGATAAATGTCTCTCAGAAATGCAGAAACTATCTCAAATCTAATGTCCATGGGCCATTTTGGACTATTTCCGAGGGTTGAGCAGTAATAAGAAAATAGAGTATTTGGAGATAATGACATGACATTGTCATTACTGACATGTGACCACTAAATCAAAATGATTTCACCTGGTGCAGCTTCGGAGCATTTTTGATTTGCAGCAAATGACAAGCGAGCCATCAAACCTCGAAGCAGCTGTGCGATCTGCATAGTGAAAATGGCAGCAAATGGATAAAAACTTGCTGTTTATTCGAATCCCATTTTTCATAGACCGATGTTATTAAGGTTATTATTTTTAAAATGGACAGTATTATCCTATTTCATTGTGGTGCGCCGTGGGGAAAATCTTTTTAGAGAGCCAATTTAGACGTATGAAGATAAGGGATGAAGTGGGGAAAATTGCCTGCTGGTAGCTTTTATAAGCAAAGTTGGCCTATTTTTAAAAGTTTAAATCATTCTCAGGTCTTTATTTTTGCATTAGGTTGTTTTGTAGTCCCAAATATTAAATCTATATATCTTTAAAGCAACACAATGCAACTTCAATTGTGATTCTGGAGAAAGAAAGATTGTTGAGTCTCAATCACCGGTTGCCAAATAACAAAGCTTTGGGTTGGCAGCACGGATCAAAGATACGCCACTTATTTAGACCAGGTAACCCCCCTAAAAATTGACAATTAACTGCTTTCACATTGCCAGGAGAAGAGTTTGCCGTTCTGTTTTGTTTTTCCTTGTGAGTCACGTTTGTTATCACAAATGGGGACAATAGAAAGCAGCAGATCATATACCTTGTGAGAATACATCCAGAAGATGCCAAACTTGTCTTAAAACTCTTAATTAATAATATTCT